>NC_134404.1:31700372-32011205 GCF_038048845.1 Mixophyes fleayi | reverse complement strand
TCTGCAGATATCGGAGTGAAGGAAGAGAAGGAGGGTGAGCTAGCAGGAGGGGAGGGTAAAAAGGAGATAGCAGCCGCAGAGGAAGGTGAGAAGGCGGACAGAGTGGGCATGGAGGGGGGAGAGGGTGGGGTAAGAAGGGACTGCTGGGAGATGTCATGACGTATAGACTCAATCTTGGAGGTGAAGTAGCAAAGTCAACAGCAGAGAGCGTGTGGGGGAGTGAGAGAGGGGGAGGGGAGAGCAGGAAGTTGGAGGTGGCAAAAAGCCGAAGGGGGTTGGAGGATTTGGAAGAAATGAGAGCTTTAAAGAAAGATTCTTTAGAGAGCGATAGGGCCAAACTGTAAGAGGCAAATATGAACTTGAAGTGGAGGAAGTCAGCATGAGTGTGTGACTTTCTCCAGAGCCGTTCTGCACTGCAGGAGCATATTTGAAGATAGCGGGTAAGTTTAGTGTGCCACGGTTGCGGCGGGGACCGACGAAGCTTGACGGTGACATATATATTGGCGTCAGAAGTTGGATAACCTGGAGTCCAATCAATGAGACAAGATTGGAGGTGTTGGTTAGAGTTGCCTCGCCCTGTAAAATAACACTCATAAATTTGGAGTTTTCTATTCATAAGATGCATTGTCTGATGTGACTCATAAATTGAACAAATGAGATCTCAGAATATTTAGGAATAAAAATTATTTACTGGAAAGGACTACAAAAGTATTTCTAAAAGCCTTCATGTTCATCAGTTTACGATAAGACTAATGGTCTGTAAATGGAGAAAGTTCAGCACTGTTGTCACTCTCCCTAGGAGCGGCCGTCCTGCAACGATGGCTGCAAGAGCACAGCGCAGTATGCTCAAAGAGGTTAAGAATAAACCTAGAGTGGGTGTCTGCTAAAGACTTATAGATATTACTGCAATTTTCAAATATCTGTTCACGAGTCTACAACAGGTAAAACATTGAACAAGAATGGTGCTCATGGGTGTGCATGTCTGACGTTCGCTAAAAAACATCTGGATATTCCACAGTTTTAGGCAAAATGTTCTGTGGACAGATAAAATGAAAGTTGAGTTGTTTAGAAGGAACACACAACACTACAGGCTAGATTTACTAAACAGCGGGTTTGGAAAACTGGAGATGTTGCCTATAGCAACCAATCAGATTCCAGCTGTCATTTATTTAGTGCACTCTACAAAATGACAGCTAGAATCTGATTGGTTGCTATAGGCAACATCTCCACTTTTTCGAACCCATAGTTTAGTAAATCTAGCCCTATGTGTGGAGAAAAAGCACAGCCCCCCAGCATCAAGACCTCATCCCAACTGTAGAGTATGGTGGATAGAGCATCATGGCATGGGGCTGCTTTGTTGCCTCAGAGCCTTGACCGCTTTTTCTCATTGCCGGAAAAATGAGTTCCAAAGATATGTCAAGACATGTTGCAGGAAAATGTAAGGCTAGCTGTCCACCAATTGAAGCTCAACAGAAGTAGGGTGACGCGAAATGACAACGACCTAAAACACAGAAGTAAATCAACAACTGAATGGCTTCAACAGAAAAAAATTAGCCTTCTGGAGTGGGCCTGTCAGAGTCCTGACCTCAACCCGATTTAGATGCTGTGACATGACTTGAAGACAGCAGTTCACTCCAGACATCACAAGAACATTGCTGAACTGAATGTTCCAAAATTCCCCCTGACCGCTGTGCGGGTCTGATCCGCAGCTACAGAAAATGTTTGGTCGTGGTTATTGCTGCCAAAGGAGGGTCAATCAGTTATTAAATCTGAGGGTTCACATACTTTTTCTTGCCACTGTATATAAAGAACTACTAAATTCAAAGTACACGTTTTTTAATATAAAAGAGTTAATAGATTGTAGATAAAATTTAGAAATAGATATGAAAAATTTTCAGAAGCTTATCAGAATGGAAAATATCGAACATAAGGTTGTGATTGTTGAGGGGGGGGATATATTTTCCTGTGCACAGCGGGCTTCCTGCTGGTAATCTCATTAAAACACTGCACTGTCAGTCTCTTATAACAACCTATTCCATGGCTGATGACAGAGATCATTATCGTGCAATAAGCTGAAAGTAAAGGTCTACTGAATCTCAAACATCCCAAGTTATCACTCAAAATTGTGAAGGGCAGGGACAGTCTGATTGAACAGGGAAGGGAGATAGTTAATAGAAATAGTTTCTCAACTTTATTTGAGAAGGAACACCCTGTGTCGGCGGTTCCCAAAGTGTACGCCGCGGCACTGTCACTGGGGTGCCCCGCGCCAGCCATAGAAAAAAGAAAGGAAGGGGACAGCGGGGCACAGGAGGGGGACAGCGGGGCAGAGGAGGGGGGACAGTGTGAGAGAGGGCAGAGGAGGGGGACAGCGGGGCAGAGGAGGGGGACAGCGGGGCAGAGGAGGGAGGGCAGCGTGAGAGAGGGCAGAGGAGGGGACAGCCTGAGAGAGTGCAGAGGAGGGGGGACAGCATGAGAGAGGGCAGAGGAGGGGGACAGCGTGAGAGAGGGCAGAGGAAGGGGACAGCGTGAGAGAGGGCAGAGGAGGGGGGACAGCATGAGAGAGTGCAGAGGAGGGGGGACAGCGTGACAGAGGGCATTGTGTCTGGATGCAGAAGGGGCAGTGTGTCTGGATGCAGAGTGGGCAGTGTCCCTCGATGCAGAGGGGGCAGAGTGTCTGGATGCAGAGGGGCATTTTTGCATACAACTAAATAAGTATTTTTGTCCTGACCTAAATACTTATTACAATTTTTTGACCCAACTAAAACAGGACTGCTCAGTAATTATTTTGGAGGGGTGCCTTGAAAAAATTTGGAGACTCTAAGGGCTAGATTTACTAAGCTGCGGGTTTGAAAAAGTGGGGATGTTGCCTATAGCAACCAATCAGATTCTAGCTTTCATTTATTTAGTACCTTCTACAAAATGACAGCTAGAATCTGATTGGTTGCCATAGGCAACATCCCCACTTTCTCAAACCCGCAGCTTAGTAAATCTAGCCCTAAGGGTGCTGCGAACTGCAAAAGTTTGGGAACCACTGTCCTATATGACGGTACATGTTTACCTAGTACCTCCCAAAAGTTTGTTCATTTATGCTAAGACCTTCTCAATGTGTGTATATTCATTGAAAAAAACCTTAATGTGTGTAAATTCACTCCTAGCCATTCCATATGCATTTAAATGTTTTTAAATGTCCCTATCTGATTAGTTTTGTATATATTTTATTCTTTACTAGTAGATTATAGGTAAATTGTAGTTGTATAGATCAGACTGAAATACCCCTTAAATCTCTATGAAGTACCAATTGGGGTATACATGTCACAGGTTGAGAATCTACGTTCTAGAGTACATGCACAGTCTTGTATGCAACAGCGGGAGGTGATAGTGATATAGAATAGGGTAGACGTGAAAGAACGGAGGTCACAATAGATGTTTGAAGACAAGAGAGGTCGGGTAGTGCTGTATTGCTGAGGTTAAAGAGGAATTGAATCCTGGAGGAAGTTACAAACGGAAGCAGCATTATTAAATTACTCCTATACTGTATTAATTCTTATATATGTCTTTTCAAACTAGGGAAAACGTTTTGCTAAACAAAGAGTGAGAAGACAGCTATCATGTAAGTATTACCAATAACTAACATTTTAGCCTTCATGAGGCTACTGGGGAAAATTTGTGCTGTGGATGGTGACCTCTGACACATCTCTAGAGATCTGCAACCAAATACTGACAAACTCAGAAGGATTAGGGGGAAGAAATGAGTTTAAAAAAATGGAAATAATTTTAGCATCTTCAAAGAAACACAACAGGACTCGTTGGCAAACGTCATATAGCACAGGATTAGAGGCAGTCCAGATTACTTTGGCAAAGCCCAGAAGCAGTTACCAAATAAATGAAACATTGCTGGCAATGAAGAAATTGAATATTGTTATTTCTTGCTTGCCTTTAACCTTTATATATAAACTCTGCAGTTGTGTTGTCACTTCAAGATTTTAGCATAAGAATGAAAAGAATGGCCATAAAACCCATTTAGAATTAAATCATTACAAACAAGCAATTACAAGTATGCACAATCATCAGCTGAATTAAACAAAGGTTGGCGGAAATTGATTCCTTCTTAGGCAAATCACCATCTTTATCCTCAGCTTTTGTAAGCTATGCTTTATCCTACTTATGTTTATCAGAGTCTGTAAACATTTGATTGTGTATTGTTGTTCTGTAACTCAGATGGAATAACACACTCTCTCAGTTTGCAGGATAACTTTGTGCCGTCAATATAAATCACTTATAGGGGTATATTTACTAAAGTGCAGGTTTGAAAAGGTGGAGATGTTGCCTATAGCAACCAATCAGATTCTAGTTATTATTTATTTAGTACATTCTACAAAATGACAGCTAGAATCTGATTGGTTGCTATAGGCAACATCTCCAATTTTTCAAACCCGCCGTTTAGTAAATATACCCCATAGACTCTTCTAGATGAGAAGAAAAGGGTGAATATTACAATAAGATATGACAGATTTGGTAGTTGCAAAATGATTATGTGAATAAAAGGTCAAAATCAAGTCATAACTTAGTCACAGTATGTCATGTCTGGCAGTATTCTTTACAACTAAAACAAAATATAACCAAAAGGGATAAGTCGAAAGATTTATAAGAGATGCACATGATTATGTGTGTCCTTTGATTTTTTTTTTGCCAAATTACTATGATTTTATATACAATATAAACCTAGAATTGGTTATAGAATATTAGGAATACTTCTATGCACTGATGTATGCGGAAAGTAACTCCATTATAAAGAGTTGCTCTGTTGTTCTTGCCTTGCCGTGTCTTAGAACAATAAAGTTACTTCAAAGAATCCAAAAGACTTTGGTATTATTACTTAGCTATTTTCTAACAGTCCCCCCTTTGATGTTGGGTTGTGAGGTTTCGGCTACATAGATATCTCATCCATACCAGCAACATTTCATTAATTTGGTAAGTCCATGTGCGGCTTTACCAAAGTTATTGTGACCTCCTGGGAATTTGTTCTGCATCAAATCCTGTGTTGTGTATGGAGAGATGGCTTGTCCATGTGTTTTCCTTACAATGTGTATTACTGGGCCTCAGATGGACTATTACCGAATCTTTGGCTAATCGTTTTGGTTTAATGGTATTCACATTTATTTTTTTTAAAGGTACCATAACCTCTAAAATGTCCTTGCTGTATTATACCTAAGGCAGGGGAATGTATATACTAAACATAGCATTATGCAATATGCAGTCTATGAGCCACTTTTCTGTTCTCTGTCAGCCCTTTCTGGACCTTTTCATGGCCCATTTAGGGTCATAACTAGATTATTAGTAAATCCCAACTTAGCCCTCTTTTTATAAGAAGAATCTGGTATCTGGAATTAAATTTTAAAATGTTTCAGTTGTGCTTCCTCAGTGGAAATCATTGGCTGATCCTACTGGGCGGAGTCCCGGAACTTTGTCAGATTTGGTCATACACTTACGTAGATGGGGTATCATGGGGTGCAGTCGGACAATAAACTTACCATGTCTTCCGACTGGCACTGAAAGGCTCCCATCAAATGTTGATCAGGATTTGTTATTTCTTTTGGCCTCTACACAATTCAATTTGCAGCCATTTAGAATTATAATGGTCTATTTGTCCATCAACATTACAGCTTGCATAGAAGTGTCTGACTTAATTAGATTTCAGCTTTGCAGTTTAATATAATTAATTTGTACTCCAATGCTGTTGATGTATTATTTCCCACAGTCAAAATTAACCAAATAAATTACATGTGAAGTAAAGCAATTAACAAAAACCTTAATCTCGTAGGATCTTTCAGTACTGAAAAAAAATATCTTTGTCTCAAACAAATAACTGTAACATTTACAAATACTGTGATTACATCTGTCCATACCCTGTACGCTAAGCCAGGATTTCCCTGATGACGCAGGAATGAATATGTGAAACGGGTTTGGAATTTGAATATAACTTTATATTTGTAGCTCAACATAGAAACTTAGAATTTGAAAGCAGATAAGAACTTCTTGGCCCATCTAGTCTGCCCATTTTTTATTAACCTATGGTAACCTCAAACCCTATTTGGTCCTTTAATCTTTGTAAGGTTATCCTTATGTCTATCCCAAGCATGTTTACATTGCTCTACCGTATTAGCCTCTACCACTTCTGATGGAGGCTATTCCGCTACCCATTCTGTGAAATAATGTTTCCTTATATTCCCTCTGAACCTACTTTCCCCAGCGTCAGTGCATGTCCTCGTGTTCTAATACTGCTCTTCCTTTGAAGAATGTTTCCCTCCTGTACCTTGTTCAAACCCTTGATATATTTGAAAGTTTCTATCATGTCCCCCCTTTCCTTTCTCTGCTCCAATCTATACATATTAAGATCTTTTAGTCTTTCCGGGTAAGTTTTGTGCTGTAGGCCATGCACCATTTTAGTTGTCCTTCTTTGTACAGTCTCTAATGTATTTATATCCTTCTGGAGATATGGCCTCCAGAACTGAGCACAGTATTCTAGATGAGGCCGTACCAATGACCTATACAGCAGCATTATTACTTCTTTCTTTCTGCTACTGATCCCTCTCCCTATACAACCAAGCGTCTGACTTGCCTTCCTCATTGCTTTGTTACATTGCTTACCTGCCTTTAAGTCACCTGAAATAGTGACTCCTAGATCCCTTTTCTCCTAAGTAGTTTCCATTATAATGCTATTAATACTATATTTAGCCTTTGGGTTTTTGAGACCCAAGTGCATGATTTTGCATTTTTGGGCATTAAACTGTAGTTGTCACTCTCTTGACCATTCCTCTGGTCTACCTAGATCATTAATCATTAGTTTTAACCCTCCTGGTGTGTCTACCCCGTTGCATATTTTTGTGTCATCTGCAAAAATACTTACTTTCCCTTCAATACCATTTCCAATGTTACCGATAAAGATATTAAAAAGCACTGGTCCAAGTACAGATCCTTGGGGAACTCCACTGGTAACCTTTCCCTCCTGTGAATGTACTCCATTTACTATAACTCTCTGTTTTCTATCCTGCAACCAAGATCTTATCCATTCAACTACATTTGAATTCAATCCCAAGCTTTCAAGTTTATTTAACAGTCTGCGATGTGGGACAGTGTCAAAAGCCTTACTAACATCTAGATAAGCTATGTCCCATCCCTGATCTATTACTTTAGTCACCCAGTCAAAAAAGTCAATAAGATTTGTTTGACATGATCTCCCCCCAGTAAATCCATGTTGTTTGGGATCCTGTAAGTCACTGGATTTTAGATATTCTACAACTCTTTCTTTTAAGAGTGTTTCCATCAATTTCCCCACTACTGATGTGTAAGGCTCACTGGTCTGTAGTTGCCTCTTCCTTGCTTCCACTTTTGTACAGTGGGACTACATTCACTCTTTCCAGTCCTCTGGAATTACTCCTGTAACTAGTGACTGATTGAATAATTCTGTTAATGGTGTTACCAGCACCCCTTAAAGTTCTTTTAGTCTGCATGGATGTATCCCATTTGGCCCCATTGATTTATCCACTTTCAGTTTGGAGAATTCTACAGCATACCACAACATATCATTACATTAGTGGAACTAATGAAATGATAGGACATTTATAAAGCTCTTAGTTTACGTATACAATGGAACAAAGACTGTTCAGTTATCATTTCATTTGCGCTGTAGAAAAGGGATGAGTCTTTTGATTTGGATTGATTGCCATGTTTTAGAAGCCTCAGTCCTCAAATAACAGAGTTTCAAGCTCGGCACTAGAGGATGCACTAAGCAGTCAATTTATGTCAGTTGCAGTGGGCTCCAGAGCTCCATTTTGTTGATATCTATAAGCTCCAAGGAGGGAAGTTAAGACAAGTGAATGCCTTCAGAAAGGACTGAGCAATATGGGCACTGGGGCATACTGCATATTGTGGATATCGGGACATACTGCATAAGGTGTATACTGGGGCACACTCATATGGTGTATACTGGGGCACACTCATATGATGTATACTGGGGCATACTCATCTGGTGTATAATGGGGCCTACTGCAGATGATGGGCACTGTGTAGTGGATGCCATGTATTTCTGGACAAAGGAGTATGATGGGAAGTGGGAAGTGGGGCATATAACATATGATAGAAAAAGGGACATCTTTTATTAGAACTATACTGATGGGGAACATGTGTGGTATATTGAGTATGAAGGGGCTATACTGTATACCTTGCATGTGAAGTTTATTCTGCTATGTCCCTGGTCTGTCTTCATTTAATGAGTGCAATATCTTCCAAAGGGGGAGTGGTTTAAAAAGGGCAACTCCATGCCAAACATAACTCCGTGTGCCCCCTTTATTCTGTCCCAAATATGGTAACCCTACATCTCCCGTGCCACTTGCCGCTCCCTCCCACCCTATCAAACTATTGTATTATGTTGTAGCATGAGAGGATGATCACTCTTCAATAAGATTAAAAGGAAAGCTCTTGGGGGAGACAGAAGTATTACGGTGATGGTGAATAACAACTGTAGTAGACAGATTACTGGTGTCATCGTAGAAGTTAGACAAATTCCTATAACAATTAAGCTGTTAAACATTAATAATAGATGCAATTAACAGAACAAATGGCATGACATGTAGAAACAAGTCAGCATCAGACACTACAGGGACATACGAGGAAGACAGACTGGATGCATGACCGTGAGAGCTTACATTCTAGAGGGAGGGGATAGTGATATAAACAATAGGAACTAAAGGGACATTACGATTAGCAGTCCACATAGGGAGCAGAGGAGGTGGAGGCTACACAGTCGAACTGGCAGAATTTGTAGAGGGGGGTTTCCACACCACGCCGCCAGTGGGCGTGACATCATGCATGGGGGAGTGGCTATAATTTTAGACAGTGCTTGGCTGCTCTCCAACTCTTCCTATCCCCATAATATACACGGGCAATGCTGCGTGCACTACTGTTAGATGCACACAACTTTGCAAGCAGAGCCGTGTGAAGCAGGGGCAGGGTCCAGCCACCTCAATTGTACAGTGCCCCAGGCTTGTAGGGGGTTTTACAGGCACCAGGAAACCCCCCCCCCCCCACACGGTTTGCCTATGGGAGGGTGGGGTGAAGTGGTGATAGAGTAGGTTGAAGTAGTTGAGGATATTGGTCTGGGAGCATGGGAAGAGGGGTACAAGGCAGGAGAGGTACGAGGGGAGTGCAGAAAGGAAGATTGTGCAGTATGGATAGGCATGGAAAGCAGTTATCATAACGTGTGTAGAATAACATGGTCATACAGATGAACAGATTGGACATACTGAGAATAATATTGACATTAAATTGTGTCTCTAATAAATATACTTGCGGAAAACATATGTATCAAGCACACAATATTTACATTAAAACTTTAAATTAGTTTTATTTTGAAGGACAGCTAACTCTAAAATACAAATACAAATTTGCCTCTTTAGCCAGTCGTCCTTAATTGATACAAGAACATTTGTCACAATAAACAGTGCGCTATACGAAGATAGTGGATCATTTTTTTCTGTGTGGAATTACTTGATTGATTACTTACATGAAACAATTGTTTTTCCACAGCTGTGCAGAGCACTTATCAGTATGTGTATTACACAGACTTCACAATGGAAGGATCTTCTAGTGCTGCGGATCAAACTTATTTTACAAGCTCCGCATTTTTATCAAGCACATTGCAAATCAATTCCACTGTCAGTATGAGCATTGTGCAGGTAGCGATCACTACAGGTAAGACCTACGCACATAATGTATGAAATGTACTGGAGGCGAACTGTGCCAGGTTATTAGCTGGGAGAGGGGCAGTATAGCGAACTAGAGGCCAGCAGTTTATACACTTACTATCTATAATATAAATGTCTAGTGGCGTGTGTTAGTCTGTCTGTGTGTGTGTGTGTGTGTGTGTGTGTGTGTGTGTGTGTGTGGAAAAAATAAAACCAAGCTGCAGCGCCACCTGCTGGGCGGAGTTATACACTGACCTACTAAATTATTAGTGTGTGTGAGGGAAAAAATTCAGAAAGGCTGAAATTTGGTATACTAAGATGTTTTTAATTTGTTAATTTAATTTGTTAATTGTTAAAAGTGTTTATAAAGATTTGAAAAAAATATATATATATTTCTTGAAGGAGAAGTGACAGTGGGGAGTGGTTGGTGGTTGCCGGGGGTGACAGTGGGGAGTGGTTGGTGGTTGCCGGGGGTGACAGTGGGGAGTGGTTGGTGGTTGAGGCCTGGGCTATGGCCCAAATGCATGACAAGAACCTTTTTAACACCTTAAGTAGCTTGATTTGACTAGAATGCATGAGTATCATGCACGGGTTAACTTGTGTTATAATATATATATATTATAATTATCAAACAGTTACATGCGCAGGTAAAGTGGTCATTGTGTTTACTGGGGGATTCTTTTCTATTTGGTTATTTGACTTTTTGTTCTGAAAAGAATCTGATGGGTTACCCTAATTTCTCTGCTATTAAATATTGCATAATGGGTCTGAATTATCACGGTAGGTCTCTGCCATTTTTTTGCGTATTGTACACAAAATCACTCTCTGCGCAGAACATGCGCCAGTGAGCGCAGCCCTGTGTGCTGCATCTATATATGCACAGGACACTTACTACATCCTGCAATTTGGTGAGTGAATAGGGCAGGGAAGGGGCGTTCGCCTGTACAGTAAGGGCGTGCCAAACTCGAGCGCACCCAGCCACGTCAAATTCAAGCTTTGGGCATCTCAAAGTTACTTGTTTTTCTGC
The DNA here is from genome assembly GCF_038048845.1 of Mixophyes fleayi. NCBI lineage: Eukaryota > Metazoa > Chordata > Amphibia > Anura > Limnodynastidae > Mixophyes > Mixophyes fleayi. Next base: position 32,000,435 of record NC_134404.1, on the reverse strand, counting down.
CGTATCTCTTGCTCCAGCTACAGGTCTAAGTCCTGATCAGTAATGATGACAGTCCCATATGCATGCTATAACATGTGTTTGCAATCAGGAGCAACTGTAAAAATTAATTTTATGTTCAGTAGACATTAAGAACATCCTAATAAATGTATTTCATAGAACAAAATATATATAAAAATATGTTTTATCTTTAATGACTATATTATTATACTAGGTGGCATTAATTCTATATATTTGTTTCTATGCGTTTTTTGGGAATCTGTATTCTACATAGACATTGGACGTATCCTGCAGTGACTTGTGTAGTAGAACACTGCAGACCTACACCCGAATTCATCAGCGGACGTATCTTCAGATAGGTTCCTTGATGAATTTGTGAGCATGCAGAGCCGATTTACGTGCGATTTTTAACAAACTCATGTTGTACTCAGGATGAGTACCTTAATGAATCAGGCCCAATAAGATGATGCTTAGACTGTATTTTATTGTAGGGCATCTCCAATCAAAGAAAAACCACTAGGGGGTAAATGTATCAAGGTCCGATTTTTTACAGCATTTTCAAATCGATTTTTTACAGCATTTTCAAATCGCAGCATTACCCACGATTTTAGTCCTCAAGTCGCCAGATGTATTAAACTGCGATTTCTACTCTGATCTTAAAAAATTGCTGGTCATCTCTGGCAATTTATTGCGATGTCAAACACTCCCGGGTTTAGCTAACTCTCCAGTGTTGTCCTTATCTAGCTGCGAGATTAGTAAACAGATCACTGTTACACTGCACTGTCTATACAGCCGGAGGTCCCGGCCGCTGTTAAAAGTGTAAAAATAGAAAAAAGTAAAAAAAAAAAACATGTCGTCTCCCCGCCTGGCCACTATTAACCCTAGTGCTGCCAAACTACTGCTGGTGCTGCCAGACTACTACTGGTTACATGAAAGCCGGGAAAAAATCTGTGTGGGGTCCCCCCGATTTTCACATAACCAGCACTAGGCAAACCAGCCGGGTGGGTGGCACTATAGCAGGGGGACACGCGACAGGAGTCCCCCTGCCATAATGACAAACCAAACCCAGGCTGTTCAGCGCTGGGCTGGATTCCCTAGGGAGTGTGATCCGCCGAAAGAAATGAGCGGGCCCCCTTTGAGAGGGACACCCAATCCAGTGCTGAAAGCACTAGGGCTCTTCCTACACCCCTGGGCGGTGGGTGTAGGGTAATAACGGTGATAGAATGTAAAAAAAAAACTAAATTGACGACATTTTGCTTTGTGGAACTACAAGTCCCAGCCAGCCCAGGCTGCCCTAAACAGTCTGAGCATGCTGATGCTTGTATAACTACAAGCACCAGCATACCCATGGCAGCCAGGGCATGCTGGCACTTGGAGAACCACAAGTGCCAACGTGCCCTGACACCCATGGCTCATACTTGCCTAATTTCAGGCAATGCAGTCCAGTAGAGGGGCGTGACTAGAGGGCAGGAGGGGGCAGGGTGTGGTCAATTGTGGCATTTTGATCCCGCCCCCCGCTACAGAAATGACGTTTTGTAGTGGGGACGGGGCCAAAATGACGCGATTCACAGCGAATCGTGTTATTTTGACCAGGGAATTGTAGGATGTGGGAGACTTGCCTGCTCTCCCAGGAGTCCGGGAGACCGACCTGGATTTCGTGAGTCTCCCGGACATTTCGGGAGCGTTGGCAAGTATGCCATGGCTGGCTGCAACTTGCCGGACCTCCGGCTGTATAGACAGGCAGTGTAACAGTGATGTGTTTACAACATACAACATGCTGCTAGGATGCAGCGTGTTGTATAGAGCGATTTTTACAGCATCGCAGCTTCATACATTTGAGACTTGTATAGCTAGAGTGGCAAACAGTCAGGACTTTGATCTCTATCAATACTAGAAATAGCAACTTTGACAGAAACACAACTCTGGCGATTTTACATGGAATCTCAGGTTCATACATCTGCGAGTTTGAACTCTCCCGAGAAAATCGCTGGGCAGCACAGTGGCCTAGTGGTTAGCACTTCTACCTCACAGCACTGTGGTCATGAGTTCAATTCCCGACCATGGCCTTATCTGTGTGGAGTTTGTATGTTCTCCCTGTGTTTGCCTGGGTTTCCTCTGGGTGCTCCGGTTTCCTCCCACACTCCAAAAACATACTGGTAGGTTAATTGGCTGCTATCAAAATTGACCTTAGTCTCCCCCTCTCTGTCTGTGAGTCTGTGTCTAAATTAGGGAATTTAGACTGTAAGGTCCAATGGGGCAGGGACTGATGTGAATGTGTTCTCTGTACAGCACTGCGGAATAAGTGACGCTATATAAATAAATGATGATGATGATTTGCAAAATTGCACCGTGATACATTTACCCCTAAGTCTCCCTTTAGCCCTTGCCAGCCCCTTCTCTAAACTACAGGGGCAGGGAACGTTTCTCTTTTAAAACAGCTGTCTCCTCAACCGAGGATCTCCTTTGCATTTTCAGAGAGTGTCATGGGCATTTTAGAGGCGGCAAATACAAAAAGTGCATAACTAAGAATGTCTGAACAAATGGGTATTATGTTAAACAGTTTTTATGCATCAATCAATTGGAAAAGGATCTTTTTAATGGGGTTTCCAACTTCAGCCAACATTAATGTATTATACATGTCCTCATACACCCTACAGATTTGTTGTCTTTTGAATACCCCTTGAACACAACAGATATTAGCTATGCTTTGTGCTTTTTGCCAGCCACACATGGTAGGTTCTGCTGATCAGACCTTGCACCAAACATCCAGATCGCGCCCAATTTCGCCACTTATATGTGCGTCCAAATTGGACTCTGGTGCACTCACTTGGGGTACGAGCAGAATCGTACTGTGGTGCTGCTATGTGTTATATTCAAGGGTATTAAAATTAAGGATCTATCTATAAAGTGAAAAGATTATGTACACACTGATAAACTAGATTAGTCTGAGGGTGGAACATTGCATTTAATACCAAAGCAATGCAGTAGAGCTCTCTATCTCCAGTAATGTGATTACATCTTTTCCTAGAGTGTAACGTGACTGATCAAGGAAAGGCCTGCGGCTGTACGGGAGGATACAAGTGGAATATCACTGTATGTTATACTTATACTCCTTGTAGCAACTCCTCCGCCTTCTGCTCTTGTCTGCTCATTTTGGATGACCATATTCCATTTTGTGCGGTCCCTAAAAATATTTCTAGCAACGCAGGTAAGTCAAAATCTCTGTGTATATTCACTACCAAGCACTGGAAAAATACTACATTTAGGGGTAGATTTTACAAACCTTCCTAAAAGGAAAAATGGAGGTGTTGCCATTAGAACCCAATCAGAATGTACTAGATAAACAATAGCTAAAATCTGAGTGAATGCTATGGCCCACCTCCACTTTCCCTTTTTAGAAGGTTTGATAAAGCTACCCGTAGGAGACTTAATGGAAAGATTTTTACCCATCCCTTATGTCAAATAATACATATATATATATATATATATATATATATATATATATATATATATATAGATATATATAAAATAAAAATCCTCTGAATTCTGAACCACACTGAACTGTTTCACTCATTTATCATTAACCGATGTCTTGTTTCATAGTGAAGTTGATATTAAAAAGAAGATACTAAGGGCCATTTGCTAAATAAATAGATTGCTACCTGCCCTTACCTTTGCTTGGACACTGACCATTCTCTGGATTGCTACCTGTCCTTACCTTTGCTTGCACACTGACCATTATCTATATTACCTTTTGCTTTTACACTGGCCATTCTCTGGATTGCTGCCTGCCCTTACCTTCTGCTTGCACACTCAGGGCCATCTTTTCCATTGGGCATGATGGGCAGGTGCCCGGGGGCCCCATAGGCAGGGCTCTTAATTAGAATAATCCTGCAAAAGAAAAAACCTGCAAAAAAAAGCTTCAAGGGTCACTGAGCAAGTACATCTATATATCTCTATATATCTGTATCTGTATCTCTATACATCTATATATCTATCTATATCTATATCTATATCTATATCTATCTATCTATCTATATATATATATATATATATATATATATATAGGGGCCCCGGTGCACTGCTTTGCCCGGGGGCCCATAATGTTGTTAAGATGGCCCGGTGCACACTGACCATTATCTGTATTACCTTTTGCTTGGACACTGGCCATTCTCTGGATTGCTGCCTGCCACCCTCTGCTGGGACACTGGCCATTCTCTGGATTGCTGCCTGCCCTCACTTTCTGCTTGGACACTGACCATTCTCTGGATTGCTGCCTGCCCTCACCCTCTGCTTGGACACTGACCATTCTCTGGATTGCTGCCAGCCCTCACTTTCTGCTTGGACACTGATCATTCTCTGGATTGTCGCCTGCCTTTACCTTTTCCTTGGGTACTGTCCATTCTACGAATTTTTACCTACCCTGACCTTTTGCCTGGAACATTGTTGTTCCTGGGTTGCTTCCTGCCCTGAACTCAGCACAGACTCTGGTTTTAGTTAATCTATTTCCTGCCTGTGTGAGTATCGGGATTTCCTGTTGTGCGGTCCTTTGTATAGTTTTGATTGGTGCCTCCAAATTTCTGATGCCAGGGTCTATCTCAGAATGAGCCTCTATTACTGTGTGTATAAGACATGGAGGCAACTGTGTACCAGTGAGCATGTCTAGCACTAAGGGAAAACAGGCTGCTATAGGTGAAGACCACGACTTATTTGTACTCAATTGGGGTAAGCTCACCTGTCAATGTCAAGGTATTTAGTGTAGACACATCATGGTTTCAAAGTGTGCCTACAGGCCACGACTGGCCTGGTTCTAGACATTTGTGCTGAAAATTCACATCTAGTACCATAGTTTATTATTATAAAGAATATATTGCAATTACAAGTTTGTGAAAATGAGCAAAGAATGGGTAAACCGATTCAAGTGTTCCTTAGCTACGCTTTTTGGCGGGATTACATTCTAGGCAATGACAACTTTTCATTAATGTGAGTGCTTAAGAATATATTTTATATATATATATATATATATATATATATATATATATATATAAAAAAATTTGAAAAGAAGACGGGTTACATCTGTAGTGGAGAAAGTCGAACTTGGTGCAAGATCTTCTCCATTGGTTTTCCGAGGTGCGGGATCTGTTTGGAGTGCCAAAACTGGGGCTTGGATCCCCAGAGGAGATGGAAAGTGGCTGGAGAATATATAGGGCTTTATCTGGCATTCAGGTTCTTAATTGCTCATTGCCAGTGGATCTCTGAAAGTGGAAATCACATCTGTACATAACAGAATTGTCTATCCAGGTTTTTAGCGATGTCCTTCATTTCCCTTCTCCATACCAAGACCAGAAATAAATTTCTTTAAATTCCCGCAAGTGTGACTTCCCAAACAGGCAGATGGCTTTATAGGGGCATATTTAAGAAAGTACGATAGTGCTTTTACCGGGTAATTAAGGTGCCTCCGTGTCCTCCGCAAATTTATTAAGGGTGCATCGCAGCAGATATCATGGATATCTGCTGCTTTGCACTCCTCTTCGTTTTTGGGAGCAGTCACCATTCAACAGTATGGTGACTGCTCCCAGCTGCAATCTAACAAGTTCAGAAAAAACATTATTATTTATCAGAAATGAAAAAACCCAATGCTGTCAGCTCTGCTCCGAAGAGCAGAGCTGGACAGTGCATGTGTGGAGGGATCACATGATCCCTCCCTGTCACTCACCGCTCGCAGAATTGCAGACAGACCGGGATCTTTGTGGAACTGCACATGCGCAATGGAAAGAAGAAGAGGAACGAAGATGACGTGGAGGAGATCCTAGAGACAGCGCGTCCTGAAGAGAGGGGTAAGTGTGATTTTTTTTATCACAGAAACAGCAGTTTTTCGGAACTGCTGTTTCTGTGTTCAATTTTTAATAAATTTGAGAAATAGATCAATCCTTATCCATGCGATAAGGATTGATAACTATTTCTCATTTCTGCCGATCAATGATAAATGTGCCCCATAGTCTCCTGCAGGATTCTTTGGTTTTGCAGAAATTAAATCTCATTATAACATCTCTGTCAGGGATCTTGGATAGAAGGCCCAGTGGACACAGTTACAGATTATTTTATCCTCCGGAATATCCAGGAACAGGAAATAAAAGAGTTTTCCCGCTGTGCCTCTTCCACTGACTCTGGGATATATTTTAACCACAGGTCACCGCGCATCGTTCTATATTCAGAATCCTGCTACTTCTACTGCAGGATAATAAAATCATGACAGATATATTTTGGTCTTTTGAGAGAATCTACCACTGTTTGTGAACTGGTCAGACCACTTTTGCTCACTCAGCTTTAGTACCTAAAACGGCACCTTACCGTCCCTAATGGAGTCATTGATTTGACTTCAATCGGGAGTGAAGCAATATTATTCTTGCTTGCCAGGGCTGTGCTGTCCTCTTCCAGTTTAAAGTTGACCATCCTCCTTGGTGGACACTGTGATTGCCTGTTGCATCTTACAGGAATGCTTTGTCCTAAAAAAAAATAAAAAAAATAAAACAGTACCTACAAACTGGATTTCTGACTTTGAGGCATGTGGTTTGCACAGTCGGTCTTTTGCTTTTTGCCTGAGTAGTGTGTGATAAATTGCTCAATTAGCATGTCCAGTGGTGGGAGCTCACGTGCTGAGCAGCCATTCACACAGAGCTTGCGCATGAGTTTGTTTATGTACTTAAAAAAGAAAAAATATCCCTTTGTGATTTGTGCATAGAGAAATGTTCTATCCCACATCAAACACACCTGGAATGTGCAAACAAGCTCTCCATTAACGGTACAGACGATTGATGATTACCAGAACCTCCACAATACCTGGGGAAAAACATCTTCAGGCGGAGAGCTCTGTGCCCCAGCTAAAACAGGAATACGTCAAAAATATGGACTTTCTTCCCCTTGTATCTCACGGAAATACCTCATGCTGCAACACAGAGTCTCGTTCTTACATTTGAGCCCATTTCGAGTCACATGACTTAGCCTAACCCCATTCAGCAAGGAATATCCTGATCCACCATATCAGTAGAACTTATGGCATCTTTTTCCAAGTTCAACTAATCCAACTAGTTCCAGTTGGTTCAGTCCACAAAATGGCTGCCAGATCCTCAGTTTAGCTCTGATTATATGTATTGCCTTTGAACTGCATATTGCAATAACATTGTAATCTTTTATAACCACTAACTTATATATTCCTCTCCCTCAGTTCACATTAATGGATCATTTACCCTGAATGAAACCTTTACATCAGATCTCCTAGACCCAACCACATCAAAGTACAAGGCTATGGAATCCAATTTAACTCTCGCTGTAAGTGTTCCAGACACATTAACCAAGGGCTGATGGTGCTAAAACTGAATAAGGCAGATGACAGACAGTGATTATGTTATGGTTAGTTCCACTCCTGAAGCCTTATAGTAAAATCTACCATGTAGCAGTTCATATGGATAGTTGACTTCCAATAAATAGCAAAACATGTGCGGGCCTCCGTAATCATTGAGCATTTCCGTTCAGTTCCCCTTTGTATAAAAATGTAAAACTATTATAATATATATATAAAACTATTATTATGATTAATACTAATCTTTTAAATAGTTTCTTAAATCTACATTCACTTCTAGATAGCATCATTATAAACCTTATTCCTTGATATGCAATATTTTCTCAACCAAATTAACACATTGACACACTGTAAAACACAATAAATATTCCCCGTGTGATTTTAACACCAATATTTCCAAATAAAAAAACATTAAACTCCAATTATGTATTTCATTTAATTTTTTTCACTTTATTTTGCATATGTTTACAATATTTTCCTTTATATCTTTGATATTCTCTAGTATAAAAATGCAACATTTGTATCCTACTAACTCACAGGCACTCTCCCTTTACTGGCAGAAAGAAAATCTAAAACCATTCTATATTTTAAGTGAAACATTCTAATCACTCTAACTTCTGTTAATTTACCCAATGCTGACACAAAAAATTAAAACAACCTTTTGAAATTATTTTACTAATTTAACCACTTCCTAAAAAAACTTTCCAAAAAATTGACCAAACTACTATTAAGTATTACTATCCTGCCACCTTACAAGGAATTGACACTTACAACCACCTATATAAATTAACCCCTGCCTTTCTAAGCAAACACTTAATACACTAGAACATTAACAAAGATATATGTGAGTTGTGTTGTTCCTAACTATTATATATGTTGTTAAACTGATCAATAGCAGTATTACATTTTAAGCAGTGTATAATAATTAATGTACAGTTTTATTAAGTTTATCTCATTTGTACCCTATCCTTTACACATATAGAGAAGTCTAACAAATCCCATGTTTCCCAAAGGTAAATAAGGTAGAACATTTTTCTCCTGGCTGGCTCGCCAATTATGTTGGAACTATATGTAATTATGTTATATATTATATTATTGTTATTGTTGTTTTTTATATAGCACTAATCATATTATGCAGTGCAGTAAAGAGAATATGTAATAATTCCCAGTAGTCCAACTATCATATCTACCAAATATATTTTATCTGCCAGCTACATTATATCTTTTAACTAGTAACGGGTATATTCTATCTACAGACTATACTAAATCTACCAACTGCTTTATATCTACTGTTTGTATTATGTGTGCCAACTATATTATCTACTAATTACATTATATGTGCAAACTATATTAGATCTACCGACTACATTACATATATTGGCCATTATATATATATATTGGATGTATTATATTTACCAACTATATTATATCTACTAACTACATTATATTTGCTGACCATATTATAACAATGTACCAACTATATTATATCTATGCACTATATTATATCTACTGACTATATTATATTTAGACTATATTAGTTCTACCAACTATATTATATCTATTGACTTTATTAAATTTATTGGCTTGATTATATCTATTTACTGTATTATTATCTACCAACTAAATTATATCTGCGGGCAGCACGGTGGCTCAGTGGTTATCACTTCTGTCTCACAACACTGAGGTCATGAGTTCCATTCCTGACCAAGCCCTTATCTGTGTGGAGTTTGTATGTTCTACCCATGTATAAGTGGGTTTTCTCCTGTAAACTCCAGCGGAGCCGGGATTCATGTGGATTACAAATATTCTCTGTACAGCTCTGTGGAATTGGTGGCGCTATATAAATAAAAGTGATGATGATGATTATAACAATGAACTGTATTATATGTGACAACTATGCTGTATGTACTAAATACCAGCTATATTTTGAGCTGACTGGCTATTAAAGCAACATTATCAGTATTAACAATGTGTTACTTTTTGTTGCAGCTTCTGAATGCTTATACAAAGAACTGTAACCCTTTGAATGTGTCAGTGCTCAGTTTCAGGTAAAGAGAAAAAAAACATAATTAATATTAAATGTAGAAACATATGTAGGAAATCTCAACACTGTACGTGCTAATAATTATGAATCTCTGCTTATTTTGCCCTAAGTCCAGGAAGTGTGGTGGCAAATTACAAGATGTCGCTATCGGGCCCTCTGTCTGCTAAACAGCTGACAACAAGCAATATGTTGGTTGCACAGATGCTACCTGTCATCTCATCCCAGCTCTCCACAAAAGGTAATAAGAACTGAGGGCTGTATCTAAGCTCGAGGGATATTAAAAGCTAAAGCTGTATTGGACTGTATTGGTACTCTGGGGGTTAATATGTTTGGTCTATGGAAGGACGCCCATATGAGGCATGGGGAGGGGTTACAGAGATTATATCAGGAAAGGGCGGAGAAGAATCAGTCCCTTATGCAGCTGGACATTGCCCACCATCCCTCCCTGTGGAACGGCTAAGATGGTCATTTGCAGTGTGATCCAGTATTGGTATAGTTTGGTGGTGGAGGCTGTCTGGGAGTAGCAGTGACCGGAAATCACAGTACAATCGACGACCAGAGGTAAGGGCACATGATGGCATCGGACACACTTGACCCACCTGTTTTCAAATGGAATAGGCTATTAGTCTCTGTCCAAGTACTTCCTGACCTGGTTGGCTTGTGGTTGCTTCCGTTAGCCTAGAAAGAGGGAGTGTTCTGTAGTGCCCGGGGCGGTGGCCCCATTGAGGTAGATATGTGCACCTTGGGGTGTGTGGTTGTCCCCCGTTTGTGGATGTCCCATGGAAAGGCTGGGGCATCCTGGTTTGCCTGGCGGAAGTCGACTCTGACTGCTCTCTTTCTCCACCACCACACCTTACAATAAATTCCCTTTGCTCTCTCCACATTTAAGTTGTCTGTGTTTTATTTATGGTTATAGTTAAACAGTAAGAGTATAAGGTAAGGAGAGGTTATCAGCCGTTAAGCATTTTATCAATGCGCATGGTGCAGCATTTAGAATAAGAGTAGGCAGGGATAAGGTCAATGTTCCAGCTGTTTGTAAACTTCAATCTGTTTAATGTATAGTAGATAAGAGCTGTAAGATGTCCAGATTGCGGTGTCTGACTGCTGTGTTTGAACACTGACTTTACCGTTTGTTTGCATATGACACTGGTGCCTTCTTATGATTGGAGAGGCAGAATGAGGGAACAAAGGAGTAGTCAAACATGGCCAAGTACAGTAAGGGCCTGTTCTGGCAGCTCCTTTAGTCCTGCAGAAACACGCTTATCAGGAGATGTATCTTTTGTACCTGGTACAGGGCAGATGATGATGACCAATTGCATATGCTGATGATCCGGAGGTGGACGAATGTCGGGATTGTGTACGGTTCTGAATATGAACATTATTTTTCGTGCACATTTTTAAGAGAAATTTATACAAATTTTGTAACCAACTCTGCAACAGCCCCAATTTTTAGCCCGACTACAGGTACACTGTATTCAGAGACACACACCAGGGGTCTGATTCATTAAGGATCTTAAATTAAGAAGTTCCTTATTTCAGTCTCCTGGACAAAACCATGTTATATTGCAAGGGGTGAAAATTAGTTTTCTATTTTGCACATAAGTTAAATACTGTCTGTTTTTCATGTAGCACACAAATAGCAACTTTAAATTTCAGTGTACAAATAAGCTATCAAGTATTTGTGTGCTACATGAAAAAACAGTCAGTATTTAACTTATGTGCAAAACAGAAAACTAATTTTCACCCCTTGCATTGTAACATGGTTTTGTCCAGGAGACTTAAATAAGAAACTTCTTAATTTAAGTTCCTTAATGAATCAGGTCCTAGCACTTTATCCCATAAATTTGTTCGGCCTCACTGTCTAACAAATATACCTGTTATCAAATTGATAATAAATCCTGGCGGTTGGAATTTTGGTAAAACGATATAAGTGAAGGGGATTTGGCCCATTGCTGATACACTTAATAGGCCTGATTCATTCATACAAATGCAAAACAACGTAAAGAACGTTTTTTTAAAAAACACACATACATTGGGTATACGCACGTACGTACTCAGCAGGGAGCGGATGTGAAGACTATGGGTCTAAGAAAAACTTTTCTTGTGTGTTCACTGGAATAGCAATTATTTAAACCAGAGTTTAACATAATTAGGTTCTCTATAGCTTTGTTTTAGCAATATAACTCCTATGAACAACTATGCAAAAAGACATGGTGACACTATACATTAGTATTCCTATTAGCGGATTTTATCATTCTCTCGGCTCATTGCACATTGTTGTTGAAAGACAAATACATTTTGGCATTCACACAAATCCCCCCCCCCCCCCTTCCCAAGCCACAGGCTACTAGTCCTACTCTGTCTAATATGAACTCCTGTCCAGAAGTGCTGGTTCATTATCTTTAATCCTTTGTTTTGCAGGTTTGGCATCTATTGAGCCCACAAACCTAGAAGTAAAAATCTGGGACCCAATAAAGCTCACCTGTGAAATCAATGAGACAATGACAGCCGTGAACTGGTCTCTGATCACCAATCACATCACTACTATGATTTTCAGCGGCGGAGGGAACCTGGACGTGTCAACGCGGCAGCTGTCGGGCACAACCGTCTCTGTTCTCTACATTAATAGCGCAGATCAGTGGTGGGAAGGTCAGTAACTCAGGAGAATGAAAGTAGAATATTGGGACCAGGAGTATTATGGGACAGCGAGTGATATGTGAACAATAATAGGGAATCTATGGGAAGCATGATGTTGTGGGAAATATAATGGATTGAAAGGATTAATATGGATATAATAATGGTAAGCATTATAAGAAATTGATGGGAAGCATTATATTCCTGCACTAGATTGTTGTGCCAGATTGTTGTATTGCTGCGCCAGATTGTTGTATTGCCGCGCCAGATTGTTGTATTGCCGCGCCAGATTGTTGTATTGTGGCGCCAGATTGTTGTATTGCTGCGCCAGATTATTGTATTGCTGCGCCAGATTTATCATTGCTGCCACATACTGTAATAATACTAGGATATCGCAGCACTGTATTGTGATACTAGAATATTGCTGCGCTATAAAGGAATGCTGAATGCTATGTGATGGATATATAAAAACATATAGTTGCTGAGCAACAAGGGAATTGTAATACAACCTGGAATATTCAAATATACATACATGAGGAATAGATATGTAATCTCAGATTGTTATTGAGCTTATGTTAATGAAAATATATAATATATTACATAAAGCTCCATATCTGTGTCCAATCTTTCCTGATATAAGTATCATTGTCCCTGTCGTGTATATTACAGGCAGTGCTACTCGACATTCTTGGCCCAATGCTAAGTAGCACTGGGACCCCTAGCCAGTGGCTTCCAATGTTATAAACTAAATCTTGTGCCCCCTTGTATTAAACAATAAAACACTGTGCCCCCTTATATTAAATAATATAGTGTCCTCTTATATAAAATAAAATATAATAACTTTGAATGAATAATTTCATAAAACATGTATGGCGGATTTTAAAAGACAAATAAAAGTGAATAAGTAATATTCAGTCAAACCATAATTTACATTTTTCAGACTTTACACTTTCCAATAATTTACACTTTTTTCTCTATTTATTAATTGTCAAATGCATTTGCAAAACAACCCACAAATTTAATTTTGTTCAACAAAATCATTCCAGGAACTCAAGATCAAATTTGCTACAAAAAATAAATAAATCATTAAGTTGATTATTCAGTAGTATAATATTGCATCTATTGCACAAAATCTATTTTTCTAGCACCCCAAATATTATTTTGTTGCACAAAATGTTTTTGACACCAAGGGATAAATGTATCAAGCTGCGAGTTTCTACCGCATTTGAAAAGTGGAGATGTTGTCTATAGCAACCAAGAGACTAGCTATCATTTATTTAGTTCAAAATGATAGCTAGAATCTGATTGGTTGCTATAGGTAACATCTTTCAAACTCGCCGGAAACTCACAGCTTGATACATTTACCCTCAGGACTATTTTCGGTGTTACAAGCTTAACATAGAACACAAAGAGACTTTTTTCGTTCAACAACAACTAACTATATGCAGGTCGATGTTTAATTATGTAGGCAAAATATCTGATTGACAGATGGCATTCCGTAGTGTGCGTGCCATACTTTTCCTAACCACCGATCTAGATATGTATATAAAAGCCATAAGTAAGATGAGTTATTAGGATGAAATAATGTTGTGGTTTTTCCTAGGCATATATGTCTGTGAATTTTACAATGACAGCCTGGTACACGGAGCACAAGCAATAGTCAACGTTACCCTTCTCCCATCTGCGATCACCGTTACCCCGATGCAGAAGAGTCTGACCACGTGGGACAAGTCACAGTTGCTGTTAGAGTGCTGCGTGCCGTTCGATGGCGAGGAGTATAATGTATCCTGGACATACAGCAACGTGACACTCACAGTACCGCCTGGTCAGTATAGCAGACATCCCGTGTTTCTGTTTGTTACCAGTGGCCCCATACTGTACAGAGAGCATATAACTAGCTGGAGTTGAGAAAACCCAACAAGGGTATACTTTTTTTTACTTAAAGGACACTGGGGCCTATTTATTAATTAACAGGGTCTTGCCCCATTAATTATCCTCTGTCAGTGATGACAGATGATTTTTTTTTATTAGTTTGTTAAAAAAAATCATCCCGGGACAGCGCATCCAATAGGAGGATGAATTCACTTACTATAAAACTCCCGTTATCTGTCTCTCCTCTCCGGTCACTATCGCAAAGTGGCTTTGACCTAAGGCTGCGCATGTGCAAAGCTACTTTTCGATAGTGGTCAGAGAGGAGAGCAGGTCAGCTGCGGTGAGGGATATAAGATCCCACTAGAGCAATTCTCTCCCCGTAGGATTAAATGGCTAACGCCATCTTCGGACAATTTCCGAATTTGATCAAATTGCTCAGACAGCAGTCCCCATTGACTATTATGGGGGCTGTGGTTAATGCAGTAATTTGCCCAATGCAGGAGACATAGCCTGCTTAGGCTTTTAGTAAATGAACATATTACTTGAAATTGTCTAAACCACGTGGATAAAGCAGTTTCCGCATGGTTTAGGACTTCATATATAGGCCACTTTGTCATCTTCATACAACTGTGTTTAGACCAAAATTGCTAGAGCTGTAATACCAGTTACTTGAGGGTCGTTTTTCCATCAGTGAGCATATAGCACAGTGTTTCAGCCAATATTTTCCTTTAATCAGAACTATTTTTTGTTTTTTTTATTTCTATTGCGTTTTTTTTAGTGTGATTGAATTATATGGAGCAGGGGGACCTGGGCACCCCAGGAGCCCCTCCGCCTCAGGCACCCCACCTCCAGGTGCTCCACCTTCCCTTTTTTGGAGCAAGCAGAGGGAGCGTCAGGCAGAGATAGACGATGTCAGAGTCAGGAGCGTCAGGCAGAGATAGACGATGTCAGAGTCAGGGCTGCCTGTGATGTTGATGGCTGGTTCTCCTCTGTGCCAACGACAAGCTGTGACATCACAGTGCGTAAGGCGCAAGCTCCCAGCCTGTCACTCACACTGAGGAGAAGCAGTCGCAAGCATCACAAGGTAGGAAGCAGAGCGCATTCCAAATGGTTTAAATAATTAAACACATCTCCCTCCCAGAGCAGTAGCTGGTGGCATTGTTAGCCGGTTTGTTTAGTTTGAATCCCAGGGCAGTTAAATCACTTAGCAATGCTCTAACAGTCAACTTATTTATTGGAAGAACATACCTAGCTTGGTGGATACAGCTTTAATTAGTTATATCTAATGGCTTCCTGACTCATTCTGAACCTGATTCGTTAAGGCACGTAAATGCCAATGCGTGCTGTATTTTGTGTAAAATCGCTTTGCACATGCCCAGAACCAGACCGTATGGCATAAAACACAGCAACCTCCAATACATCTTCGAGCGTAAAGGACCCTTACTACAGACCATGATTTCAGGGATGGAACAGGGAGGGGAATGGCCGTATCACGTAGTCAGTGTACAGTAAGGGCGTGCCAAGCTGGAGCACCTGCAGCAGCAATGTCCAATTCAAGCTTTGGTCATCTCACAGCTCTGTGTTTTACCATCATATCACTTGCAGCAGCTACAGGTCAGGTGTAAGTGCCGAGTGATAGTGATGACGGCTGTGTATGCAGCTAGAACATGTGTTTGCAATCAGGGGTAACTGTAAAAGTGCATATTATAAAACATTCATAGCATTCTAATAAATGTATTTCATGGCAAAAAAAATGAAAAACACCTTTTTATTATCTTTTGTCTATAGCTATATTATTAACAGGTGACATTGATTGAATATTTGTTTTCTCTGTCGGTTCTTTTGTGACTTTGTATTCCACATATGCATTGGACCTATCCTGCAGTGTATTGAATCAGACCTCGGGCCTGATTCATTAAGGAAAGTAAGGCAAACAAATGACTACGTTTTGTACTGGACAAAACCATGTTACAATGCAAGGGGTGCAAATTAGTTTATTATTTCGCACATAATATAAATACTGGCTGTTTTTTCATGTAGAACACAAATAATTGATAGTTTATTTTTACACTGAAATTTAAAGTTGATCTAGGACGTGCCCTACCCCAACTATAAATCTGTTCCCACATTTTAAATTTACATCTCCCTCCAATGCAACATGGTTTTGCCAAGGGGCAAAGTTACTAATTTTTCTTACTTTCCTTTCCTTAATGAATCAGGCTCTATGACTTTCCCCTTATTTCCAGGGAAATCCAATTGCTTAAGCTAAACATCCCTGTACATCTTCATAGGATCATTCACAAAAGATCAGAGTAGCAGGTGGAAAGTTAAATAGTCCTAGTCAATCTTCAAATTAATGTTTGCAGCACTATTTAGGCAGCACCGGTGCTAGGGTTCACGGCGCCCTAGGCAAAATTTCGCCGCCCCCAACCCCCCCCCCACCCCCCGCCGCGGACACACTAAAAAAAAAAGTAGATTTTACTTACCTTTTCTCTAGCTGATCCGCGCCTTCTTCACACAGGAGGCGGAGTGATGCATTCTGGAAGGGGAGGGGGGCGCCGGGAAAGAACTTTATTCACACTGTCACAGTGTGATACTTTACAGATGCGCCGCGGACACTTAAAAACAGCGGCGGCGGGGTGCAACCCTCTCCTGAGCCGCTGACTAGATTAAAAAATCTAGTCAGCGGCGCCCTGCAGGTCCCGGCGCCCTAGGCAACTGCCTAAGGTTGCCTAATGGGAGCGCCGGGCCTGTATTTAGGGTTCCTGTGTTTAACCAATAATGTTAATGGGCGGGGTCAGGGCCATCTCTTCCATAGGGCACGATGGGCAGGTGCCCGGGGGCCCTGCAGCCCAGAGGGCCCGTCAGAGGCAGCTAAAAAAAAAAAGTTCCTGAAAAAAATAAAAAAATACTTACCTTGCTCTCAGCTGGCGATCTGGCTCCCTCCCTGGTCTCCTCCTTCGTGCTGCACTCGCAGTGCATGTCGGGCGTGACATCATGACGCCCGCCCGACATCCATTGCGGAGTGCAGCACGGAGGAGGAGACCAGGGAGGGAGCCGGATCGCCAGTTGAGAGCAAGGTAAGTATTTTCTTCTTCTTTTTTTCAGGAACTTTTTTCTCTCGCTGCCTCTTTTTTTTTTTTTATTAATATATATAGGGGCCCCGGCGCACTGCTTTGCCCGGGGGCCCCAAATGTTGTTAAGAGGGCCCTGGGCGGGGTAAGTGACTATGAAGGTGAATAGTTTCCTATTGGTCCTTTTATTAACACCCCTAGGCCAAGTTGGCTGTCAGGAGATGCCGGGGAGTGCAGGGGACGGGGCTCAGTGAATCGCGTCACTTTGGTCCCGCCTCTGCACGTAATAATGCACCAGCATCATTTTACAGCGGTGGGTGGGTATGGCAGTCTGCCATACTTTCCCAGGAGTCCAGGAGACCTACCCCAGAATCCGGGAGTCACCCAGACATTCCGGGAGAGTTAGCGAGTTTGCCCTAGGCTGAGCACACAGCACCACCTTTTTTGAGGTTTACAAGTGTGGGAGGGCCCCAAGAAAAGGTTGCACTCAGGCCCAAGATTCTTCTCTGCGGCCTTGGCTGGTGCCCATATTATTTGGATAGAAATACTTAAACAGGGCAATCATTGGGGTTTAATATTGTATGAGCCTTCTTATCGGCCGAAAGGCTGGGGCCGTTATACACGGCACTATTTATTTTCTCACCTGTTTTGTCACTCCACTTTTTTCTATGTTTTATTCACGGATTCTAGGGTGCGGATAAAGTCCTTATGGGCTCTATACCCCCGAAGATCTAGGGGGGGCTGTGTGGCCATCAGGTTCCGGCCCCCCTGAAAACATCGTTGGTCCTCCCTTCAGGGGGTGGACAGTTATTGAGCCCTGGGTGAAGCTTCGGCGGATCCCAGGGGCTAAAGGGACCCCCCTAGCCTCACAGCGATGGGGGTCTGAAGACCCTTGCCCCCTAAGGGTCCTTATGGATCCGGGGGTCGGGGACTAGGGCCCTTCCTTTATTGAGGAGGGCCAGTTCTGCATCCCTTGTGCACGTTTTTTAAGTTTTCACTTATTTTTTCGGACACTTGGGCACGAGAGCACAGATTGTAGTCTTTCAGACTACCTAGGCTTTCAAAAAAAAAAAAAAAAAAAAAGAGCCTTCTTATAACATTCAATAGGTAATCACATTGTCATAGGTATTTTATAACAGATATGAACCCACAGAACATCAGAGTGAAGAATTTAACCTTGCCCTAGGCATTCTGGGTAAACATATGCAAATGGTATCTTACTTGCACCTATTGGCCAATCAGAAAGCTCTGAGGATGTGAATACCTTCTGTGATCAGAAGGCTGTTAAAAGACAACTGCTTGAAATGCTATGAGTAACAAAGGAAAAATGTGTTCCTATCCAAGGCCATATATATATATATATATATATATATATATATATATATATATATATATATATATATATAAATGATCCTATTAGAGTTTCATGAAATAATATAGATTTTCCGGGGTCAGATTTAACTAAAATAAATCCATTGTCTTGACAGGTAATAGAATGGATTTAAGATGTTACACACTGGCTCCTCCGCGCCCAACTAACGACACAAATTACACTTGTACCTTTACAAACAAAGCTGGACAGCAAAAACAAACTTCTATCCCCGTGACTGTAATCGAAGGTACGTCCACCAACTGTACTCTGGTCATTAATGTGATCATACACTTTAAAGAGGAAATAGCACTTTATTTTAGAAAAGATATGTTTGTAGCACACATTCTGCCCATGTTGGGTGGTATGCTTTGTAAATGTGGTAATATATATTTTTTTTATTTGCTAGGGTGGTGGTAAAATCATCCAATTATTAAAAGGACTTAAATGGTGCAATTTCTATTATCTACTAGTGCTAGTCATGCAGCATTGACTCTGCAGTAGATCTAGTAAAACTTCTGAAAAAGAAAAATTGAAGAAATGTACTAATGGTAGTCAGAATCTGATTGGCTGCTATGGGCAATACTTGCCATTTTTCCGTTATATAAGTTCTAGTGAATCTACTCCTTAGAATGTGAGATATATAGGTAGATAGATAGATAGATAGATAGAACCACAAAGAGAGAGAGAGAGTGTCAGATAAGGGGTAAAATGTTGTAATTATCACATGTGCAAACAGTATTTTCATGGTCACCATTAAACCTAACACACATCATATTTTTACACATACATAGGAAGGAAGGCAAAGAAACCTCAGTATGGTATTTACAAATCATGTCCTAGTATAGTGTACAAACTGCAGTCTACAGAAAGCATACAAGGGATGGCAGGAAGGGCTCTGCATCACCACACGGTGGCCACAAGTAGTACTGCAGGGTTTGTTCATTTCTTTTTATTTTGCTTGTTTAACTTTCTTAACATCTGTTGGACATTTTTTTCTGGGTTTGGTGCCTGTAAGTCCCATAATCTCCGTATCCACCAGTGTGTGTTTTCCTTCTCAGTCACATTTGCATGGTTGGTGATCTAATCTGATTAAGTAAAATAATGTAATAACAGTAATTACAGCTGTACAGTAATTGAGTGTTTTTCCTAGCGGGAGACAAATATTGCAGCATTAATGGGAGCTATGGCGTTACCTGGAACGTGTCGAAAGCTGGCGTGTCAGCCACTGCATCCTGCCCTCCTGGGAGATCTGGGTATCTGGCTCGAGACTGCTCATCAGATGGAGTGTGGCTGACTGTCCAAGATAACTGTATCAGCCAGGTCCTGCAAGTGGCACTGAGTAGCGTACAGGTAACACAGCCATTGTCACACTTTCTGGGGGCTTCATGTAGAGACGGACATACCACTGTCTTATTTGCATAAAATATGCTGAGTTCGAACCAAAAAATGTGTTTGCACCTCACTCCTGCCCTTGTAATTCATTCCCAATCCCTCACCCCCGACCTGGTAATTCATTCCCAATCCCTCACCCCCGACCTTGTAACTCATTACTTCTCCCTCACCCCTACTCTGTAATTCATTCCCAATCCTTCACCATTACCCTGTAATCAATTCCTCACTTCTTCACCCTTTACTCATCCCCACCCTGTAATTCAGTCCCCACCCTTCATTCCCCAACCTCATCTACCACATTGTAATTCATTCCCCCTCTCCTCGAATTCATTCTCCCCAACCTCACCCCTCACCCTGTAATTCATTCCCCCTTCCTTATCCCCTAACGTGTAATTCACTCTCCGTTCCTCATCCCCCACACTCTATTTCATTCCCCCTCTCCTGTCACTCATTTCTCTTGCCTCATCCCCTACCCTGTAATTCATTCCCCCCTCCCTCAATCCCCTAATTCATTCACCCTACTACATACTTTACCCTGTAATTCAGTCCCCATCCATCATCTCCTACCCTGTAATCAATTATTCCCTTCTTCACCCCCTACCCTGTAATTCATCCTCCATTCACTTACCCTCCTCGGTATTAGTCACTGACTCCCACAAGATCGGTAGCGCAATCCCCTCTCCTACTGCCAGGGCCACTCTGAAGATCTGATTGGCAACAGGCTGTTACCTGCCGGCCCATTTCAAAACTGGGAACATCCCAGATGAGCAGCACCTGAAGATTGGGCTTTAACCCAAGTCAAACACATCTTAATGAGGTTTTCTTTTAGCTTCATATCCTTACATCAAACACCTTTGTTTTTGATGAGGAAGAACTTCCTAAGATGTTACATTTGTGTGTGTAACTGATAGATTGTTACGATTAGCGACTACATCCAAATGGTGCCAGAGCTCTGGTCAACTGAAACAGAGCACAAATGGAACACAGACTGAGCTAAAAGTAGGGATCATTGTATAGTATATAGTATAGTTTATGCACTCCACATAAGATTCAATGGTTCACTCTGTGCTTTTTTATTATGGTTCCATGTCTACGTACCCTAAGTGTGAACCTGTGATCTGATTATACAGGGATAATGTGTAGCAGGTGACGGTGGCGATTTTGTAATTGTTTGTCACATTTCACAGGCAATGGAGCAAGGCCTGGGGATCCCTCAAGTACAAGTCCCCCAGATAATCCAGTACATTTCCAGCACGAATGGGACAATTATTTCCAATGCGGCAGAAGTATCGGCATTAGTCACCATACTCGGAGCAATCTCCCAAATAACGGCCACCGTAAACAATACATTTAATGTAAACGTTGTCACGGTAAGTTCTCTCTTAACCCCATAGAGTATCAAAGAGGTTTTAGCTCTGCGTAATTTCACTATTGATATAATTTGTAGTTTTTATTACACTGTACTATAATTGATGTAGATAGAAATAATGGTACTTTATATGTGCAGTTGACATGATATTATGTATATTATACATTCCATACAATGTGCCTTATCTTTAATAAGGAATCTAGATAAATTGGTAGATTGGGCAGCAAGATTAAGTTGAAGTTCGATGTGCAAATTTCATACCTTTCAACATTTGGGTGGGCGGAGTCGGGGCAGTGGGGCATGGCAATGTCAAGCTGGGGGCATGGCCTTGGAAAGATGGGGGCGTGCAAAGCAGCAGTGAACAGACAATACCTCCCAACTTTTTCACCCGTGGGACAAAGCTGTCCCGATCGGGATGGTGGAACAGACCCCTTAAATCATGGTTGTCCTGCCTAAACCGAGGCAGTTGGGCGGTATGTAAATGTATAATTATTCATTTGGTTGGTAAAAATGTGCATGCAGCATACACCTGACCTGAGACACTACTGGGTGAACCTATGATGGAGAAGAGTGTTGGTATAACTGTAGATCAAAGACTTAGCAAGAGCATGCAATGCCAGTCTGCTGGATCCAGAGCCACCAGGATATTATTATGCATGAAAATAGGCATAGACTCCAGGGAGAACAATATAATGTCATCCCATTATAGGGAACTAGGTAATCCACAGCATAAATGTGCAGTTACATTTTGGACACCAGTTCAGGATGTCCTAAAACTAGGAAGATTGCACAGAAGGGCAACTAAATTAAGAAGGGGTTTTGACAATCCCAGTTATGAAAAAAGGCTGTGCTAGTTTGACTGATGTACAGTTGAGATGAGAATATTAAGGGGAGTATGATCATTCCATGGCAACATGTCTAACAAAGCCACTCCTGGTGGCTGGAAGAAAGGAAAGCTAATCTCCAACTATGGAAAGGCTTCTTTACTGTAAGAGATGTGAAACTGTAGTATGGACTCCCTCAAGAACTGGTATTGGCAAACACTGTAAAAGAATAGGCATTTTCCTAAAAAAAAAAACTAGAATATACAGGGCTACTGACATTAATAGCACATTGTGATAAGTTATGTACAATTGTCAGTGCCGGGATTAGGAAGAAATTTTTACCCTCTTGAGACCGGAGCAATTTCCAACTCTTAAAGCTCTTTCAGGTATCTCACTCCTCAATGGAATACTCATTTTGCAAGTGAGCACAGAGGGATCCATTTTCTACCAAGAAACGCAAGAAACGCCCCAATTTGCCAAACTCCTTGCATTAGAAGGGTAATTTGCCAGCAGCTATGCCCATATTCAACAAGAAGAAACATTTCTTGTTGAAAACGGGTGTAAGTACTCTCTGCCTATACAACACTTGCCTTATACAGAGAGACACATCGCACTGCAGGATATGCACAATGCATACGTATATATAAAGAAACTTCAGAATACACAGAACAATATTTAAATTATTACATACATTAACACCTGTTAATGGGCAGCACAGTGGCCTAGTGGTTAGCACTTCTGCCTCACAGCACTAGGGTCATGAGTTCGATTCCCGACCATGGCCTTATCTGTGTGGAGTTTGTATGTTCTCCCTGTGTTTGCGTGGGTTTCCTCCGGGTGCTCCGGTTTCCTCCCACACTCCAAAAACATACTAGTAGGTTAATTGGCTGCTATCAAAAATTGACCCTAGTCTCTGTCTGTCTCCCTGTCTGTCTATCTCCCTCTTTGTCTGTCTGTGTCTGTGTGATTGTGTGTCTATATTAGGGAATTTAGACTGTGAGCCCCAAAGGGGCAGGGACTGATGTGAATGAGTTCTCTGTACAGCGCTGCGAAATTAGTGGCGCTATATAAATAAATGATGATGATGATGATGATATTAATATAGGGCCTGATTCATTAAGGAACTTAGGCAAGAAATTGAGTGAGTTTTCTTACTGAAGTTTTGTGGACAAAACCACGTCGCAATGCAAGGGGTGTAAATTAGTTTATTATTTTGCACATAGGCAAATACTGGCTGTATTTTTCAAATAGCACACAAATACTTGATAGCATTAAATTTAAAGTTGATATTTGGTGTGCTACATGAAAAAAGAGACTTAACTTATGTGCAAAATAATAAACTAATTTACACCCCTTGCATTGCAACATGGTTTTGTCCAGAAAACTTACTCAATTTCTTAATGAATCAGGCCCATAATCATTAATTTTTTTACATGCAATATATTTACCATGATGTTATTAATACCTACTTTCCATAAAATGCATTTTTACAGCTGCTCTTGATTATAAACACATGCTCTAACATGCATACGCGACTGTCACATGATCACTTGGTACTGATAGCAGACCTGTAGCTGGTGCAAGTGAAACTGCTGAAAATCATGTACCGAAGAGATGTCCAGAGCTTGAATTGGTGATGTGCGTGCGCTCAACCTTAGCACGCCCTTACTGTACATTGACTACATGCATGCGCCCCTTCGCCTCCCTGCAGCCCCCATGATATCATAGGCTGTTGGAAGTGTCTTTTGTATTCGAAGATGAATTGCATACACTTGAGGTCACTGGCATATATTCAGTTTTTGGGTGTGCGCAGTGCAATTTAAGGCAAAATAAAGCATGTATTGGCATTTCCACTCCTTAATGAATCAGGCCCAATATGATCATACCAATTTTGACTACAGTGAAAAGGTCGAACACCACAGTGCTTCCCTTAGACTAGTGATAAAATAACACAGGACATTTGGGCCACCCCTTCGCTAATTTAGATACCTATCTCCTTGGATCACTAATCAGAGCTTTGGGTCCTCTGGTCATTTATGTAAATAGTAACCAGTCATACAACAGCTTTGACTGGTCTTACGCAAGTTAGATAATGGAAATTAATGTCTAATTGGTTGCTATTGGTTCTTGTACTTTTGCGTTGTGCTAGCCCTCCGTGACTACTTGTCTTGCTTTGCCTGCAGAGTTTCCTCACTGTTGCCAGCAACCTCACAGATCCCAGATACTCATCGCTTTGGAAAAGCTCCAACGGTCCACCAGCTTCCAAAGTGCTGCAATCGGTGGAGAGATTTAGCCAACTTCTCCAGGTTGACAATGGGACCTTTGAAATTGATCTACAAAACATCCAGTTAAAGGGCAGTGCCTACGAAAGAGGAAGTGTTGGGAAAAACTATCAAAAGACATTTGACACACAACTTGGGTTGAGCGTGTCAATAAACCAGCAGACCATCTCTTCACTGCTGCAAGAAAACGATGTTAAAATCATCACTGTGGTGTTCAGCTCCATCGGAAGTCTCCTAACAGGTACATCTGAGAAATTTAATGACTCACAATTAAATAGCCTTGTACAATCCACCTCTATAAGACTGTCAGATTCAAGCTCTGTTTCCTCTAATATCTTAATGTCATTCAAGACCAACATTTCGGATGAAAGGTACTCTCAGCATTGCGTTTTCTGGGACTTCTCTCTACCTCATTATGGAGGCTCGTGGTCAGATGTTGGCTGTACATCAAGCATGGAGACCAATATCACCTACTGCAGGTGCAACCACTTGACCTCTTTTGCTGTGCTTATGTCAATAAATGCGGAAAATTTCGCTCTAATTGAGGAAATCACCTATGTTGGACTTGGGATTTCCATAGCTTCTCTCTGCATCTGTGTCTTGGTTGAATGGTTTGTATGGAAGAACGTAGTAAGATCAAACATCTCTTATTTTCGACACATGTCGCTGGTCAACATCGCGGTGTCTTTACTCTGCGCGGACGTCTGCTTCTTGTCATCCGCATTTCCTTCAGTTTTAACCAAAAAACTCATCTGTCTCTCAATAACCTTCTTAAACCATTTCTTCTACCTGGCCCTTTTCTTTTGGACCTTCGCCCAGAGCGTGATGCTTCTACACCAGCTTCTCTTTTTGTTCCACCACCTGAGAAAGAGAGTTTATATTTCACTTTCATTCTTTGTTGGATATTTTATCCCCGCATCCATAGCTTCTGGCACTTTTTTATATTTCTACCCAAAAGATAGATACAGTCACGAAAGCGTGTGTTGGCTAAATCCAGGAACTGGCGCTATCTATACCTTCGCCATACCAGCGGGATTCATCATTGTGTTTAATTTTTTTACGCTGCTGGTCGTCATTGCCAAGTTAAGCAGACCCTCTGTTTCTGATGCAAGCCTCCCAGATGACAGGGACACAGCTAAAAGCATCCTGAAGGCAATCGTAGTATTAACACCCGTCTTTGGATTTACATGGGCCTTCGGTTTTGCTCTACTGACGGATCTTGATAATCTGACAAAGCAGATCTTCACGTATGGATTTGCAGGGATGAATGCTTTTCAGGTAAGATCTAAGGAGACAATATGTAATTAAGTAATTTTTTTGCAGGCAAGTGAGTGCGGGAGTAAATAATATATGAACGAGAATGGAATTTGTGGACAGGTTTAATAGGGAAGATTCCAAATATAATTTATTTTAGAAAATTAATATTGGCCAACTGACGATTTACAAATGAATGACCATGGCCTTATCTGTGTGGAGTTTGTATGTTCTCCCCATGTTTGCGTGGGTTTCCTCCAGGTGCTCTGGTTTACTCCCACAATTCAAAAACATACTAGTAGGTTAATTGGATGCTATCAAAATTGACCCTAGTCTGTGTTTCCGTGTGTGTATGTTAGGGAATTTAGACTGTAAGCTTCAGTGAATGTGTTCTCTGTACAGCGCTGCGGAATTAGTGGCGCTATATAAATAAATGATGATGATGACTGTTACTCGCTTTCCTGCTGTCTGGTAGAAAAGTAAGCATAGATTAAAATAGTTTGTAACCTGGCGAATTGCTGGTGATTTCAGCAATAGAACTTGGCTTCGGAGTGAAAGTCTGTGTTAGGCTGAGAACACACTACAGAAAATTTCTCCCGATGCGATATCATTAATATTTTTACCAACGACTGACAGTCCCTATCAGCAGCTGATTCCTATGTACACACTATTGATGTTTTACACGATTTACCGCCAGATCTGTGCTCTTCATCTGTCATAACCACAGGTGAAAAGATCCCCAGATCTATGGACACTGCTGGTAATGAGTGCATACACACTGCAGAATTGGAACGACATCGTTCCATCGTTGACTAAAATTTTAGTCCGTTCATAAAATCAAATGAAATTATACAATGTGCTTTGGAGCGATAACTGTTCATCGTCGGAGGGTACACACTAATGTGATATCGTGCCGAATGTTCGCTTATCGTGTGATTGGCCCGATAATTGGCTGAAAACCATGTAGTGTGTGCGCAGCTTTAGTCAAATAGGACTAACATTCCGTAGCATTGTGCTGTACTGTACCATAGAGAAGACCTGCCTCTCAGTCTCTGCTTAATTTAGCATTAAGAGGTGAAATTATCCTGTAATGTCAGTGATGTGTTCCTAAAGTCTTTCTGCAGCTAAGTTCAAACCATTTAAATGTTAACCAACAGTATGAAGTTACATTTTCTGTATGTAAACACCATGTTAGAAGCATGTATCCATTATGGAAGGCCTAAACTAGTAGGGCCTGATTCATTAAGGAAAGTAAGGCAAAGAAAATGAGTAAGTAGCCTCCCAGACAAACCATGTTATAGTACAAGCGGTGCAGATTAGTTTATTATTTTGCACATAAGCTAAATACTCGCTGTTTTTTCATGTAGGACGCAAATACTTGATAGCTTTATCTTTACACTGAAATTTAAAGTTCATCTAGGACATGTCCTACCCCAATTATAAATCTGCCCCCACATTTTACATTTACCTCCCCCTCCAATGCAACATGGTTTTGCCCAGGTGCAAAGTTATAATTTTTTTCCCTTAATGAATCAGGCCTGTAATGTTTAACCAGTATCTACAATCAAGAAGACTACCAGTACAAAGAATATGTAAGTACCATCACCCAATCAGACGTTAAGCTTGATCAACCTAAAACGGGAGAGGTTCCACATTATAGCAGAAAGTTATTGACTCGTCTATACCATGCAAGGCATTACTAAAAGACTACTAACTTGGATCTATTTCAGTCACTGTGAGATCCAGTTTACATTTGATCTATTATTAATAAAAATACATATAGTCCGTCTGAGCGACTAGTGAGCCTAAACGCCTTCCCTGACTTAAAGGTTTTAAAAAGAGTTTAAAAGTTAAAAAAAATAATATACCTTTGTTTCTGCCTTTATAACTACTTCAGACATTCAGCAAAGTACAGTACACATTTATACATAGACATATTTGTGCAAATATACATAGACATATCTGTGTAAATAGTTATGGGGAAAATATTTATTGAGGGGGGGAATTAATGCCTTTAAAATACAAAGCAATTTATTTCAATGTGCTAATAAAAGAATAATGTAAATAACCAGAAAAAAACAATATACCCAACAAAAATTATGCTGCGCTAAAGCCTGCTAATGAGGCAGGTAGGTGTAAACCCCATGCCAGTCTCAAAGTGGTTA
The DNA here is from genome assembly GCF_038048845.1 of Mixophyes fleayi. Classification (NCBI taxonomy): domain Eukaryota; kingdom Metazoa; phylum Chordata; class Amphibia; order Anura; family Limnodynastidae; genus Mixophyes; species Mixophyes fleayi. The sequence continues at coordinate 31,972,796 of NC_134404.1, read as the reverse complement.
AAGTTGCCTTTAGAAATTGCTGATTGGGAGCTGGTGATTGTATTTTCTATAGAAAGTGCAGTATACAACTGAGACTTCTGCTATGTAAGCTGGTAAAGGGGTGAAGAGAAGACATCTGTGTGAAAGAATCCCAATAAATCATAACCATGCAGGATATTATACTGGTAACAAGGGGGAATGCTTAATTTCAACAGTGCAGGAGATTATACTGGTAACAAGAGGGAGTGCTTCATTTCAACAGTGCAGGAGATTATACTGATAACAAGAAGGAGTGCTTCATTTCAACAGTGCAGGAGATTATACTGGTAACAAGAGGGAGTGCTTAATTTCAACAGTACAGCAGATTATACTGGTAACAAGAGGGAGTGCTTCATTTCAACAGTGCAGGAGATTATACTGGTAACAAGAGGGAGTGCTTCATTTCAACAGTGGAGGAGATTATACTGGTAACAAGAGGGAGTGCTTCATTTCAACAGTGCAGGAGATTATACTGGCAACAAGAGGGAGTGCTTAATTTCAACAGTGCAGGAGATTATACTGGTAACAAGAGGGAATGCTTCACTTTAACAATGCAGGAGATTATACTGGTAACAAGAGGGAGTGCTTCATTTCAACATTGCAGGAGATTATACTGGTGACAAGAAGGAGTGCTTCATTTCAACAGTGCAGGAGATTATACTGGTGACAAGAGGGAGTGCTTCATTTCAACAGTGCAGGAGATTATACTTGTAACAAGAGGGAGTGCTTCATTTCAAATGTGCAGGAGATTATACTGGCAACAAGAAGGAGTGCTTCATTTCAACAGTGTAGGAGATTATACTGGTAACAAGAGGGAGTGCTTCATTTCAACAGTGCAGGAGATTATACTGGTAACAAGAGAGAGTGCTTCATTTCAACAGTGCAGGAGATTATACTGGTAACAAGAGGGAGTGCTTCATTTCAACAGTGCAGGAGATTATACTGGTAACAAGAGGGAGTGCTTTGTTTCAAATGTGCAGGAGATTATACTGGTGTCAAGAGGGAGTGCTTCATTTTAACAGTGCATGATATTATACTGATAACAAGAGGGAGTGCTTCACTTTAACAATGCAGGAGATTATACTGGTAACAAGATGGAATGCTTCACTTTAACAATGCAGATTATACTGGTAACAGGAGGGAGTGCTTCGCTTCAACAGTGGAGGAGATTATACTGGTAACAAGAGGGAGTGCTTCATTTCAACAGTGCAGGGGATTATACTGGTGACAAGAGGGAGTGCTTCATTTCAACAGTGCAGGAGATTATACTGGTAACAAGAGGGAGTGCTTCACTTTAACAATGCAGGAGATTATACTGGTAACAAGAGGGAGTGCTTCATTTCAACAGTGCAGGAGATTATATCGCTAACCAGAGGGAGGGCCTCACTTTAACAATGCAGGAGATTATACTGGTAACAAGAGGGAGTGCTTCACTTCAACAGTGCAGGAGATTATACTGATAACAAGAGGGAGTGCTTCATTTCAACAGTGCAGGAGATTATACTGATAACAGGAGTGCATGGGACAATTAGCTTACTTACAGATTAGTAACTACGGAATAGGGAAAAAACACATAATCGGTTCATTATGCTGGTGATATATACTCCAAAATTGCAGCCAATATACAACAACTGGCCCAACCACATGTGTTATCTTAAACTGACCTTCATGTAATAATCTAATCAAAATCAATGGGATCAATATCGGCATGCTGATAATAAGAAGATAGCCGCAGATGACCGCTATCAGCATGTGGGATCTTCTAACCTCACTAATGGACTCCAGCGAAGCCAGAAAAGATCCAGCTGCTCAGACCAAGATCTTGACCAATTTGACCATCTATGTATGTGGCTAAAGAGAACACTGACCACGTTTCTCAATTGCAAAAACGGCCTTTGTGTGCCAAGCTTAGAAGGAAAGGTGTGACAAGTATATAAATGTTTTAACAAGATTTGGAAACAAATTTAAAAAATAATTTTTGAGTTAGGTGTCACTTTAAAGTTGGAGTATTTGGCTGTACTAGAATGAAATCAGCATAATAGACAATGAGCCTGATTCATGTGCAGACGTTACCTGCACAACACGTGCGTTTAAAATAACGAAAGCGGAAGTTCCAACAAATCCAATTGGATCTCATTATGAGTTACCGTTTGAATCTGGGTGTAAGTAAGCTCTGTCTAAACCTTACACAGGCAGATGTGCAATATATTGTCTCATCAGAACACATGCACAAAAAAATATGTATAAAATAAATTAACAAGTTATAAGTCTATAATCGGTTATAAAAATCTGTGTTTAAAACATTTTCTTTCTTTTTTTTTTTAAATATTAAATACAAAATCTGGATGTTCTTAATGTGCAGTAATAATCATCAGCTTGATTGCAAAAATTCCTAATATAGAGCCGGTTTTATGTGTACATACAGCATCCTAAACATACATACTAAGCATATGTCTCTAACTTATCTATTTGACAGGGTTTCTTTATTTTGTTGACTTGCATCATGGAAAGAAAGGTAAGCTTGACTTACACAAGATACAAAATAATATACTTGGCCTTAGTGGTAGAATTGGAGATTGAGAATTGGCGGTATGAGAAATGTAATGGGAATGTAAGTGACTGGAATGTGATAGTGTTACAATGAAGGCAGTAGGAGAAGTGGCGGCATGACACACCCCGTATACACCCCACTTTCATTACTGCTCGGCCTCATTTGTAAAGAGCAAAATGACCAGTGGACAATATAAGTCTGTCTTTGGAGGAGCCAGTTGCCAGGATTGCTGCAAGTGCCCTAGATTTCCTCTTGTGGGTTAATAGGGCAAGGTTACAGGGAACCACCGATGTTAGCAAGAAGCCGTTTCCCCTGGCTCTCCCTTACCAATACTTATAGAGGTACCTAGAACCTCCAACCATGTTGTTAGGAAGGAGCGTAATGAATGGCTCCATCTGATTGGATGCATTGTCTCTGTCCAATTATTGGTGAATTTTCTCCCTTCACCGCCGCTGGTATGGATCGTCACGCTAACATGGGGTTCTGAGGGTAGAGCCGTACAGTTAGCCGACCTCACCGACGGAGTACTGAAATGTTCTTGAAAAGTTGACATTGCCTTTAAATCTGGTAGACAGTTTTTTCTGCTCATGTTTCAGCTTTTAATTAACTTTGCCATTTGTTTGTTTGTTTTTATTGCACTAATGGCTGCACTTCTGTGACGTACTGTATTTATTTATGCATTGCTCTCTACAATTCTCAGTACTTTTCATAGACAGTCCTGTATTCTTTATTTCTTTCTCTTACTACTTGTCTGTGGAGATATCTCCCCTAATTTTGGCCCCAACCATATATCTATAGCTGCCCTTGTAACATTTGCTGTTCCTCTATGTATCACATGTCAGTGATGGGGGCACTTTAATTCAAGTTTAGCTTTGGCAATATAGAAATGCCTAGCGGCATGGCAGGCTGTATCTCCCCAATACCCACATGCACTGGCAGCACTGAGGACACAATGCCCTATATATCATTTTATACTACTGCTGTAATGATCACTCCTAGCACTGATATAAGTAATGCAATGTAATTGTTGTTCAATCTACATTTAGGTGCGAGAGGTACTCTTCAACAAGCCATCGTCATCTGTGAGTTTCCTGTTTTATTACATTTACAGAAATGGGGATTGTGTTGGTCATCATTTAACTGTTGGTATTAAACACATCTTTGGTAGACTCAGAATATGGGATCTATGGAATGGTCCTTCTCACCTCCCACATGGCCAAGATGAATGCTGCCGCATCGAATGGGTTAATACCTGCTGTTGGTGTACCGAATGGGTTAAACCTCAGCTCTAAGACATTAAAGATGTTTAAAAGGGTATATTTATCAAATTAAATGTAAATATTTAATGTATGGACACTGTGGAGCAGGCTAATAACTGGAGTGCAGTGTCAGAAAGGGCTAGGTTTAAATGTACTCATTTTCATATTTATGTATTGATTTTTGATGCAATAGCAAATATGTTTTGTAACTTCTAGATTGAGCCTCATGCTAATTAGTCCCTTTTTCCTCTGTGAGTGACCGACACTTTTTCAGCCTGAATACACAGCAGGGAGCCATTACCTGTTATCATGTATTGTTAGAGAGACAGGAAACCTCTTAACAATGTAGGCAGTAAGTTTTAGGAAATCACAGATTGATGTGAATTTTGTAAGTTAAATTTGCTTAAATCCAAGAGTAGAGAATATATTATATCCTGATGTTAAATAGCAAGGATCAGGGGACAGGACTACCCTCTGCCAACATGGGTGGCAGAATCTGTATACAAAAATATTTGTTTTACCATGTAATGTATCATTCCATCTGTAACTTCTGGATAATCACCAGTACCTCAAACTGGTGTGTAAAAGTCCTTGTCAGGAATCTTGAGCAATAAACCATCACTGCTTGAAGATTCTGCCTGCGACTATTGCCTGCTGTATCCTGTGACCAACAGATAAGAGCTTACACTCTAATCCAGGCCCCAGCTGTCCTGTGTTGAACCCAGCATCTCTGTGTCAACGCTCTGCCCGTTACTCAGCAGTCCTGATCCATAGTAAATGGTCAGGAGGTATCAGCCTGCCCACAGCAAAGAGGCGCGGCAGCAGCTATACCAGCTACCCCAGAAGTACGCGGTTCTGGGTGCCGCAAAGGAGCCCAGTGGTGGCAGCCGAATGAGCCTACAAATATTGCGCAGTTGGCGACTGTCTGGTGGCAGGGTGACACCATCCCTGCTATCCTCTTCCCCGTACAGACCAAGGCGAAGTCCATCTGGTCACCACGCCCAGTTTATTTTATTGAGCATTTTTAAAACACAAAAATGAACACAGAACACGCCAACATAAACTCCCCAATAAATACCAAGACAACAAGATTGCTCAATGAAAGAGAAAAAATTGGATATATAGTTAGTGGATGTAATCTGAACATATAACGTGACTGCAAAACCACATGACTGTTTTAATCAAACTCCCTATATATACTGTAAATATAATGACTTTATCAGGATTTTATCAGGTGTTACGAGAAATAAGGATTTGCCCAAACTCTCTCAGCATTTTCAATGGGGAGAGTGTGATCATTTTAGTCACGTCCCAACCCACTTTCCTGTCCCAACTTGCCCAGACATAACCCTAAATGAAGTTGACCACACCCCTTTCATTGGGGAGCCACGCCTTTTTCTGCAACTGCATCCCCAGTCCCTCTAAATACAAGGACTTTGTTTCCTATGTATATCGGACTTCCTGTCGGTACTTCATGGAGCCACTTTAGGACTAAATTTAGGGAAAGTTGCAAGCTGAATGGCAGAACAATTGGCCCCTGTGCCCATGAAGACTGTCGGTTTATGAACAGTGGGCTTTCTAGCAAACTTACTTAGCACAAATTCTGGGGAAAAAAATATGCCCCCTCTCATACTATTTGATGGTGGTATAGCTAATATGATTCACATAATGATCCAATAATTACTGCAAATCGTCGACGCATGGCCCTATAACTATGCTTTATTAAGTTGTCTATAAATATAATATAATACAGACCCCTGATGTATAGTAGCTTTAAAACACACATCCACAGATCTCTGGTGGCTGTACAATGCAGATCTCTGGTGGATTATCAATGTTGTCCCTAAAGTTCTATTGGCCTCAGAGTTATGGACAGAAAGTGCTCAGAAACTAGAGACGGTCTAGTGCAGGCCTGTCCAACCTGCGGCCCTCCAGGTGTTTGTGAAACTACAAGTCCCAGCATGCCCTTCCAGATATCAACTGGTTGTCTACTGGCAAAGCATGCTGGGGGTTGTAGTTTCACAACATCTGGAGGGCCGCAGGTTGGACAGGCCTGGTCTAGTGGGTATCTGTTATTCAGACTATGAATGGTTGGGCCTATCCACCAATCAGAGTACTGGCCATCTTATTGGTGGACAGCACTAATAATTCAACAGTCAGAATGTTGAAAACCCATTATAGGGCTTCAGACACTTTGATTGGTGGGAAGCATTGGCCATCAACCACTGAAAGTACAAGACGCTGGCTGGTGTGTATACAGCAATCTGATTGGTAAATGGCCGGTGTAATCCACCAATCAGAGTTCCGGGAACCAAACCTTCTCTCTTCGGACCCATCTAAAAACAGCCACTGCTGTCACTATAAATAGCACTTATGTGACTGCTTGGTTATTAACTTGACTTTATTTAGTTCATGCCAGCATTTGTACCATAATTAGCTTCCACAAGGCTTCAGGAAAATAACTGTAGCCATAGAGTAATTATATTATAGGAGGCCACACTACCTCTGCATTCCATCCCATAATAGTCTCATACCTCCTTACAGTCCCGTTTTTGGCAGGATAGTCCTGATTTTTAGACCCGCAAATGGGTGGGGCCTACCTGAATGAGGGCTTGGTTTGGGCAAAACGGGACATTGTTGAGCTTGTTTAACTTTTATACATACTATTTTATTACTAGTGTATTTAAATTTAGTACCAATAAATAAATACTAAATGACATAAACATTATCCTAACATAAACACCATATATTTCTGTTTTACAGCCAACTTCCACAACCACGTCCACTTCTGAGGCTCCCGGTAAGACCACATCCTCAATAAAAAAGGAGAAGTGACGGTAACTGGATGGAAATAATATTGGAACTTGAGAAACTAAATTATATACTTTAGCAAAAGTCTTAGTAACAGGCTGAAACGCTGATTATGTGAATAAACTTGAAGTTATGCACAAGTCCTACGAGTTCTGTCCTTTCACGATTTGTAGTCATGGTCTCTAGATTCAGTAGCCGGATGTTAGAAGCCAGTGTGTCGCTGCTTCATTGACTTTATATGAGTATAATAAACTGGTTATTTCATTAAACTGTTTGTTATTTGCAATATTACATAGTCTAATACACAAATGTTCCATAGTGTGATTAGTCTTAGTGTCTCAGGGCCTGAGTCATTAAGAAAAGTAAAGCATAAAAAAGGAGTAATTTTGCACCTGGGCAAAACCACGTTGCCTTGGAGGGGGGGGGGGGTAAATTTAAAATGTGGGGACAGATTTATAGTTGGGGTAGGACATGTCCTAGATCAACTTTAATTTTCAGTGTAAACATAAAGCTATCAGGTATGTGTGCGCTAGATGAATATACAGCCAGTATTTATCTTATATACTCATATATCTCCATATCTCTCTTATCGCTCTCACTCCTATGTATCTCTCTGATATCTCTATCTCACATATCTATATATCTCCAGTGTCTGTCTCATATCTCTCTGATATCTCTATCTCATATATCTATATATCTCCAGTGTCTGTCTCATATCTCTCTGATATCTCTATCTCATATATCTATATATCTCCAGTGTCTGTCTCATATCTCTCTGATATCTCTATCTCATATATCTATATATCTCCAGTGTCTGTCTCATATCTCTATCTCACATATCTATATATCTCCAGTGTCTGTCTCATATCTATCTCACTGATATCTCTCTCTCATATCTATTTACCTGTTTCATATCTCTCTCATAACTAAGCCTCATGTTTGAGATATGTGGGTATTTGCAAAAACTCCATAACTACCACTGATTATTTCATTTTACAATTCAATAAAAGCATTGTGCACACAGAACATCTAGAACAAAATTAACACTACATAAAACTAGATTCCTAGGTACATAATATTGCTGCTAGAAATGTACAGAGCATATTACACTGTATATATACGTGACCATGCGGTCCATTTAAATTGAAAATAAATTTGTCTTGGGTGTGAGTGGTTAAAATCTGACTTTATTCTTCCTAGAAAGCCATTCATGTGAATGTTGGCCTATGGAAATCATGTGCTCTCAGCCAACACTGCTAATATTTGTTGGTTCAGCTGACATTTACATATATTTACATACTACAGAGTGCTGATGGATTTATGACACGTGACACTCTTCAGTTGACATGTGACACTGCATATACTGTTGGGTTGTGCTGTTATAATGTTTAATCCACTCTGTTGTTTAAATGGGCTCATTAAAATAATACTGGGGACATTTGTACAGCCCAGTATGCAGACAGAATGTACTGCAATGCATATTACCAGTAATATCATCATTGTATATTATCCATATTTGCCCACCAGGAGGGGGGCATGGTGGGGGGATGGTTGTGTCATTTTGATACGCGTCATTGAGGCTCCCATCCTGCCCACTTCACTAGTAAGTGGGCAGAAGGCGGGAGAATTGCCTGTTCTGCCCGGATTCGGGAGTCTCCCAGACATTCCGGTCTGATATTATCTTGTATGTATAGCATATATATCCTCTGACACAGTCTCCATCGGTCTTTTTAGAATATGGTAATTCTGATTGATACAGATTTTACAACAGGACTTGTAGGACGATACTGTTAGTCATGTGACCTGTGTCATGTGACCTGTCGCAAATCGCTGATAGTGTCTCCTGCATCACTGTAAAAGAGACCTATAAGGACAATTAGGTTATTTACTGAATATATGGACATTGTGAATTCCTTAGAACTAAGAGAGGACAGAAGGTATATACTGGGGGGGGTCTTACATGGGGCGTGGTCAAGGAACTATGGGGGGCGTGTCCACATTATGATTGGGGCACGGCCATTCCCTAGAGGGCTGCCTAGCACTGTCCATTAGCTACCTCCCTTCCCCCCAACATTCCCACCTGCGGAACAAACATGTCCCCGGGCTGGACAGTGGGACAAAGACCTAAATTCGGGAATGTTCCACTGAAATCAGAACGGTTGGGAGGTATGCATGGAGGCAGTGGCGGAACTACCATTAGTCCGGCATGTGTGGTGCACCGGGGCCCTTGGAGATAATGGGGCCCGCTGCATAGCAGATGCAGAGGGTTGGAACTAGCGAGCTGTAGGCTTCAGTTCCCTCCATCCCTTCCACCCCTCCTCCCCGCTTCCCGCAGCTCCGCCTCTGCATGGAGTGAATGCAAACTTACCCTGTTTTAGTGCAGAGGAGGAACGGGTGGCTGACTGAGCATTATTGCTATAATCAGATAGTCAGTCACCGGCTGTGCCCGGCTGGCAGCTCACTTTGGGTGACCTTGACATGACTTGCTCTGACTGCATCAATTTTATTGCCAGAGGCCCCCACAAGTTAGTTGCCCTGGGCCCCCAGCAACCATAATCCAGCCTTGGGTCTTATACATAAATCATTCAAGCACAAACATGAGGTAAATTTTAACATTTAAATCAGTTAAAAGGGGTTATCATGAAAACATAAGCTTTTTTAAATAAATAACTTTTAGAGTGTAGGCGTCATTAAACAGATGTTTTTTTATTATTCCTTATTTAAATGTCATCTACACACAGTGGAGGCAGCCATTTTGTGGGATGAACCAATATTGCAGCCTATCTAGCTCACAAAATGGCTGACACTAAAAATATTAAAACATTTGATACAGAATTTTTTCTTACATTTTCACTCAGAACGTGGATGCAAGAAGAACACCCAGCCATGATGGGATTTAATTTAATTATCTGAATGACAGTTCTCCAGTCTGAGTAGACGGATATTGAATCTTTTTATACAGTGTTGTTATTTTTTGCTCATCACAGAGAGTACAGCGATAGTGAGAACAATGGTTCCGGCCACTCCTCCGATAATCATCCCGAGGACGTTCCCGTGTAACTGCGCGGTCTCGCATTGCTCGCCGGTGTAGATATATGTCTGCGTGGATGCACACCTGCAATAATACATCGATAAGTGAATACTTAGTCATCATCATCAACACTCAGAGTTTGATTCATTAAGGAAAGTAAAGCAACAAAAAAGAGTAACTTTGCACCTTGGCAAAACCATGTTGCATTGGAGGGGGAGGTAAATTTAAAATGTGGGGACAGATTTATAGTTGGGGTAGGACATGTCCTAGATCAACTTTAAATTTCAGTGTAAAAATAAAGCTATCAAGTATTTGTGTGCTACATGAAAAACAGTCAGTATTTAACTTATGTGCAAAATAATAAGCTACTATGCACCCCTTGTATTGTAACATGGTTTGTCCAAGAGAAAATGTACTCCTTTTTTTGCTTATCTTTCTCTAATGACTCTGGCCCTCAATGTCTGCAGATACAGTGACCATTATTTGGATAGGACATAAAAATAAACAACGTCTGTGGTAATACTATTTGTAACTTGGCGCAAAACATTCAAAGCTTACATCTGCTTTCTGCACATCTGTTCCTTAGCATCATTTTACTAACTACCCCCCTCTATGTTTGTCCAGTCTATGTCATAGTTGCCAACATTGGCAGGTTAAGTTCCGGGGGTCAGGTGGGTGTGTGGGGGCGGGGATCGAAGAATCGCGCCGTTAGCCCCGCCCCCAAAGCTGTCACAACCTGTTTCGTCCAATAAAACAAGGGGGCGGGCCACAATGACGCAGCCATGATGCCGTTAAGCCCCGCCTCCTCCATTCACTTACCACCGCTGCCCGGGAATCGGGAGAATTGCAAATATGAAATACATTTAAAAATGTTACTTGTAACCTCTTAAGTCACTTACAGCTGTAGAGGCCAGAAATATTTCTTATAGAGGTGTCAGAGCACATTTATTTGTTTTGCAAGTTTCTTTTGAGGCCTTGTGCTCCTTTCCAGCCATAAGATTCATTGGAGACTGTAATATTGTACATTACGTTTAATGAATTTAGTTCTAGAACATTTCCAAGGTCATTCCTGCCCATGGGGGTCATCGGCTGGTTCAAGCACAAGATATGAAGCTCTGATCAGTAACACTCAACCAGGATTAAAGGTCTTTGTATTGTACATAACAATGGACGTTTTCTAAGACAAATAACAGAATCTGAATGGTTGCTATGGGCAACGCCACCTTTATCTACAGTTACCCATTAAATTGTTTTCATATATGTCCCATATTGTGTTCTAGAACTTTGAGAATAGACGACTCCTTAGCATAACGTATACATGGGATTACATGCTAGACATACCTGCAGCTTGCTCTGCCTTTCTCAATGACACAAACTCCGCCATTCAGACACAGATTGTCGCCACACTGGCTTCCCATTGGCTGGATGTCATAACCCTCGGAGTCTCTGGGATCCTGCAAAGAACGCTTCCTTCTTTCATTCACCTCCACCTCCTCTACCTCCTTCTCCACCAGTTCTGCAGCTCGGATGGGCACTTCAGTCTTTAAGAGGTGTGTGAGATCTGAAAACGAGAATATAGTGGAGAAATCATTAGAAACCTTGTTTTATCCACTCCCGGATCATATGTTTTTATCCCCATGTGACCTAACCAAATTTATACCTTCTGTGCCTGATTCTCCTTCTAACGCAATATGAACGCAACAAGCATTTTAAAAAACCGCATGTAACTTTTACACAGATATGCCGTATTCAAATAGGGGATCTCAAAATAAAAGTACCATCTAGCTATACGTTACTAGCCGTATGTAGACAGACAGAACACAGTGCAGGATACACACACTGCTAATGTGCAATATACAGTCCCATCAGAACGCATGCAAAAAAATAGTGTAAAATAAATGTACAACCCTTAATACTATAATCACTAATAATAATGTTTTTATTTAAAGAAAAAGAAGGGGGGATTTGTTTACATTAAATACATAAATACAGATGTTCCTCATGTGTACTGTACATAAAATGCTTTTTTAGAGTTTCTCTTGCAGACACATCAGTCGGCACTTACACCTGCCCTGTATCTGGTGCAAGTGATACGGATAAATACACGTGCGTATAAGAGGCCCTGTACTTGAACCGGCTGCATCCGTGTTAGCAGGTCCTTACTGTACATGGCCAACGTTAGTCCGCCCATTCCCAAACCTGTTCCGCTCTTCAAATTGTAGGCAGTTGTCAGTGTAAGTTGCATCCGCACATGAATTGTATTCACCTGTGAAGTCCTGTTCTTGCTCATGTGCTTTTTCCCATAAAATACGGCATCGCAAATGGACTTACAACAGAATATGAATCATACTCCTTCTCTCTTAGTTTCTTTCATTGGGGACAACTATTTTAATCTGTTGTCTAGCCAAATGAATTCCAGTTGTTTTGGGACACAGTGTTGTTCCTTTTGGTACCACTGTTATCCAAAAGGTCACATAGAGACTGATGCACAGTTGTTAATAAAATCTATACTCTAAACAAAAAAACATGGAAAAATAGCGTATTTTCACCCCTATGCAGAACCGTTCACATCTTTAGATGCCTCCAGCTCCGCACTGGCAGCTCATGTGCCTGGTTTAAGTCAAGTCTTCATCTTTATCATCATCAGTGGGTATTTTCACAGGTACAGAAGATTCGTCTTTCTACAGGTCCGCTTTAGGCACATTTGTGTAAACACATTACAGTACACTGCCTGTGTTACAAATCCTATTATATCACCCTGTTCTGAACCTCTAGGTGCAGGTGAGAGTAAGCGCCAGACAACCACACAGGCGCATATATGTGTGATCTCACTTTATGGGCAGGCGCAGAGAGATTTCACACAACATGTGCTAGACAATCTGGTGTACAACCTACTGCGCATCAGCCCCATAGAGTGCAAACATCAGGCAAGGCTTTATAACCACCACTGGCTTAATAAGATAGTGAATTAAACATGTTTTTTGTTTATACCAACCATTTATACCACCCATTTATACCACCCATTTATACCACACATTTATACCACACATTTATACCACACATTTATACCACACACTTATACCACACACTTATACCACACATTTATACCACACATTTATACCACACACTTATACCACACATTTATACCACCTATTTATACCACACATTTATACCACACATTTATACCACACATTTATACCACACACTTATACCACACATTTATACCACACATTTATACCACACATTTATACCACACATTTATACCACACATTTATCAAAGATCATTAAGGTTCTAATGTATTAGTAAGAAATATCTGGGGTGTAGGATTTACATATCACTATGAAGCTGAAACACTTCATTGATTTTACAGAAAATAGAGCAGCAGCAATTTGTAAATTTATGAACCACTAATAGGAAAAATGAGAGAAGACAATTTCCACAAAATTAGTACATTTTCTATTTTACTCATCACAAATTGGAAACTAATAACGAAATGCAGAAAACATACCCACAAAATCCAGAAATAGGATCAGATCATCGTTTTTCAGAAAACTCCTGCGGCGTAAATTGAAGTGCGATATAAATGTGACCCATCCAAAATCCGTGGTCCTGTAGCAGTTGCAAGACGGGTCCCATGTCCCGGTTTTGGAAGGTCTCTCCCATCGGGATATATTCTGTGCTGTCAAACAGAAAACAATAGGCTTGTAAGGTGTCAGGGGACCACACTTTTGTTGTGATAACATGGTTCATATTGGAGGCTGTATCTATTTAACACACACACACACACACACATATATACACACACACACATATATACACACACACACACATATATACACACACACACACAAACTAGTATACGGTGGTATATGTCAATTCCACAGATTGTAAAACTATCAAGTTCCATTCACTTACATTTTACATACCCCCAGCCACAACATTAAAACCACTGACAAGTGAAGTGAATAACATTGATTATCTCGTTACAAGGGGCACCTGTCAGTGGGTGGAATACATTAGGCAGCCAGAGAACAGTCAGTTCTTGAAGTTGATGTGTTAGAAGCAGAAAAAATGGGCAAGTGTAAGGATCTGAGCAACTTTGACAAGGGCCAAATTGTGATGGCTAGATGACTGGGTCTGAGCATGTCCAAAACATCAGGTCTTGTGGGGTGTTCCCGGTATACAGTGGTTAGTACCTACCAAAAGTGGTCCAAGGAAGGACAACTGGTGAACCAATGACAGGGTCATGGGTGCCCAAGGCTTATTGATGAGTGCGGGGAGCAAAGTCTAGCCTGTCTGGTCCAATCCCACAGAAGAGCCACTGTAGCACAAATTGCTAAAAGATTTAATGCTGGCTATGATAGAAAGGTGTCCGGACACACAGTGCATCGCAGCTTGCTGCGTATGGGGCTGCTTATCCACAGACAGTGCCTACAATGGTGCCCATGTCCACCGACAGTGCCTACAATGGGCACATGAGCACCAGAACTGGACCATGGAGAAATGGAAGAAGGTGGCCTGGTCTGATGAATCATGTTGTCTTTTACATCATCTGGACGGCCAGGTTCGTGTGCTTCGTTTGAACCAGAAACAGAAAGAAATGGCCTAGGTGCACAGTACTCTCTATTATTTTAAGGTTGGAAATAGAGAGAAGTATGTAAAACTTAACTTTTATTTATTACAAACAAAAAAGCGAAATAAATTCCCTGCAATATAGAGAGGCAAGCACTGGATCCGCTGATCCAGTGCTTGCCTCTCTATATTGCAGGGAATTTCTGTCCTAAACTGCTCCAATATACCCCAAGTTAGAAGGAGCAATAGTTAGGTAGTTAGCAAGACACGCTAGGAATATCGCTGCATACCGCTCCGTTAGATCCAAAGTGAGAAGGAGCAATAGCTAGGTAGATAGCAAGACACAGTGCTTTATTTCAATAGAAGGCTTTTTCTATAGTAGAATTTGCCCATACCTATCTATACGTATCTGCAATCTGCTGTAATTAAAGTGGTCATTATACCGGGATCTATTTACAATAGTGTATAGATAGACAATCCCTCATGCAGCACTATCATACTATATTATATTAGCAATTCCTTTATGAAACTACCTAGGACTAATCCCTTATAAAATAAGAGGCAGAATCACTCTATCAGTGGATTTTAAACACACACAATTGTTTTTAAATGATGATAGTCGGATTTATTTTGCTTTTTTGTTTGTAATAAATAAAAGTTAAGTTTTACATACTCTCTATTTCCAACCTTAAAATAATAGAGAGTACTGTGCACCTAGGCCATTTCTTACTGTTTCTGGTTCACATTATCTATCAATGGCTAGTGCACCCTCTGTACCTATAGGAAATAAATATTATCTTTCAAGGTAATAAAAGAGGAGTTACATTTGTTCACTGGTGCGACATAACCTTTGTTTATCTCTATAACTTCGTGTGCTTCGTTTACCTGGAGAAGAGATGGCACCAGGATGCACTATGGGAAGAAGGCAAGCCAGTGGAGGCAGTGTGATGCTGTGGGCAATGTTCTGCTGGGAAACCTTGGGTCCTGGCATTCATGTGGATGTGCTTGGGAATAGGTATGTCAGGTATCCCAATGAAAACTACTGTCAAGCTGAACAGGAGGTCTATGGTGCTGTTTCTCAAGCTATGCAGTGAGTCTTAATGGAGATGTTTGTCTCATTTCATTCACACTTAGAATTTGAAACCCAGTGAAGATCAGTCGTTAATTGGCACTGGCTGAAATCTGGTCGACTGACGACAGTAACATGTCAGCGTGAGCAGTCATTGGTCATCTTCACTAAATCTGCCATGTGAACCGGTCACTCGGCCTTGGTGACCACCCTTATAAATGACCAAATTGGAGACAGATGAGATCACTGTGCTGAATGGAATGTAGTCGGAATGTCGACAATGGACATGTTGACACTCAAAATGTTGACACCATAATGTCGACAGTATACATGTAATAAATAGGACCAGTGCCGGTGTGAGGTTACTTTGTGACGGGAGCTCTTTAGAACTATTTTAGCATCGTGTATCAGGGTTTTTTGTTTTGCCAAACAATGATCGTTGGGATTGTTGACAGATGAAAACCCCTGTATATATTTGGGGTTTTTGTTTTGCCATAGTACTAGAAATGCCAGCATGCCCAGACACTTAATGGCAGCCAGGCCATGCTGGGACTTGTAGTGCACCAGGACAAAATTATTTTCATCATTAACACTGTTATTATTACCCCACACCCACCGCCCCAGGGTTGTGGGAAGAACCCTAGTGCTTTCAACATGGGACTGGGTACAACTAGCGGGGGTGGTCAACATTTTTATTGTGGACCCGATCTCCCTAGGGAATCCAGCCCCATGCTGACCAGTCTGGGGCTGGTTTGTCATCATGGCAGGGGGGCGCCAGCCTACGGATTCCCCTGCTATTGTGCCACCAGACTCCGGCTGGGGGACCATATGCTTTTTGTCCACTTGTTTGTTTGTTATTTACATTTATCTCTATTTTGTTTTGGTTTTTTTACTCTATTACCGGCAGCGGCATTTCTGGTTTAAATTTAATGCTTTATGCCGACGTTGTTACTGTCGACTTTACAACCTGTCAACAATGTCGACAATGTAATCCTGTCACCCTAATGAACATGTCAACATTCTGAATGTCAACATGTTCATTGACGACATTTCATACCCAACCGGCGCTGAATATAGTCCAGTATGCTGTATCACTGGGAAATTAAAATTAATAATGAGGCTGCTCATATAAAAACATGGTTGAAGAGCAGAGAAGGACGCCAAAAATATACTATATATAGCAAAAGTTGCAAGAAGGTGCGTTAAATCCTATACATTAAAGCCATCTGGAGGTGGGTAAGCCCTAGAAAATGTAGATGGAGAGGCTGAAGAACTAGAGGAAGGCAAAGCCTTGGTCATTATAAAATTGCTGAAAGACTGAAATAATGTCCACCTTCGTAGGTCACTTATTTTTGGCACATTACCATTCTGTTTTACAGTATTTTCCCCACATGCCCATGACAATAGTGGACAGTGCCCAAGTACAACATTCTAATATTGTTGTCTAGACAGGCTCTACAGTGCAACAATCACTTACGTTGTACAAACTGATCAGCTGACGTTGTGAAGCTCCTGCTGGAGGACATACGCAGACGTACATCTGGGTCCTGGTCAAGAAGTGTTATAATAACCTGATGGTGCAACACCGGCCACTCCAAGGCAGCATCATCTTCCCCGCTGCACAGGTGGAACGATATACCGACGTAACCGGTGTAGGCGGATGAGTTTTGACCATGGGGGTAAAGACCATATCCATATCCGTAGCCTTCAGAGCTGTAGAAACAAGGGCTGACAAGGCGGTCTCCTTTAACAGTGCTCTCCAGGATCTGGCTGAAATTCCGGATGGTCCACGTTTCACTAGGACAGGGTAGTTCCGTCAGAGTGATGTCATCAATTAAAATGCCACCACTGGTACTTAGATTGTCTCCTTGGATTCCTTGGAACACATAGCGAAACTTTTTATCTACGTTTAGCGGTACGTTGGCAATTTTCCAGTTGAGGTCGTTATCACCTGGGTGAAAGGCACATAAGAAATGATTTAGGCATCTCATGTTATAACATTAATACTTTTAGAAAGGATCAAAGTGCTTTGTGTAATTTTCCTATTTTGCCAATGTCTGTTATTGTCCTCGGCCTATTTCCACATTCAGATTTTCAGGTATACTTTGCCCATTTTCAACCTATCTAAGAAGCTTCGATGTCACGTTAAATTAAGGGTTGTTGTTTTTTTTACCACTTTGTTGGAGAAAAAATATTGTCTGCTCAGAACAAGCACTAGCCATTACTTTCTATAGGATAGAAATAGGGTTACCATAGGGTAACAACCATGACTGAAGTCGTTGAGGAAAGTACTGTTATCGAAGTTAATGGAGTAATTGTCCAAAGCTTTCTAAATATGAATAGTATGTAATTCTAGCAGTGGTAAATAGCAAATAGAATCAAAAGCAAAATATTTAAATCCAAAATATTTTGGTATATTTTGACCTCAACCCTCCATTAATTCCAAGGGACAAGCCCAATGGGTTCCAGTGTTGACTTTCACCAAAATGTTCATATTCTCTGCACACCAGGAGCAAAGATATACTGTATTATACATCAATAGAAACAGGAAACATTGGAATGAATGAGATACAATTTATTGACTGAATAGATTTTAATTACAAAAATTTGACAGTATTTGGTGCATTCGTGGGACATGATATGTCAAAAAGACCGATAACTTGAATCTTTTCTGCTAGCCACAAAAAGAGTTTAACTTTAATTCTATATTTTTATGTACACCAATTCAAATATGTCTCTAATAAAAACATGGAAATGCAAAAGATTTTTTAGTATATTTTAAATATCATTTGTACAGTTTTTCGTTTTTTACCTAGTTTTCTTTTTCTTTTTTAAATGTATTACTTTTTTTTTTTATAGAATATTTAACTGGAAGTCCAAATTCAAGCATGAAATACGCAAAGATATAACATCTTGTTATCAGAGAGGTCTTAATAAATAGACCCCTAGTCAGGAATACCATTGTGGTAGATGAGCAATATGTCCACAGTTATCTGCAGTACATTATTTGTCATGGAATAGGACCATATCATGGAATAACATTTAAGTATTTGCTTGAAATACATTGCAAGATATGCAACTAGTGTCGGTATCCTGTATTAGAAAAAATATGTCAATTTGTGAACTAAGTTGGTCCTCCTCTGTGAAAACCTGATCACCAGAATTAATTCTGGACACATACTTGGTTTATCTATAAAACTGACCAGCCTCACCTGGTAATCGTCCTCTCTATGGTCATAGCATCGAGAGGGATAGCAGACATCTGTTATAGTCCGAGGCGAATGAAGAGTCTATCCAAAAACTACAAAGAGAACCAATAAACCACTGTACCTTGAATCGTTTCAATTTTTTTCAACTTTCTAACAGTCCCGGTTCCGTCATCTGTGCGGATCCAGATGGAGAGTTTGTCCTGGGGGCTCCCATCCATCTTGTAGAAGAATTGAAGGCACTGCTCTGTCCTCTTAGGGTACAGAATACGGGACTCCAGCAAAGCGGTGCGACCAATGCGTCCACCGTTGGTGTTAAAGTACATAAAATATCCAGCACCTGCATGTAAAATGTGGTTTGTAATAGTCATCTGATGTATACAGAGAACAATGGCATTGCCTAAAGAGATGTAGTGATCTTTACCAAGTGCTTTTTTTCCCTTTAAGGAAGTAATTTGCTGGCTTAAGATTTATTGATCTCTATGCTATCCCACGTATGTCGTCCACACAGACAGCAATGATGTACGCTACACTTAGGTGATTCATAGGTTATTGCAGCCGAGATGGACTACATACCTCTCACCACATAGAGATCAACCGCTAAAATTCCTAAGAACTATCTACATTCCTCAGGGTATATTTGCTCAACTGCGGGTTGAAAAAGTGGAGATGTTGCCTATAGCAACCAATCAGATTCTAGCTGTAATTTATTTAGTACATTCTACAAAATGACAGCTAGAATCTTATTGGTTGCTATAGGCAACATCTCCACTTTTCCTTTTTAGAAGCTTTAGTAAATCTACCCCTAGGACTCAGGTATGGGTGAGAGGAGCTGCCGGGTCCCATGGCCCTGCAAAAAGTTCTTTTTTTCTAACCTAGGAGGGGGTCCTGGTCTGGTATTGCTGTGCTTCCTGGTGGCTGGCTCCCTCATGTCCTGGTATGCTCCCCTTATATGTCCCTTCCCTTCCTTGGCTAGCTCCTTCCTCTCTCATCTGCCACCTCACAAACCGCCACATCACTTCTGGGAGGCAGACAGATGAGTCTGCCTCCCATGACATTCTACAGAGTCGATAAGTGTGTTGGAAGGATTATTAATAATCCCTCCAACACACTGGAATGTATTGGTGTGCAATGTTAATGGCATATGGGGACTATTAATGTAATGTGGGTTTTTTGGGAGGGGGGGGGAATAAATATATTTAAGGGGCTAATTATGAAATATGAGATATCTATATTAAAACAGTATACTGTTAATTTAATGTCAAGGCTGACTGGGGGAAAGAAGGCTTAATTATTAAACGTGGGTGCTATTGAGTTAATGTAAGAGCTGATTAGGTAGATGGAGGTCTAACGTGTTCACTTGTATCTTGGCTTTCCAGGAGGATAAATAATACCTATTGCTTTTCCTAACAGGGCTCCAACATTCCAGGATCCAGATAATCAGAAATAAAGCATAAGACACCAGCAGCAGGTGATCAAAGCTGCTGGAACAGGTAGGAGAGAGCATAATTGTCTGACAAATTATGCCGATTCTGGTGGGAAGTTCTAAATATTGGGGCACTGTCCAGACTGTCAGGACTTTGACCATCATTGGCCTAGATGGTCTAAAGAGCGCACATTAAGGCGCACGTCTATGCTCTTGGAAGACGCCTTTGCAAACTAAAAAGGCGGAGAGGTGGAAAATGCTCAAGAGTAGCATTGTTACATCAAAGATAAACCTATTATGCTTTATGCTATCGCCTTCGTCAAATAAATAATTTCTGATTTTTCTTGAAATGCTTTTCAGTTTAGCAATTATTCAGCTCAGTAGTACATATCCTATGATATATATTTATGTTGAATGCTGCCTTTACGTGCTCTGTAAAACTGCACCAGTGTTGTGTACTGCAGGTGTTTTGAATTTGGTTTGTGTTAGATAAGTTACATTAGTGGTTCTACAAGTATTTAGACACTTTCTACAGGTAGGATCATAGTCCACTTTCAAGTATTTACAGACATAATCTGAACTTGGGGACAATCGATGTTCTGCATTCTTCTCGTTGTTATCTAACAGAAAGAAATAAGCCAATCGACCCTTGGCAAGATCAGCGAGTGCACAATCTGTGTTTATGCCGGCTGTTAAGTCATAACATGTGTCCTTTGCACGAAGTCTCGTGGTCTCGTGGGGTATATGGAAGACTCAGCAGATTACTAGGTGGAGTTTGTTACCTCTGCAGCGTCCAGTCAAGGTGTGATCGGTAAATGAATCTGAAGAACTCAGCTCATGGACCCAGTCGTCATCATCTGTGGTTCCTTGCACCATACCACAAATGTTGATGAATTCAAAGGAGCACTGATCCAAAAGTAAGAGCGGGGCAGCTGCAGAGAAGAGAAACAACGTACATCAGCGACATTTCTTCCCTGAGATTCAATTGACCACTGTTATGTATGAGATACCAAGAGAAAAGTGTCTAGGTACACACTGATACCTGCCTGACAAATAGATAGATAGATAGATAGATAGATAGATAGATAGATAGATACAATAGATAGATAGATATGAGATAGACAGACAGACAGACATGAGATAGATAGATAGATAGATAGATAGACAGATAGATAGATAGATAGATAGATAGATAGATAGATAGATACAATAGATAGATAGATATGAGATAGACAGACAGACAGACATGAGATAGATAGATAGATAGATAGATAGATAGATAGATAGATAGATAGATAGATAGAGATAGATAGATAGATAGATATGAAATAGATATGAGATAGATAGATAGATAGATAGATAGATAGATAGATAGATAGATAGATAGATAGATATGAAATAGATATGAAATAGATAGATAGATAGATATGAAATAGATATGAGATAGATAGATAGATAGATAGATAGATAGATAGATATGAAATAGATATGAGATATATAGATATGAAATAGATATGAGATAGATAGATAAGATAGATAGATAGATAGATAGATAGATAGATAGATAGATAGATAGTTAGATAGATAGATAGATAGATAGATAGATAGATAGATAGATAGATAGATAGATAGATAGATAGATAGATATGAAATAGATATGAGATAGATATGAAATAGATATGAGATAGATAGATAGATAGGATAGATAGATAGATAGATAGATAGATAGATAGATAGATAGATAGATATGAAATAGATATGAGATAGATAGATATATAGATATGAAATAGATATGAGATAGATAGATAGATAGATAGATATGAAATAGATATGAGATAGATAGATAGGATAGATAGATAGATATGAGATAGATAGATAGATAGATATGAGATAGATAGATAGATAGATAGATAGATAGATATGAGATAGATAGATAGATAGATAGATAGTGATACATACTGCAGTTGTACATCCGGTTCAGACGCTCCAGGTCTATCTCAGAGAAGTCGAGGCGCTGTCCTATGATATTATCGAACGCGGGGATCTTGGCGGTGATGGTTGGAGTATTCGGGTCTTTGTTAAAGGAGTAGGGACCGTAGTGCATAACAGACTCATAATCATACGGAGTGTTGAGATCAGTGATAAAGATGTCATCATAGGTGTTGAAGTTGTGGGCCAAACCTGTGCCAAGGAATTCACAATTAAATGATCCTATCAAGTAAATGTGTTTTTTATTTACATTATTTAAATCACTTAACAATATGTACAATGTGTATTATGTTACATATTTATATGCAGGTGTTCATCAAAGCCAGAACACAACTCTAATTTGGAATGAATGATTAGTATTGTTATTATTATCATCATGTATATCAACAGCTTTCCTACTATGATGCTGAAAACGTTACTTATTAAATCCCATAACAGCTTCTTAGAAAAGCCTCGTGCCTCACGCCTCAGCGACAGTCACTGTTCCTAGTGGTTGATTCTGAACATGAATAGTGGCTCAAATCAGAAAATTGCTGGCTCAGCTGTGCGCCAGTGATCGGAAGACTCGCAATATAGACTTAGGAAGTTAGGAATTGACCTATGTTGTACATATATATTGGTAAGGAAATAACTATAAACAACTATAACCAAGTCTATGGCAGGGCCACCTTAACTACATTATGGGCCCCCGGGCAATGCAGTGCACTAGGGCCCCTAAATATATATATATATATATATATATATATATATATATATATATATATATATATAGGCCCCCTTAACTTACCTTAAGTCCGATCCCCTCTCTTGCTTTTTCCGCGTCGCTGAGTCTCTTTTGCGCTCCTCCGTGCTGTGCTCGCAGTGAATGTTGAGCGTGACACCATGCCCAACATTCACTACGAGCACAGCACGGAAGAGGGGACCAGGGAGGGAGCCAGATTGCCACCGACGTGACTGCAAGGTAAGTATTTTCATTTATTTATTTATTTTTTCAGGATTTTTTTTTCCAGCGCTGCCTCGGACGGGCCCCCTTGCCCGCAGGGCCCCCGGGCACCTGCCCATTGTGTCCAATGGAAGAGATGGCCCTGGTCTATGGGCCTGAGTCATTAAGGCACGTATCGGCCAAACTGCCAGCAAACAGGCACTGCTTACACCCCTCGTGAACAAGGAACGGGTGTATTTTGGAACCCCTTCCTGCTCTAATACACAGAACGCTGCAGGATATGTTCGTACCGGTCTGCACCTGCAGCAGCCTGCGGGTCCAGCGGTATTACAGCCACCAGACCTGCAGGCTCTATAAAATTGTTAAAAAATAAATAAAAAATTGTGTGGGGGTCCCCCCTCCAGACACTATTAACCCTTGTGCTGCCAGCCTAGTGCTGGTCATCGCAAAATCTGGGGGTAAAAGGTGTGGGTCCTCCACGACTTTATAAAAACCAGCACTAGGCAAGTCAGCCGGGGCTGGTGGCACTATAGCAGGTAAACCTGCGGAGTGGGGCACCCCTGCCATAATGACAAACCAGCCCCAGGCTGCAAAGCACGGGGCTGGATTCCCTAAGGAGTTGGGGTCTGCAAAAAAAATATGCGTGCCCCCTCCCTTCCCCCTAGGGACACCCAGCCCCGTCCTGGGGGCATATCTCCACAAACATCCGTACCAGATATTAGTAGTAAGTTTGAATGCTTGTAGAAATATCCAGGAAAGGGGACATTTGTCAAAGAAAAAAATGATATGCTCCAGCAATGTTAAAGAAATTGAATGTGTGTTTTAAGCTGTTTTTATACGTTAAGTAAAAGTTAATGCACCAGGTCCTTTGGCTTTGTTCCTTCACGGGTTTTTTTAGCCTGAATACGAAGATTTGTGTGTAATTCAAGGTCAGAGAGGTGAAGAGAGAGGTGAAGAGAGAGGTTCTTATCTGGAACAACACAGACCACAAAAAAAAGATCCCTGACATCTTGGTGGACTCAGTGCAGGTCTTAGAACGGCCCTATAATACTACTGTAATTGAGAACATATTTTTGCACTTGGACATTTTTGATACAGCAGATATTTTATTTATCATTGGTTATATATTTTTGTATAATTATTTGTTTACCAATATTGGTGTACACATTTCTTAAGCACCATAGGTCAATTCCTAAGTTTATCAGCTTGAATTGAACTTTGGAGTGCGGTGGTGCTTCATAGAATTGGCCAGGCTGCTACGTATGTGGTATAAGTGCTTGAGGGGGTTCACGTTTTTTTGTTTTAGGTTTCATAGTATATACTGACCGTCCTGAATCTCATCCCACCAGATCTGGACGTAGTCGTCTCGGTCAGTTCTCGACTGCTCGTGGTAAAATCCCAGAGCATGAAGTAGCTCGTGTTCTACAATGGCCTTATGGTCACATCCGCTTCCAATGGAAAGGTTCTGACCAACATGGAAGTCCCCTACATAGGACCAGCACCTTTACAAAGAAAATGACAAACAGGTGTATATAATTCATGTTTCACTGCATTGTGTGTGGCCCTAATTGAGTCTCAGGATAGAAGATCGGGTCAGGGGTTGACCTAATTTTCCATATTTATTACAATGCCAGGTGAACCATGAAAGCAGCATTATTGGCCTGTACAGTTTCTCAAGTCAGTAACATGATAGTGTCCCAGTAATTTACAGATTATGCTATAGAAGTGTATGGAAAATATGGAAAATATAAGTGAATGGAATGTGATAGTGTTACAATGAAGGCAGTAGGAGAAGTGGCGGTATGACATAGTACTATACACCAGCCCACATCCACCACTGGTTCTAACTAGAAGTTGATGAAGATCAAACAAATAATAATGGCAGCATTTAAATACCCTTAGTGAGTTCTCTGTCGCGCTATAGTGGCACAAAGGTATCGGAATACTATAAGCTATATCTAATGTGCCAGATTGCTACTAATGCATTTAACACTCTGCCCTATTGGATACAGCGTGGGGATGGAGCAGACATTGTAGTGGATATAGGATGGTGCGTATAATGCCCAATCACACGTTGCTAGAAGTCCCAGACATTACTAGTTGCACCTGCTTCCTTCTGGTAGCCCAGAGGCTGCACATCTCTTTGGGTTTCGTGACCCACATCTCAACACAGATACCTCATGTTAAATATTTTAAATATTGTAATAAACCTGAACAAATATATGCAGGCTTGAAAGCCAAATTGAATTATGGTAATTTGTTTAATGTATTGCTAAAGTATAGTTCACATATATGGTGCCTTTAGAAAATCATCATGCCCGGTCAAAACCTTTACTTTTTTCAGCTTTAGATGCACATTGCGCCTTACAACATTCAACTAAAAAAAAAAAGGTAACAATTCTAAAACTGAATAAAAAAAATAGAATAACAGGGTTGAAAAAGTGATCAGTCCCCAGACTCAATAGTCTGTAGAACCATTTTTTGCTGTAATTACAGCCATCAGTCTGTTCGGATATGTCTCTACCGGCTTTGTGCACCTAGATTTAGTGAAATTTCGTGGTGAGCGGTGATGGACTGCCCTCTTCAAGTCCATCTATAGATTTTCATTTGGATTCCACCTTCCTATCCTTAAGCCACTGGGTTGTTTTCTTGGTGGTATATTTAGGATCGTTGCCGTGCTGGAAGGTGAAACACATGCCCATCTTCAGCTGTCTATCAGAGTGCGGCAGGTTTTCCTCAAGAATTTGGGTGTACTTGGCAGCATCCATCTTCCCTTCAATCCTGACCAGTCGTCCAGTTCCTGCTGAAGAGAAACACTGCCACCGCCATGCTTCTCAGTAGGTGTGGTGCCCTTCGGGGTGGTGTGCTGTGTTTGGTTTGCGTTAAACATAGTGCTTGGAATTCCATCCACAACGTTCTATTTTGGTGTCACATGACCACACAACCTTTTACCACATGGCATCAGATTCTTCCAAGTGTTTATTTGCAAGGTGTAAACGAGACTAAGGGCTAGATTTACTAAGCTGCGGGTTTGAAAAAGTGGGGATGTTGCCTATAGCAACCAATCAGATTCTAGATGTCATTTTGTAGAAGGTACTAAATAAATGAAAGCTAGAATCTGATTGGTTGCTATAGGCAACATCTCCACTTTTTCAAACCCGCAGCTTAGTAAATCTAGCCCTAAGTGTGGCTTCTTTCCATCAACCCTGCCATACAGGGAAGCTTTGTGTAAAGCTTGTCAGATAGTTGTCACATGCACAAACCGACCAATCTCAGCCATAAAAACTTGTAACTCCTTCAAAGATGCCAATCGCCTCTTGGTAGCACCCTGATCAATACCCTCCTGGCTCCTTCATCCAGTTTGAAGGGACGGCCCAAAGTAGGGGAGGTGTTAGTGATGTCATACGCCTTCCACTTCTTAATAATGTTTTGAACGGTACTCAGAGGGAGAGTAAAAGCCTTTGAAATCTTTTTGAATCCTTCTCCTAACTTGTGCCTTTCCACACCTTTATTCCGGAGCCCCTTTGAAAGCACCTTTCCAACCATGGTGAATTCTTTGCCTTACCATGCACCACTAGTAGAAAAAGCCAGTTCTATTCTCAAGAATTAAAAACCACTACGCTTGTGTCAGGTGGTGGCCAATTAGCCCGTTGTGTGATCTCGAGGGTCATTGGTTGTACTTGCGTTTATAATGCTTACGCTAAGGGTATGATCTCTTATCCAAACCAGGTATTTTAATAATTAAATTATATTAATTGTTAAGATTTTTTGTAGATGTTATTTACACTTTTATGTTGATGGTCATAATGTTTAACTACAGCTGGAGAAGTTTGATTTAATTTATTACACTTTCCATGGTGTAATGTGACAAAGGGTATGATGATTTTCTATAGGCGCAGATTTAATTAGATTTCAGGTTTCTGTGCAAATTTACCGCTATTATGGTGCAGAAAACATCGCTCATTTTTGTTCGCACTTCTACCACTTGAATCCCCCCCTTAATCTTCAACTTATTATAGAAACTGCCCCTTTTATCTTAAGGTTTTGTAACACAAATGTGTTCTGATGGGCTCGTTGAGAACCAATAACTCCAAACTTTTGAAGGTTGAATATCAGGACTGTAGCACTAAAACCAGGACTGCAGCGAGATGAGGAAATGTGTAGAGAAGCCGCCTTGTAAGTAACTTACCCACCAAACTTCTGAAAATGTATAAATGTAGATTCTCTTTCATAGGGTTTAAAATCCACACACGATTTAACGCGGTACATTTCAAAGGTGTTAAGAATTACTCCCTTTGCATTCAGGTCTAATAAATAAAAACAAAAGAGATTTGTAGTCATTTAAATTAATAATTCTTTATAATTATATAGTGGAGAGGAAGAAAGACAAATAGCTTTTTTCATTGTACACCTCTACACTTGGAGCACTAATTTGCTCATTCGGCTTCCAATTCCACCTCTACGCTGATGACACCTAAGTCTATATCTCTTTCCCCTGACCTCTCTCTTTCTGTACTATGTCGTGTAACCAACTGTCTTTCTGCTATCTCCACATGGATGCCCCATTTCTACTTACAGCTCAACATGTCCAAAACAGAACTTATTATCTTCCCTCCTGCCAGAGTCACCACCTGCCCTCAAATCTCCCTCACTGTCAATAACACCACAATTTCCTCAGTCTCCCAAGCCTGCTGCCTTGGTGTCACACTTGACTCCACCCTCTGCTTTATTCCTCACATCCAGACTCTCTCCCAGTCTTGTCGACTCCACCTTAAAAACATTACCAGAATATACCCTTTTATTACTTAACATGATACCAAAACTCTTATCATTTCTCTCATTATCTCCAGTTTTGACTATTGCAACCTCCTGCTATCTGGCATTCCTGACACCCATATATCCACACTTCAATCCATTCAAATTCTGCTGCAAGACTGATCTTCCTCTCTCACTGCTCAACATCTGCTGCACCACTTTGCAAATCCCTACACTGGCTCCCTGTGTCCTCCGGAATCAAATTCAAATTACTCACCCTTACCTACAAAGCCCTCAACAACACCCCTGCATACATCTCAAATGTCATATCAAAATACTCTCCCTCCCACCCTCTTAGACTTACCCCTGACCTGCGCCTTGTCTTGTCTCTGATAACCACCTCTCACTCCCGCCTATAAGACTTCTCCCGTGCTGCTCCCAACTTATGGAATTCCCTACCACGCTCAATCAGACTTTCCCACAGTCTTTAAATCTTTATATGCTCTTTGAAATCCCATCTCTTTTTTAGAGGTGACCTTATCCTCGATAACACTATTCACACTAATGCACCCTCACAACCGTCCCAATCTCCACACTGAGCCACACTCGCTCCTCTTGTTTCAGCTGTGCCCTCCTCCACTTACAATGTAAGCTCTGTAATGAGCGGTATCCCCCGTACCCTTTGTTTTCATGTCTGCATTTAATTTGTCTACCTTGTATGTCCCTGTTTTATGTATGTCCTGTTTTAACTACTGTACGGCGCTGCGGAGCACTGTGGCGCCTTACAAATCTACAAAAATAATAATAATAGCAAATTATAAAAAGAGAGAGTGATAAAGTGAGGGAGAAAGAGAGAAATAACTGTCTGTCGGCCTGAGTTATTAAGGAAAGTAAAGCATGAAAAAGAAGTAACTCTGCACCTGGGCAAAACCATGTTGCATTGAAGGGGGAGGTAACTTTAAAATGTGGCGACAGATTTATAGATGGAACAGGACATGTCCTAGATCAACTTTAAATTTCAGTGTAAAAATAAAGCAAGTATTTGTGTGCTACATGAAAAAACAGACTGTATTTAACTAATGTGCAAAATAATAAACAAATTTGCACCCCTTGCATTGTAACATGGTTTGTCCAGGGGCAAATTTAGTCCTTTTTTTGTTTTACTTTCCTTAATGAATCAGGCCCTGTGTGTATATTTATAGTATCATACAAGTAAGTAGAAAAACACATTTATTACCTAAGTTATCAGCCAGTATGTATGGAATCGGGAACTTCCATCTATAGTATTCATTGCGTAGAGCGTTCCGTTCATTTTTCTGTCGACAGTAAACAGTTCAGTGACATTTGGAATTGTCTACAACAGGCCGTGCAGGAGCAGAGCAAAGGCCAATATTGTGCTAAAGGTTCACCTATGTACACAATGCAAGATGACGCCTTGGCGCAGAGGCCCAACTAGCGAGCTGTGAGCCCTTGTGCATA
Organism: Mixophyes fleayi; assembly: GCF_038048845.1. Taxonomy (NCBI): domain Eukaryota; kingdom Metazoa; phylum Chordata; class Amphibia; order Anura; family Limnodynastidae; genus Mixophyes; species Mixophyes fleayi. The sequence goes on along the minus strand of NC_134404.1, from coordinate 31,943,686 downwards.
GAGGCGCAACTAGCGAGCTGTGAGCCCCGGCGCACAGAGGAGGGAAAGAGGGAACCGGGGCCCCTGACCCTCTGCATCTGCCATGCAGCGGGCCCCATTATCCTTATGGGACCCTGTCGTACCAACGGTAGTTCTGCCACTTCCTTGGCGCAACATTTAATAATATGTCCAGCAATTTGTTGTACCACGGGTGGATTCCGTGGCTGGTCTAGCATTGTTTTCTTTACAACTTATGCAGAGCAAAAACCAAATGGAGAATATGAAAGATATTTTAATGGACTACATTGCCTATAGGGCTATAGACCTAGAAGTCTACAGAGACAGCGGTAAGAACCATTAATTAGGCCAGAGCAGGACAGGCAAAGCACAATAAAACTGGCAGGAGGGCGCAACACTTACCGGGGGGACCCGCCAACACCTACAAATACATATATTCGGTGATGGCAGTGTGCCCCCTTATGTTCTGAGAGCCCACTCTAGACAGAGCAGGTATCTGAATAAGCGCGGGGAGTATGAGCTAGTGGTTCATGCACCAACTCAGTCCAGGGGGGAGCGGGAGACCCCAGCATTGCGGTGGGGAGTTAACCCTTTGCTAAATATGATAAAAAGAGATCCTTTTGCCAGCGGTTCCACCGGCATTTTGGCTCTCCTCTGTTTGTTAAATAGACGCTACAATGAGAGTGGACCAAGTAAACAAAGAAATTAGCATTCCTGTGCAAAGTGTTGCCAAGCAAAGTGCAAATGTGCCTTATATGTGTAGTCCAAAGGTGCATCTAAAACTGATCTGTAATGGTAAACTACTGGCAATCAATCAAGAAACCTCCAATTCTTAAACCTGGTTGATGATTGAAGGGGGTTGAGCCGAAGGGGTATCCATGACTTTGTATCGTAGAGTAGAAGCACATATAACACATAGAGATTTGTACATTAAACTGCAGAAAGCTCTTTGTAAAGCGACACTTTACAAAGAGCAATACTCACCGGCAGCATGATGTCTCCTTGGAATAGATCCTGGCCTATTTATAAATGGAATATAGAGTACAATAGATTAGACATTTCGACACATTGTTGGTGGTTTTGATTGAAGTACATTATATAAATACATGACACGGCACATACAGGACACATACACTCATGTTAATATATATACAAATGTTGATTCCCTCTCTTGCCCACCTCACTTGCACCCTCTTGCCACCCCTCAGGAGCTGCCAGCATTCTCGTTAGATGCCTGTCCACAAAGCGTGTTGGATCTGATCATGGTCACGTGACCATCTGTGTTATTTCAGATTTTGCTGAACTATAAGGCCCAGGATGCTCTGCCAGGCAGTGGAAATATCATCCAAACATGCGCAAGAAACATAAAGTTGTCTTTGAATTAAAGTTGTAGCTCAGTAGTTAAAGCCCTATGTAACTTTTATCAGAGTCACCAATATGAATCTCAGTGTCTTCTCCTTGTGTCCACAGATGGGTAACTTTGTCTCCTTGTGTCCAAAGCACCAACAACTAGATTGTAAGCTGAAGTATCCTGGAACATCATGCCTGACTACCTGAGTGTGTGCAGAACTGGGTAATAAACTGTTTGTACTATAAAAAAATAAATTGTAAAATACAACAACAAGCTCCCAATCAGGGCTATTTGGGGACATCAAGGAGTCCATGGCAAAGCTCTCATTAGCAGACCACCCATAGATCTTACAAAGGCAGCTATTAAATAAAACAGCCCAGGGGACCATGGGAAGAGGGTGAAGGGAGTTTCAATATAAGAACACATGTAGATTTGCAGATTACCTTACCACAGCGATATATTATTATTATTTTTATTATTATTATTATTATTATTCATTTTTATTTATAAGGTGCCACTAGGTGTCCGTAGCGCCGTACAGGGACAAACGAAATTACAATACAAGGAGAGACAGCACAGTACAGTAAACAATAAGCACAGTAACTCAGTGAGCTCAAAGCACAGCAAGGGCGGGGGAGATATATGACAATATATATATGCTAAATCTCCAATACTCAACCACTGAAACATAGTAATGTCTAGATAATCCGATACTATCCACAGCTGTAATATTAGTGATCACTTACCAATATTTAAGTCTGGGATGTCTATAAAATCTCCAGCATCTCCATGGTCTTCTGTTGGAGGAAAAAAAGAATTAATAAGAAGTAATATCCACACACAGGCAATATATTTGGGTTTGCTGTTTTTGTCTTACCAGGAGCATTCGGTCGATGATTGATCTGTAAAAAAAAAATGAGTAAATGAGACATTTAAAACAATGGCATATGACAGTGGTAGACAAGACGTGGCTCACTAGCAGTGGTAGAACTACAAGTTCCAGCAGACCTCTGATTTCATGCAGTGATAGGCAACTTGTGGCATGCTGGTACTTGCAGTTACACCACAGCAAGTTTATATTGCTATATTGATTTTAAAAAATACACCTGAGTTCAAGCAGGTTCTAGCACTTACCGTGAAAGCTGTCAAGTTGACCAACAAAACTCCAAGGCAGGTGAGCCTGAGAAGTGCCCGGGACCTCATTCTGTCCGTAGACTCACTGACACGATCCCTCCAGAGCAACTTATAGGAGTTATTTGGACTTTGCACAATTTATCAAGTTCAGATTAACCTGTTTTCCTTTTTATAGCTGGTGAGAACCCTGGATATTACCTTTATCTTCAACTAGATTATAGGCCATAAACGAATAACTAACACTTGGTTAGCATCTTTAATTGACGGGATATTAACTTTTATTCTTGTCGTAACATCCATATAGCTCATTAGACTTCATATTATCATTAACTAACAGTTTTACGTATTGAGAACGTAGAGTGACAGATCTGCAGTGTATGTTGGTGCCCCATGAACATATCATGGTAACAAGACTAAGGGGTACATTTTTTTTTAAAAAAAGTGGAGATGTTGCCTACAGCAACCAATCAGATTCTAGCTGTCATTTTGCAGACTGTACTAAATAAATGATAACTGCAATCTGATTGGTTGCTATAGGCAACATCTCCACTTTTCAAACCCATTATCTGAAGTCACATGTTGATAAGGACAAAGTTGTATCTCGGTGTAGACCTGTAATATACAACTTTTGTAATGATCTGAACAGTCCATCAATAAGCAGCCAATAATCAGGTCTCATCCACTGTTGTGACACCATAGTGCTGGCATTGTATAAGTCACTAGTTTAGACCACATCCTAAATATGGGGCACCTCACTGTAAGAAAGACAGCTCAGCTCAGAGCCAGGATATCTCATTAATAAATTCAATGGAAGGATAAATTATAAAGAGTTGTTAGAAAAACTTTGTTTGCTTCGTTTTGGGAAAAAGAGTGTCTTAAAGATCACCTCATTCATAGGTATACATATATTTATGGTTAATAGAAAGATTTGTCTGACAAACCTTTCATACCAAGATCAATAAAGAGGACAATGGCTTATCAGTTTTGAACAGAAGAAAGGAAGTTTCATCATCAGCACAGGGAAGGGTTCTTTACTGTAAGGGTGGTGAAGCAGTGGATTTCCTTACATTATGAGTTGATGATGGCAAATTCACTAAACTTAATTTAAAACTGGATTGGATTTTTTTTCTCTGTCAGGCTGAAGTGGTAACTTTCACTGATGATGTAATTTTGCTAAACACAATTTATAATTATAAAAGGTTGCACTGGATGGACCTTTGTCTTTTTCTAGCTTTACTATGTAATTATGTATGAAAGAAGGGATGATGACAGAACATACCTAAAATGAGGAGTGCCTCAAAGTAGAAAGAAAACATTGAAGAGAGCTCAATTGTATTTTTTATTATTATTATTATTATTATTATTATTATTATTATTATTATTGTTGTTGTTGTAAGGCGCCAAAGTGCTCCGCAGCGCCATACAGTAGGGAAAACAGTACATACATAAAACAGGAACATACATCAAACTGGGACATACAAGGTAGACAATATAAATGCAGAAATGAAAGGGTATGGAGGACCCTGCTCATTAGAGAGCTTACATCCTAAGTGGAGGAGGGCACAGCTGAAACAATAGGGGCAAGTGTGGCTCAGAGTGGAGATTGGGACAGTTGTGAGGGTGCATTAGTGTGAATAATGTTATCGGGGATAAGGTCACCTCTAAAAAAGAAATGAGTTTTCAGAGAGCATCTAAAGATTTGAAGGCTGTGGGAAAGTCTGATTGGGCGTGGTAGGGAATTCCATAAGTGGGGAGCAGCACGGGAGAAGTCTTGTAGGCGGGAGGGAGAGGTGATTACCAGAGACAAGACAAAGTGCAGGTCAGGGGTAGATCTAAAGGGGCAGGAGGGAGAGTATCTTGATATGATATTTGAGATGTATGAAGGGGTGTTGTTGTTGGGGGCTTTGTAGGAAAGGATGAATCTACTCTAATTTGAATTTGATTCTGGAGGACACAGGGAGCCAGTGTAAGGATTTGCAAAGTGGTGCAGCAGATGTGGAGCGGTGAGAGAGGAAGATCAGCCTTGCAGCAGTATTTAGGATGGATTGAAGTGTGGATATATGGGTGTCAGGAATGCCAGATAGCAGGAGGTTGCAATAATCAAGACAGGAGATGATGAGAGAATGGATAAGAGCTTTGTTAGCGTGTTGGGTAAGAAAAGGGGAGTATTCTGGCAACGTTTCTAAGATGGAAGTAACAGGACTGGGAGAGTCTGGATGTGAGGAATAAAGCAAAGGGTGGAGTCAAGTATAAAACCAAGGCAGCGGGCTTGGGAGACTGAGGAAACTGTGGTGTTATTGACAGTGAGGGAGATTTGAGCCAAGGTGGCGGCTCTCGGAGGAGGGAAGTCAGTAAGTTCTGTATTGGACATTTACAATACACTACACCACTATCTTTATAGTCACCTACACACAGTGGAGGCAGCCATTTTGTGGTGTGAGGACTAGTAATAGCAGTGAGTGATGTCACTAGTGCAGTATACGTTATAGGCTGCATATTTATGAATATTAGATCAACCCACAAAATGGCTGCCTCCACTGTGCGTTACTGGTACTCTTTACGCTACAAGACGTGCCACCGTGCGTTTACAAACAGACTCCCAAAAGAAGAGGTAGAAAATTGGGCAAAAACTCTACCAGCACACATGGAAACAGTGCAAGTAAATCATAAATGTTTTTGAACATTTCTTTTGCTTCTCTACACTGATCAACCCCTATATAATCCATCACCCTGTTTGTTCTGTACATTGGTCAACTAACCACTGAGCCAGTTATAACCACAGCAGAGATCCCCTGGACATTGTGACAGGCAGGATACAGTAGCTGACAATGCAGTTACCACATGAGTCATTATTTGTAACAAATGTAAAAATACTTCAATATAACAGGGGGACATGACAGAAACATTCAAATATATAGAGGGTTATAACAAGGTGCAGGAGGGAAACATTCTACATAGGAAGAGAAATATTAGAACACGAGGACATGTACTGACACTGGGGGGAAGTAGGTTCAGAGGAAATAGGAGGAAAAATTACTTCACAGAAGGGGTAGTGGATAAGTGGAGTAGCCTCCATCAGAGGTGGTAGAGGATAATACAGTATATCCTTACAAAGAACTAAGGATCAAATAGGGCTTGAAGTTACCATAGGTTAAAATCTGGGCAGACTGGATGGGTCAACTGGTTCTTATCCACCCACCCAACAAGCTGAACCTTGGGGATGTTATTTAAAGGACCCCAGGATTCCGGAGAACTTACCTCCACCAGTGTTACAATGCTTCTTGTCCCAGCTTAAATAACCAGGAGGAGGGAACATAGAATCAGTGTCAGAGCTGCTGCTTGTTTTTAAAGCAGGGACAAGAGGAGGTGCAGAGCCGGATGGGGTAATGGTGGGGACGTCAGGGATAGAATAAATGCAGTTCTGATAGTTGGGAGAAAGAGTGATGTTTGGTAAAGCTTTAATTTTAGCTGGAATTATTCCTTAAAATATAGATGGCATATAATGTTTATTGTATATATTGAAATGATCCCGTTTCTACAACAAAAATTTGGCATTAAAGTGTCAACAGTCCGACCTGGGGCAGCACGGTGGAACAGTGGTTAACATTGCTGCCTTGACATACTTGGGGCATCGGTTCAATTCCAACCAGAGCACTGTCTGTGTGGAGCCTGTATGTTCTCCCACGTGGGTTTCCTCTGAGTGCTCCGGTTTCCTCCCACACAACAAAGACAAACTGATGGGTTAATTGGCTTCTGCTGAACAGTAACTCTAGTGTGTGTGGCAGGGAATGTAGGCTGACAAAGGGCCGAGACTGATGGTAAAGATGAAATATTCTTTGTACAGCACTGAGGAATATGTAGGCGCTATATAAACACCTGTTAATAATAAACCCCACCATATAGGAGAATAAGTTGACGGTCATTGACCCATCCCTGTTCAAAGACTATGGGGCCAATTCAATTCAATGTCTTCTTGCGCACTACAGTTCCCCAACATCACAGATCTTCTTGCACACATCTACGGGGGGCGCTATGGTGGATAAATTAATTGATAAATGGATAAATTAATTCCATAGGACATCTTTCAAACAGCATTTTGTACTTCCTTATTTGTTTTTATTCAGAGCAGAAAAAGTCGGTGGTTGAGGTTTAATGATGCAATAAATTCCATATAAACAAAACAGTGCCTTGTCAGACTTATTGCCTTGTCACACTTATGCAACCGTCCAAGAATTCGACACTTACATGTATTACTCTGAGGGGCCGTAGATGGAACCGGATGAATGGACTCAATAAGGGGTTTTTATAACATGATTGTGTGTAAGAGGTGGTGTTGGGAGATAGGATTTGTTCCATACTTGCCAACTTTTCCTCGTTGGCTTCAGGGACATCCCGGGGGAGGTGGGCGTGCGGGGGCGTGGCTTGATGAATGCAATCATTTTGGAACCGCCCTAAACGATTGTCACAATTTTGGCCAATTACAGCAGGAGGCGGGGCTAAAATGACACAATAGTTGCATCATTAATCCCTACCCCCTATCACTTATATATTGCGGGGGCGAGAACCGGGAGGTTGCCCTGCTCTCCCGGGAGGTCTCCCAGAAATGCAGGATTCTTCCGGACATTCCGGGAGAGAAGGCAACTATGTGTTAAAGAAAAGCAACTAATGAATCTCTAGAGACTGAAGTGTCTTTTACAATTCTGTCTCCATTACTGAAGTCATGTTGTCTTACCTGGCAGTCTCTGATTAAATCTTGGTCTCCATGAAAATGGCCACCTCCATAGGCATCAATACATGGACACAGGACACAATTTCTGAACTGTGTCATCATGCCACAGATGGCAAAGCCAACCACGTCTTGTACTGGCTCAGCATCAGGGAGAAGGCCAGACTCTTCAGGGAGTGAGGGAGATCCCCCCTATTTCAGGGAGTCTCCCTGACATTCAGGGAGAGTTGGCAAGTATGATTTGTTCAGATGCTGGCTTTCATTATAGCCACCCTGTCCTGCCCTGATCTGGCTGCCTCTTTCTACAATAAAACACTGACAATGCGGCTACACTCAAAGTCATACAGTCTTTGGCAATCCAAACCTCAACCATGGCACACCGAACAGACCCACTACCTGCAAAGTGCTCCCGCACTTCTGAGTGCCGCTGGTGGAAAACTTGCTCCATTGTAAATGTGTCCTTTCACCTTACAACGCTGCCCTTTCCCTTGCTAAGCAAACTTAATGTGTTTCTTTAATATTCACCCAGTGTTCTAACTCCAGCTGGTGAATGTATCAAGCTGAGATTTTTTCAGCAATTTAAAATCGCCGCAAATCGCGAGAGATAAAAGGCGATTTTATGTGCAAAGTCACCATATGTACTAACCTGCAATTTGTGTCAATTTTAAAACACCTATCCAGCCCGTGTTTTAGTCAAACTCGCTGGAGGTTAAACACAACCTCGCCCAGGATTCAACAGAAACTGAAATTCGCACAAGATTGAATAGAAAATTGAATAGTTTACATAACAGGAGACACAATACATGTTGTGGGAAATCATAATTTTTGTTTAAAAGGGTCAAGAATGATTGTTAATTATTTTACGGGGGACAAATTATTTTATGAATAAATTAGTGGGCCAAATTTCCTTAATGATTATATGTAAGGGGATGTTTTTTTATGTTATTATATTATAGTGGCTTACTATTTCATTATCACTGGGGCAATAATTATATTTTTATGATGTGGCAACACGTAATATTTCCAGATGGGGGCACCATTTAAAGCACATAGCCGTGGCACTACAAGTGGCAGCATGCACTTGTACTCATGTGCGATTTGTAGCGAATTTGGAAATGGTGACTTAGAACCAAACCCCTTTCTAGCGATTGTCAATTAACCCGCCATTTAATACATCGGCGAGTTTAAACTCACCCGAGAAAATCGCTGAAAATCCAAAATCGCAGCTTGATACTTTTACCCCCAGATGTCCTTTTGAAACCATCAAATTGCTTCTCTGCCCAACTGTCCCACCTCCCCCTCCCCCTATCACGGCCCATGATATTATTCAACAATATATATCCTCATTCCACCCCCCAGCCATCTCCTTTTACACTCCCCAATCCATCCTCACTTCATTCTCCCCAGTAACTGAGAATGAAGTATCTGCACTCAACTCACCATCTCACTGTACAATCTCCCCCACTGCAGGATAACCTCTAGGTCACCTCTTCAACCTGTCTACCTCCACTGGCACATTTCCACTCTCCTTTAAACACCTTTTCATCTCACCAATCCTAATAAAACCATCTCTTGAGCCAACCTGTCTTTCCAACTACCACCCTATATTTCTCCTCCAAACTACTTGAGTATCTTGTCTGTGATGGACAAAGCTGAGGATGAAGGATTGGAAGAAGTAGAATCGTGCTGTAGAGTCCAACAAAACAAGAGTTCTTCAAAGCACAAGCAGAGAGATCCAAAACAAAACTTTCCTTCTGCAAAGGTTTGGTAGAACTGAGAGTCTTTATAAAGGCTACAAACAGGTGAGAAAAATTGTTCTGATTGACTGATTGCAGAGTAAGGAGACCTGTGCAGTAGTCCAGGTGAGCTGACTAGCTAGATTGCTGTTCTTAGCAGAGTGCTGATTACTGAAATTGAGAAAAAATATTTGTAGCTGTCATTGTGAATAGTTTTCTGACAGCTGTCATCTGGGGCTAGAGATGTGAATCCTCACAGTAATTGTTTTCTGACAACTGTCACCTGGGGCTAGTGATGTGAATTCTCACAGTAATTGTTTTCTGACAGCTGTCATCTGGGGCTAGTGATATGAATCCTCACAGTAATTGTTTTCTGACAGCTGTCAACTAGAGCTAGTGTTGTGAATCCTCACATATAGACTCTCTGCAATTGGGTGCCATCATTCCACTGAGACTGCTCTCACAAAAGGGATCAAAGATCTACTTGCTGCAAAATCTAAGTGTCAGTTATCCATACTCATCCTCCTGGACCTCTCTGCTGTTTCTGACACTGTTGATCACCATCCTCTCCTGCGTATACTTCACTCCATTATCCTTTCCTGGTTTACTTCCTACCTATCAAATTGCTCCTTTAATGGGCCTACCTCTGGCACATCTGTTATTCCCCGGTGTTGTAAAACTACGCGTGCCCGCATGACCTGCCGACAAGATGTTGGTAGTGTATGTTGTAGCTTACAGTTACACAATACCAATGCACTGTCATAGCAGCTGGGACTTGTAGTTCCATAACAGCTGTGTATAGTGATTTAAAACTCAAAGAATCCACCTACATGTAATTTTTTAGATGAACAGCAGAGGGAGCACCATGGGCTAATTTCAGGTATTAAACAAATCGTTACTCAGGCTTTAGATAAAGAGAGAATGCTTGATAATTATTAAAGCACATCTTCCCACCCCTTATTCTACGTGGAGAGGTCATTGTGCCAGAGATTGTTCTGCTATGTGTGTATATGTGAAATCAGATGGGTCAATAATTGTGGTTTATTGAATGGGTTTGTACTTTGATCTGTAACCATTAGTTGAGAGAGTTTTATCTTTAATATATCACAGGCTCTGAAGGAAGGAATGACAACAGGGGAGGAGCTTGACCATAGAGTAACCAAATAGGCTCAATCAGTTTTATCCTACAATCCTGTAAACTGGACATGAAACCGGCAAAATACACAAACTATTACACTGCATGCTGTGTTTAAGTAAATGTGTTATTGTAAAAAAAAATCAGTACTGTCTTATTGCATGAACACAATGGGCAGATACCTGGGGGCCCCACCTGCATAGGGGCCCCATAGGGTTGCCAACATTTCAGTATATTATTCCGAGAGATGAATTCAGAACCTTCGAACCCTCTTTATTAAAACGTTTATGTGGACTAATCACCCCAGTATCAGCTGTTATCTGTACATGTGATACATACCTTGATGAAAACAACGTACATGTACTAATTGTACATAAGTGGGTGAGTGGTTATGTCTCCTTCAGGCGCAATAACGTATATATCAATAAAACAGACTAAGTTGCATGACAAAACATAAATAATAATTATTTGGGCATCAAACACCAAGGACAGTATATGTTGTACATGAGTAATGGGGCCCGCAGGGCAGATAGCCTGGCAATATTTAATATGTTTTACATTATACTATATACTGTTAAAATACATTTAAAATTGATTTTAAACTATCAAAGCCCTAAAAATTTCTGGAATTATGCACTTAAAATTTCCATACCAGCATTTCTAAAATTTCACTTCGACCACTGTTTGTGTATATGAGAATGTATAAATGCAAGAGGTTAGAAAAATCTCTCGCATATATACAGGTTTGTTTAGAAAAAAAAGGAGCCTTTTACATTATTTTATTACTATATCTAAATATTTTATATTAGATATATATATATATTAATATATCTAAAAAAATAGTTGAGGTCAATATAAAGAATTATCTAACAAACTTTTCGCACAAAGGAGCATACAGATAATGAGAGGTCGTCAACTGCGAATGGAAGAAATACTGTATCACCATAAGCACAGGAAGGATTCTTTACTGTAAGGGTGGTTTAGCTGTGCAGTTTCTTACCACACGGTGATGGTAAATTCACAGACCTTAAAAATGGATTGGAAGCCTTTCTTACTAGAAATTATATCTGTGGCTATAACTAGTAGAGGATATTTTTCCCAATTTAGGCTGAATTGGCAACTGACACACTGGGGGTTCTGCTTTGCCTTTCTCTGAATCCATACAAAATTGAATTTATTAAAGTTTTGACCTGTGTCTTTCTTCAACCTTACTATAGAATGATATAACTATGAATTGTGGTGATGGCAAAATCATTCACACAATTTAAGATTGGATTGGTATGCCTGACAGATCAGTGGCCTTACTCCAAAAAGGGTGTGGCTTGGGCAGATTGGGGTTTGGACTAAATTTGCCTGATTTTAGAATAATACATTTTGGCAGTATGTCTCAATGATTGATGGTTATCTCAAGACATACTTAGGGTTGTTAACATTCATCTTACCAAATATGGGACGAGGTATCCAAGAAATGTGTCAGATTGCCATTTTGGGCTTAGGAAGGAATATTTGTGCGGAACGACCTCCTAAGTGTCCAATTCAACATACCTCAAGATATGCTGCTGGAAAATATAAACGATTACAAAGAAAAATAGTGTTTGCAGTTTAGTAACTCATAGGATCCAGTTTCTATTTGACACAGAGTTTTTCTGTGTTCCAAATCAAGGTAAAGTTAAAACTATCATGATTTGGGCATCACGGTGGCTTAGTGGTTAGCACTTCTGCCTCACAGTGCTGGGGTCCTAAGTTCAATTCCCGACCATGGCCTTATCTGTGTGGAGTTTGTATGTTCTCCCCGTGTTTGCGTGTGTTTCCTCCGGGTGCTCCTGTTTCCTCCCACAGTCCAAAAACATACTAGTAGGTTAATTGGCTGCTATTAAATTGACCCTAGTCTCTGTTGGTCTGTCTGTGTGTGTGTGTGTTAGGGAATTTAGACTGTAAGCCCCAATGGGGCAGGGACTGATGTGAATGAGTTCTCTGTACAGCGCTGCGGAATTAGTGGCGCCATATAAATAAATGATGATGATGTATATTTGTGAGTCTCGTTAAGCCATTGTTTATTCATTTTCCACGTTTTGAGCGGTAACTTTTCATTTAAAGTTCCACCGCCAGCAATGCCCACACGATCAGACTATACTCTATGGGCAGCACATTTTCTTATCCCTGGTCACTGGTCTACCTTATCCTACCAATAATCCAACCGACCACAAGACTGAAGCACTAAAGGGCATTTAAGGAACCCTTCCACCCTTATTTTGTGTATTTTGTATATATTTTTCCTTTTCCTGCATCTTTTATGTCCTCTTCTTGCTTAGTACAAAAACATTAACTCCTCTTCAGATGCCACAAAAAAAAGTGCTGATCGTCTGCTTGCAGAATTTTAGACACCGTTTGATATTTCAGTGAATTTCCTGTGTATTGTACAGTGACTATTTCTCATCGTGGTATTGTCAAAAAAAGTAATTCATTGCCAAATAAATTCCAATCTTTGTAAGCTCAAATACTTTAGTTCAAAAACCGAATGAAGGATTAATACGTGCTTGTGTGGTGCCCCAAAGCCTCGTTGCACAGCACAGAGGAGTGCATAAGCGCTTTTAAAATGCAGGGCTACAATGGGTTAATTGTGCTTCTGGAGACTTGTGCCCAGGAGTGATTGACAGGAGGAGGATGAAGGCCCTGATTGGCTGGGGGAGTAACAGGAAGAGGATGTGCTGGAAGAAAGAAGAGAGAGCCGCATGGTAGAAGAAAAAAGGGGGCTGATGTGTAGCCGAGCAGAGAGGAGACTGAGCTGCTGCCGGAACCGGTGACATTGCCAGCACACGCGGACAAAGATGGCTGGGGACACGCAGTGGGGCGCCAAAGACAGTCTCCACTAACTGCAGAACCCTCTCAAGGTAAAACCCTAGCCTGCAGTGTACAGCCCACACCCCAGTGTCAGGGGGAAGAGTGTTGGGAGAATCTACCCAAAACTGCCATTGCATTCTTGTACAAGGAAGGATACTGTTTCCTTTGTGGGAGCTCTTCCCCCAGATCATACCTTTACACAGGCTGCAGGAAACAATTAAGACTGTCATTTCAGCTATATCCTGTGTGTTGCTGATATCTGGACCCTATCCCCTGTTTCAGAGCACGTGCTAGTAGAGATTCATTGACTGGTGAGAGAACAGCGCCATCTTGTGGCTGAACTGAGCAACAGCCCTGCGTTCTACTATAATACTCAACCCAGCCTACAGTTTTTAACAGCTCCCCTTTTAGGAGGAAGTACAGAGACTTAACCGGGACTGTTAACCCTTCTGGAAACCTCTGCAGGACATTTGAACACTACCATATTCCTGTGCACAGGTCAGCCCAGGACTGAGTGGAAAATATGGTAACATTACTGGGGATAATATTGGTGCACCAAATGTTTTAGCGGGATGTTAATGTTATGTGATTTACCTAAGAGTTGATTTATTGATATTGAGGGTGTGACATTCAGCGTTAGTGGTACCGCTGCGATTCAAGTTAACCCAGTAGTAGATGCTAAGTGTCAGGCGCCGCTCGGCGGCCGCCCGCCCGTCCATACAAGAACGTCTGGTTGCCTAGCAACCAGATGCGTCATTTCCCCTTCCTCCCGGCCGGCCAGCCCAGACCCAGAAGCGTCTCCGTTGCTAGGCAACGGGACGCTGCAGATTTAGAGCGCTACGGCGCTGCCCTATGACTAGCGCTACGGCGCTACAGCTATTACAGCACCACTAGTGCTGAGGGCATTGGTTAGCAGCCCTATTTAAGTGCCTCTGACCTCACCTCCTGTGCCAGAGTTTCAGGTCCTTTCCTGTCCTCCAGCGTTCCAGTGTTCCTGTGTCTATCTGTTTCCTGACCCTTGCCTTCCTCCAGTTTATTGCCGTTTGCCTGTGACCATTGTGACCCGGATTGCCTTGACTACCCCTTTGGATCTCCCTTTGTACCTCGCTGTCAGAACGTTATCGACCCGGCTTGACTCACACCCCGTTTGTATTCTCCTTGTGTACCTGCATTACCCGCATCATTGCTGAACCCGCCTGTCTGATATCCCTCTCGTGCTTCGCTATCCGACTCGTGGAAGGACCGCGACCTGCGTGTTTCCTGCAGCCAAGTCCATACCTCCTTGCGGGGGTCCCTGGTGAACACCAGGGGCACGTTAGACTCCGCGCCTTCCTCCGAGTAGTGCCAACGATAGCAGGTACGCTATACTAGTCGTGACACTAAGAGTGGGGCACCTGACCCAGAGGGAATAGCACGGTACCCCAAACGCTTGAATTGGAAGGAGCCCTCTAGTGGGCGCGGTAGTGACCGTAAGAGTCTTGATTGGTTATTATCGATGGTTACTTGCATCATCACCAGTCAGATATCGTTAACTTGAGAGTAGTACATGTGATTACCAGTGTGCCTTATTAGACAAAGTGCATTGAAGATGTTATCGCTATTGTGCCTTATACTCACCAGGTGTATGTTATATGTTAAATGCTATTGTGCTCTATACTGACAAGACGTATTATTTTGTCATTACTATTGGGCTGAGGGGGTCAGTGGTGCGGTGGCCTACCAAATCTACCCGTACCGTATCCTCAATAAATCCAAGTTGTTTGACCAATCCTTGTCCCTTTCATTGAAGTATTTATCTCCTGGCCACCGGATGTCCGAAACAGAAAAGAACCTGACTCGTATCTGGAGGACAAGGTAAAGGAAAGACTTCCCATCGAGTACTCGACCACCACACTTGCAGAGGGTACTCTCTGGAATTTATTGTTATTCTTGTTTTGTTCTATTTTTTAATAGGAAATATATTTAAACTGATTATATCGAAATTTGCAAAGACAGAAAAGAGGCATACGGAGAAGGAGAGGTGTTCTTAGGAAAATACAGAGTAGAGGCGCCCGTGGTGGTAGAGAGGGCACATTTTTGGTGTGAAGGGGAATTTGCCATTTTCACACCACAAACATCTGAACTGTGCACAGGTGCGGGCTGGGCCATGGATCAGGGGTTCATATGTCTCCAATGCTGGTCCCACTTGAAATGCCTTTGGCCGGGGTCAAGCATTTATGTAGGTTGCATGCATGGCCGGATTAAGGGGGGGGGGGGCACGTGCCCCGGGCCCCCCTCTCTCTGAGGGCCCCCCGCCGCCGGCTGGAAGGAGAGAAGCTGCTGCGCATGTGCAGCAACTAGAAGTCGGCGTAAATATGTAAAAATGTACAGCAGAACTGGCCTGCTGCCAAGGATTTGTCCGTCTGGAGGGGGAGGGTTTGTATTGCTGAGTGGTGAGTGCCTGCGTGAGGGAGATTTACAGCTGACAGCCGCACAAACAGGAGAAAGATGACAGCTGATCCGAACTTTGTTGTAGTACAACACTTGCGAGGTAGCGATGGTTAGGTGTTGGACATTGGCCAAGTTGTCTTTTTAAGTGTGTGTGAGAGAGAGATATATTAATGGTGTAGTTTTGCTGAGAGAGAGAGAGATATGGTGCAGTTTTGCTGAGAGAGAGAGAGATATGGTGCAGTTTTGCTGAGAGAGAGAGAGATATGGTGCAGTTTTGCTGAGAGAGAGAGATATGGTGCAGTTTTGCTGAGAGAGAGAGAGAGATATGGTGTAGTTTTGCTGAGAGAGAGAGAGATATGGTGCAGTTTTGCTGAGAGAGATATGGTGCAGTTTTGCTGAGAGAGAGAGAGAGATATGGTGTAGTTTTGCTGAGAGAGAGAGAGATATGGTGCAGTTTTGCTGAGAGAGAGAGAGATATGGTGCAGTTTTGCTGAGAGAGAGAGAGATATGGTGCAGTTTTGCTGAGAGAGAGAGAGAGAGATATGGTGCAGTTTTGCTGAGAGAGAGAGAGATATGGTGCAGTTTTGCTGAGAGAGAGAGAGATATGGTGCAGTTTTGCTGAGAGAGAGAGAGAGATATGGTGCAGTTTTGCTGAGAGAGAGAGAGATATGGTGCAGTTTTGCTGAGAGAGAGAGAGATATGGTGCAGTTTTGCTGAGAGAGAGAGAGATATGGTGCAGTTTTGCTGAGAGAGAGAGAGATATGGTGCAGTTTTGCTGAGAGAGAGAGAGATATGGTGCAGTTTTGCTGAGAGAGAGAGAGATATGGTGCAGTTTTGCTGAGAGAGAGAGAGATATGGTGCAGTTTTGCTGAGAGAGAGAGAGATATGGTGCAGTTTTGCTGAGAGAGAGAGAGATATGGTGCAGTTTTGCTGAGAGAGAGAGAGATATGGTGCAGTTTTGCTGAGAGAGAGAGAGATATGGTGCAGTTTTGCTGAGAGAGAGAGATATGGTGCAGTTTTGCTGAGAGAGAGAGAGAGATATGGTGCAGTTTTGCTGAGAGAGAGAGAGAGAGAGAGAGAGAGAGAGAGAGAGATATGGTGCAGTTTTGCTGAGAGAGAGAGAGAGAGAGAGAGAGAGAGAGATATGGTGCAGTTTTGCTGAGAGAGAGAGATATGGTGCAGTTTTGCTGAGAGAGAGAGAGAGAGAGAGAGAGAGAGATATGGTGCAGTTTTGCTGAGAGAGAGAGAGAGAGAGAGAGAGAGAGAGATATGGTGCAGTTTTGCTGAGAGAGAGAGAGAGAGAGAGAGAGATATGGTGCAGTTTTGCTGAGAGAGAGAGAGAGAGAGAGAGAGATATGGTGCAGTTTTGCTGAGAGAGAGAGATATGGTGTAGTTTTGCTGAGAGAGAGAGAGAGATATGGTGCAGTTTTGCTGAGAGAGAGAGAGAGAGAGAGAGATATGGTGTAGTTTTGCTGAGAGAGAGAGAGAGATATGGTGCAGTTTTGCTGAGAGAGAGAGAGAGAGATATGGTGTAGTTTTGCTGAGAGAGAGAGAGAGATATGGTGTAGTTTTGCTGAGAGAGAAAGAGATATGGTGCAGTTTTGCTGAGAGAGAGAGAGATATGGGGGTAAATGTATAACCCGCATGTTCATACATTTACCCCCTGGTGTAGTTTTGCTGAGAGAGAGAGAGACTATTAATTTAATGGTGTAGTTTTGCTGGTGGGTGCTATGAATTTATTTTACAGGTGTTGGTGTAATATTTAATTTAATAGTGGGGCCAATTCAGGCGAGTTGATGGGATCTTTAAATGCTGTGCTGGTTTCAGGACTATTAATTTATTATTCAATTTAGGTCTAATTTTGGGGAGAAGGAGGGCTAATTTATTAAACGTCAATATGAAATATTAATTGTCAGAAATGGTTGTGTGAAATGGGTTTATTTGTTACATGTAAATGCTATTAATTTATTGCTGGGCTGTTTTGTGGGGAGGGAAATAGTTTTTTTCTTATGAAATGTGCTGTTGATTTAATGCCAGGGCTATTTTAAATTTACACGAATATTCCAGGATCTACACAAGCAGCAACTGAGTTTAAGACACCAGCAGCCACAGGTGATGAGAGCAGGCAGTCTGTCAACTGTCCTGAACCTGTTGGAGCAGTCCCGAATTTGGGGAACTGTCCCGCTTAGACAGGATTTGGTCCGACTACAAGGACAGTTGGGAGGTATGTCCTGCTTCAAACTGTACTACTGGTTAAGGCAGGGCTACCTGCACCTAACAGTAGTGCATACAGTATTGTCTGTGTATATGTATAAAATTATAGCCATAGTACATCTTAGGGGCCCCCCTGTCTAAAGTGCCCCAGGCCCCCCAGAGCCTTAATCCATCTCTGGTTGCATGGCCCATGGACGCCAAGAGAAGATATTGTTTTCATTATTAAAAAAAACTATTCGGCCACCTAACTCCCTCCCTTTACCTCACCATGCCTCGAAGGTAGGGGCCATGAACGGCTCCTAGCTCCTCTCTGGTGGCCCCTTCCTCTCTCAGGCTGTGGCGGGACCTTTCCTCAGCTCTACGGGCTGTACATTCCTTCTCTATGGTAGGAGCACCATGGTGGACACCTGGAAGTACCCAGAGGGAGATCAGGTCTGGGGGCATATTTACTAAACTGCAGGTTTGAAAAAGTGGAGATGTTGCCTATAGCAACCAATCAGATTCTAGCTGTCATTTTGTAGAATGCACTAAATAAATGATAACTAGAATCTGATTGGTTGCTATAGGCAACAGCTCCACTTTTTCTAACCCGCAGTTTAGTAAATATAGCTCTGGAGTTAATTATGATGAAGGGGCTCTTTTGATGAGGCCAAGAGGTGGTAAATATTGAGAGGCTTAATGAATGGAATTAATTAATGATGTAGAATGAGCCAATGAATGATGTTGAAGGTATTGTTATGATGAGGCTGATGAATTTAAGGAGGGAGTTCCTTACTGACGAGGGGGGTGATGAGGTTAATTAGAGTGTTGGGGGATAACGGATTATTGGGAGGGTGATGTTGATGATTATGATGACGCTGAGAGATTTAATAATTAGGAGGAGGTTAATGACTTTGAGGGGATCGTTTGTTGAGAAGGTAAATTAATAGGAGGGTTTATTTATTTGGGGGTTACTTACGATGAAGATAAGGGGAACTATGACAAGGGTGGAAGCAAGGCCGATGAACAGGGGGTAACTGAGGAAAGAGGGGTTGGGGTGAGATAGAGACTTTGGAGAAGGGGATTGAGGAGGAAAGGAACAGTGAGATGGAAGTGATCAAAGGGAGAAGATTAAGAGGATTGAGTAGAGGTATGATAGGGATGGAAGGGTAGAAGTACCAGTCTACATGGCTCATGCTGGTTTAATAAGCCCCTTCCCACCATGCCTGGGCTGTGCTAGAACTATCTAAGACAGAATGAGACTTCTGGAACCCACAAGCAGACCGTGAAGATAGATGTCAACATTCCACCAACATTGATAACAGTCGGGTGTAGGTGATGATGAGTAAAATGACTTAATCTGCACTACCACCTACACGTTACCTGCTCTGTTAATTAGCTGGAGCACCAATCACATTATATATAATGTATATCAAATATTTTCCTATGTTAATAAGGTGTTTTATCTGATACCGATGTCACTGTTCATCTCTGGCACCTCGACGATTCTTCCATTTGACCCACTGTTTTCAGAGCTGGCATGATGCCTTATTCACTGACCTGACCCAGGCACCAGGAGAAACAGCAGCTCAAGGGGGAGACACTTGTGAGCTACAGTGGAGCCTGTATAATTACCAAGTACTTTTCTTTTTTATAAATCAATAAAACATATTTAAACAGTACTTCAATGCTTTCTTCCAAGAAAAAAAGTATTGTTTTTTTTTAATGCTTCTGTTGTGGTAACTCCATCTGAGGATAAACAGGCTTCCAAACAAGGGTTAATGCTGGCGGTCACTGTATATATCAGTGTTGGCTAGCCTGTGACACTCCAGGTGTTGTGAAACTACGAGTCCCATCATACTCTTCCAGCAATAAACTGCTATATATTGGCAAAGCATGCTGGGACTTGTAGTTTCACAACACCTGGAGTGTCATAGGTTAGCCAACACTGGTATATATAGTGGCCAAAGAGAAAACAAGACACTGGTTTTCTCCAGTAAAAGAGGTTCTCCCCCCTCTGATAATTGAGCCCGTGTAGGATGGACCGTGGCTCATGGGCCACTGCAGTGTGCTTGCCCCAGCTCCTCAGATCTGGCGGTCTTTGGGTCTCATCCTACACTTCTAATGGTAACAGAGAAGCACATTTCCTATTTCAATGTCATATAATATATATCATTTTGCAGTGCTTTGCATGTGACCCCCAGTGACACACAATTACATCCTGCGTACGTCTCTGTGTAGTATAAATCTGCCTCCTTTCATTGCTCTGTCTTTCTGTGGCTGTGCGGGTCTGTAGGACGGATTTCTTGTTTGCGCGTTACAGGGTTCCTGGAGAGACTGCTCCTAAGTGGAACAATTTTCCTGTTCAGTTTATTTTTTTTTCTTTTATTGTTGAGTTGAGATGTTAGAAACTCTGATTTCTTGGCCTCCCAGTCCTCATCCAACTCGTCCAAGGGGTCTTCTGTAAGATCCGCAGCGAGACGGTAATCTCTGTGTTCCACTTCTGCCCTGAGAAGGAAAATGAGATTTACTATAATCCCAGTATAAGATAAGGAAACCTCACCTCTTCATAGATACATGTTATCATTACCTTGTCCACATAAAGGGCCTCATTCATAAGGAACGTAACTGCATATACTGCACCCAATCACTCTGCCCAGAACCAGACCATACGCCACAGAACACAGCAACGTTCACTTAATTTTCGAGCGTAAAGGACCCTTACTACAGCCTTTGATTTCAGGGACGGAACAGAGAGGAGGATGGGCGTATGCCCGTAGTCAGTGTACAGTAAGGACGTGCCAAGCTCCAGCGCACGCAGCAGCAGCGTGCAATTCAAGCTTTGGGCATCTCTACGGTACGTAATTATCAGTCGTATCACTCGCCCCAGCTACAGGTCTGGTCTAACTGCCGATTACTAGTGATGACGGCTGTGAATGGATGATAGATAATGTGTTTGCAATCAGGAGCTACTGTAAAAATGTATTTTATGTACAGTAGTCATTAATTACACTCTAATAAATGTATTTGACGGGGAAAAAAATTAAATATAATCTTTTTTTTTTTTTAAATATTTTGTTGCTAATGGCTGTATTATTAACAGGTGACATTAATGGAATAGTTCTATTTTTTTCTGTGTGCTCTTTTGTGACTTGATATTGGACATATGTATTGGACGTATTCTGCAGTGTATTGTCTGTTAGAGCAGAGCGGATCTAGACCCGTATTCATCACCAGATGTCAGCGTATACCCAATACACGTGCATTTTTTTTTAAAAAAATGCACATTAAGTTAGTTTTGCGTTTGGCAATGAATCAGGCCCTAAGGGCTAGATTTACTAAACTGCGGGTTTGAAAAAGTGAAGATGTTGCCTACAGTAACCAATCAGATTCTAGCTGTCATTTTGCAAAGTGTACTAAATAAGCGACAGCTAGAATCTGATTGGATGCTATAGGCAACATCTCCACTTTTTCAAACCCGCAGTTTAGTAAATATACCCCTAAGTGTTTTCTAAGATAAAAGGAATAGTTCCATTGCACTTATTGTTGGGAGTTACCCTAACTACAACATATTTGTGTAAGGGGTGCAACCAAAAGACAACTTAACTCAACGCACGCAAAAAAAAAAAGAGAAACAGATAGTTGTTCACAAAATAGGTGCACATAATCCATAATCTCTCCTGGGACATCGTGTGCACCTATTTTGAGAACAACTATCTGTTTCTCTTTTGTTACCTAAGTGGTTTCTGCCAGTCAAAACTATGGGATTTATAAAAGGGACGGTATAGCCGGTGATACAGATTTTTTATTTTGTTAGTTTCACTCTATACATCAAAGGGTCACGCGGGTGATAATCCTGTCAGCTGTAAGATTTGCCAGCTTCACTATTTAAAAAGTATTGTTGCTGTAACACTTTAAGAGCTGTACGGTTATCGCCATTTTAGGATGACGATAACAGATTAAAATAATTTTTTAAAAAAATGTTTATTTTTTCATGAATAAAATTGTTTTAAATGTTTTTACATTTTTTATTTAGATAAATGTAATTTACATCTGTAAAGTTTCACCCAGTGTAGCGGTAAGTTAACCCTTAGCCTCCCGTCCAGTATCACAGGGGCTGCTCAGTACCACGTTTTTTGGCTTTTTAAATCCACTTATCGTGGCTTTAATGATAAATAGGCCCAATAACACTGTGACCAGCAGAGGGCACTGTTAACACCTGCATAACAACTTTTCATGAGACAATATATTACCAGTGACACTGTGTTATCCAAATCCAAATCAGATATGTAACATTATTATTATTATTATTATTATTTTTATTATTTGCACTAAACCTAAGCACCCATTTGTCATTTAACTTGTATCTATCTGGTGCAAGTTAGACAATGAATCTTATTGGTTGCTATGGTTTCAATGCACATTTTCATGTTGCTAGTAAATAATACTCTGAGTGCAATAGTTGATATTTTTGTCATCTTTCATAATTACCAAGGTTAAAAAATGGACCCATGTCCATCAAGCTCAACATTACATACACTCTTCATCCATAAGAACCTTTTCTGCAACAATTACCTTTATGGTTCCTATATGCAAGTTTCAGTTTTTGGGCTTAGTGTTCCTTTAGAGAAGAAGGACTTACCCAGGGGACAAATGGATCATAGTCATCTAAAAATCAAAGTAACCACCTAATGACTTCTAGGTGGGTGGTCACCTATACTTTAATGAGGCTCTAATTAATGTTGCAAATTTAAGCAGTAACATGTTGGATGTTTCATTAAGGGGTTAATATTTTGGTTGGACAGACATCTCACATCACTACTGATTGGAGGACCTTGCTTTTTTCACTACCCAACTCTCAGTCTGTGTCTATCCGCTTTCCTCTATCCCCTTCCTCACATCATGACAATACCCCTGTCACATGAAGCCCTGACCTCATTAATACATCACTCATTTCCTGATATACTCTGTGCTGCTGGGGACTCTGCTCCTTCCACTATATAACTCTCAGTCTGTGGCTTCCTGCTGCCTCTATCCCTCTCCTCACATCATGACAATACCCCTGTCACATGAAGCCCTGACCTCATTAATACATCACTCATTTCCTGATATACTCTGTGCTGCGGGGGACCCTGCTCCTTCCACTATATAACTCTCAGTCTGTGGCTTCCTGCTGCCTCTATCCCCCTCCTCACATCATGACAATACCCCAATCACATACAGCCCTGTCCTCACTAATATAACCACGAGTGGATAGGTCTCTGACTTCCACAGGATGAATATACTCATCTCCTGAAATATGCTGTGCTGCTGTGAAAATTCTGATTGGCTACAGCTTGTTTAATCCCACTTCAAAACTGGGATCACAACTGGAGATGAAGAATGGTAACACGAATGTTATTGGACCTTTTTTGATGTAAAATGGAATTACCTATAAGACCTGGCTTTAAATAGTCTTTTTGTAAACTGGTGCTGGGATGCCAACCTTGTACAGTCCCCTCAAAAATCACCCCGGCTCTGAACATGCCAAACACCTCTTAAGAATAGTGACTTCTACAGACTACATAAGAGCAGCTATTATCTCCTTTATAACACCTAATTTCACTAAGGTACACATTTCTGAAGAGTGTACCGGATAGCCCCAACTGGCACTTCTCCTAAATAGATAATATTTAGTTGATTATTTAATACATTACATATCTGCTTAAAATGGATGTATCAATGTATGACTTAGCTTACGTTTTGGGGTGGTGACTTGTGGGTCAACCTGTCCCCAGGATGCATTTCCCCAAAATGTGACTGTTCAAGTTCATTTGACAAATTTGCAGTGATTGGAGCCTGTCTTGTATGTGACAGGAAGGGGCCAATTTATTGTCAACAAATCATTTTGTGACCTCACCTCTCTCCAACCACCACCTTGGGTCTCTGCTCCAAACTACTGAAGAGGCTTTAGTACAACCACCTAACGCACTTTGTCCCCTCTCACTCCTTTCTCGACCATCTGCAGAATCCATCCTCTGCTCACAGCTGTCAAAGGCTACATCTCCCTTGGCCTTTAGGCTGCTCTTACATACAGTCATTCACCCTCTTCACTCCCTTGGCCATGTGCTCTCCGGGTTTTCCTCCTACCTTTCTGAATGTTCCTTAAACATCTCTATTTACGGAACATTCTCTACTCGACTTCCTCTATCCGTTGTGGTTCATCAAGGATCTGTTCCTGGAACTCAGCATTTATCTCTGTAAACCTCTTCTCTTGGAGGACTAATATGATCCTTTGCCCTCCACTGCCAGCTCTACACAGACGACATCCAAATCTACCTCATCTCCCCTTACCTTTCTTTTATCCCACATGTTTCAAACTGCCTCTCCATCATCTACCCTTTGATGTCCACATATTACTTAAAGCTCAACATTCCCAAAACTGAGCTCATCATATTCCCCCCTCCACCTCTAGTCTCACTCATAACTGACAACAACACTCTCCCCAGCCCTCCCTGACTGCTGCCTTAGTGTCATCCTTGACTCCACCCTCAGCTTTACTCCAAACATCCAATAGCCTCCCACTATCTTGTCGCTTCCATCTTCAAAACATTGCCAGAATATGCCCTTTGCTCACTCAGGACATTAACAAAACCCTTATACATTCTTTCATTATCTACTGCCTTGACTACTGCAAATTCCTTTTTTCTGGCTTTACCCTCATCTATCTATGTACTCCAATCAGTTCTAAATGCTGAGGCAAGACTCTACCACCATCTTAATCTCCCTAGGTTACCCTATTACCATCCTCTACACAGCTAACACAAGACAACAACCCTCTGACCAACATTGCCACACACACAGCCCACTCAGTACTTTTACCTTTGCAGTCTGGCTGGTCCAGTGTGCAATATGATGTAGCACATGCCCTTGTGTTTCTAACTCCCATTGTCCTATAGATTGTAAGCTTGCGAGCAGGGTTATCTTACCTCTCTGTCTGTATGTATTACCCAGTATTGTCTTATTAATGTTTGTTCCCAATTGTAAAGCGCTACGGAATCTGCTGGCGCTATATAAATAAATGTTGATGATCAAGATTGACCTTCCTCTCTTGTCATTCCACATCTGCTGCATCACTCTGCAAATCCCTACACTGGCTAGAATCAAATTCAAGCTGGTTACATCCACCTTCAAAGCCCTCATCAATACCTTTCACTCATACATCTCTGACCTTTCACAAGACACTGTCCTCATGCCCGCTTAGATCTGCCTCTGACCTGCTCTTCGCCTTCTCTATGATAACCTCCTCTCACTCCCATCTCCAAAACTTCTCCTGTGCTTCTCCACTCAAATAGAGCTCCCTACCCAGACTCTCTCCCACCGTCAATCTTTAAAGCACTCTCTCTAATCCCACCTCTTCACTAGAGCCTACACCAACTATCATCCACCATCCTGTCCCACTAGCTCCTATTGTCTCAGCATTCCCTAGTCGTCTAAATTATAAGCAGCCAGGGCCCTCTCCACCCTCTGTCTCTTGTTCTTTCACCCCTTGGAATCTGACTGTTATGTTTGGGTTCAATAGAAAGATTTAGAGACCGGTTCCGAGTGGAACGCGAGTGTTCAATATTCTAAAACTTACGTCTCCAGAAACTTGACGCAGTCTTTGTGTCCGTACATCTCCGCTATTCTGCAAGGGGTGTCCCCATGTATGTCTGTGGCGTCAATAGGGGCATGCAGGGAATGGAGGGTGCGGAGAACGCTGAGCTTTCCTGATTCTGCTGCGAAATGCGCTGGGGTCCAGCCGATGTCCGTCCTCAGACAGAGCCGCGCCCCGTAGTCAATTAACAGCTTCACAGTATCAGACTGCCCTGCCGGAGACAGGAATTTAGCAAGATAGATGAATAAAAATTAGTTTATCTCTTATGCTGCTCCCTCATCATGCATGCCCTTACACCCTGTATACATACAAGGATTCCCCCTCTTCCAATATTGGAATGTTTCCCCTGTTACATGTGAGTTGTGGAACAAGAGAGTTGAAGTTTTCTGTGGTAAAATTTGCTTTTATAAGGATGCGTACACCTTCTGTGGACTTGTATGAAGTATGGACTTAGCATTGCTGCCTCACAGCACTGGGATTATGAATTAGATTCAAACCAAAGCCCTATCTGTGTGGAGCATAGGCAAACCGAGGAGGGGGGGGGGGGGGTTATTAGTGCCTGGAAACCCCCCTCAAAGCCTGGGGCACTGTATATTTGAGATGGCTGGATCCTGCCCCCGCTTCACACGGCTCTGCTTGAAAAGGGAGAGCTGAGTGCACCTGACAGTAGTGCACGCAGCATTGCCCATGTATATTATGGGGATAGGAAGAGTTGGAGAGCAGCCAAGCACTGTCTAATATTATAGCCACGCCCCCATGCATGCTGGTCACACCCACTGGCGGCATGGTGTGAAAACCCCCTCTGCAAATCTTGCCTTTGCCCCTGTAGAGTTTGTATGTTCTCCACGTGTTTCTGTGGGTTTCCTCCGGGTGCTCCGGTTTCCTCCCACACAGTCCAAAAAGATACAGGTTCTCCAAAGAGTGTGTGTGTGTTAGGGAATTTATATTGCAAGCTCCAATGGGACAGGGAAACATTTGACAAACTAACCTAATTGGTCCCAGTTTACAGACTTTAGGGGCTAGATTTACTAAGCTGCGGGTTTGAAAAAGTGGGAATGTTGCCTATAGCAACCAATCAGATTCTAGCTTTCATTTACTTAGTACCTTCTACAAAATGACAGCTAGAATCTGATTGGTTGCTACTTGCTATAGGCAACATCCCCACTTTTTCAAAACCACAGCTTAGTAAATCTAGCCCCAGGAGTGGTGTTAATACAGATAGATATGTATAGCTGCAAAGCAGATTTTGGATCTATTTGGCACCAGGATCCCCCAATCATATTTTGATACTCAATGATCAGAGTGTTCCCTATGCAGACACATCAGTGACAGTGTTTATGTGAATATATTATTAGTATTCTATATATAATACCTCAGACATTTACCAGAGACATTCAGGAACATGGGTGCACAAGATAAAGGTGGTATAAACCACAGGAACTATTTAATTATTTGCTTCCATTTTTTTAAACTGTACAAGAAAAATAACAGAAACATATCGGTTGTTTCGGGTACAGGACACGGTTATGTCACCAGTTCTCATAAAAGTCCATGTAAATGCCCTTAAGCAAATAATCTCAGCAAACAGGACACAAACTAACAGTGATGTCTACTTTTAAGGGAGAAAGAGACTCCCTGCATCTTCCTGATTGGCAGCAGCTCCGAACAGGTTCCGCTGCAAAACTAAAGACGTGTGAGCGGACTCCAGAGGCGAGTCACATATAAGAGGACAGCTGTCTACATATGATTGAACTTGAAATGTGGGCACCACTATGTGGCATAATATGAAGTGGGGGCACCACTATGTGGGGGCACAGTGGTGTCACTTGTCCTGGTAACTAACACTTCTAGTTCCGTCTCTGCCCGTTGCACTGAGCTAGGACCCTCCGGTACCTTTGGACGCTGCCCAGTGCAGGGCTGTTCTGTCATTCCAGTCAATGTCTTTGTAATTTGGGTCATGGAGACCTTTCTTCAAGATATCCGACACCAAATCATAGTCCCCGAGAGCGGCTGCTTGATGAAGCTCGGTGACATCAGCCATAATCTGCCGTTCTGTTGTGAAGAGAAGGTGATATCAACAATTACACAACTACACAACATCACTCCGCAGGAATATATCCATTGTAATGTATATAATCATCATACCACTATTATCCGGCTGATCCTGCACCAGACTTACCCTCTGTTTGGTTTGCTGAATGTTGTCTGTTTATTGTATTATGCCAGTATTTATGTATTCAATAAAATATACTATATAGTTCTAATCATCCCACCTCTCTTCTACCTTATCGTATATGGCACAGTGATCTTTACATGGAGCATCCCGTTAATGGTGATGGTTTGAACACGATTAATCATTGTGGTCATACAGGGATAAATAAGTAGTATTTTGAGTATGTTGTCTCTATAACAGAAGTGTTAGAATGTCACTTATATCACTTATAGAGAGCTAGTATACGTGTCCGGCCAAGAGGCAGCAAAAACGTAAGCCAAGTGCTTTACATGGCTATTTAATCATCTTCATCATCATCATCATCATCTATTTATTTATATAGCGCCACTAATTATTCCGCAGCGCTGTACAGAGAACTCACTCACATCAGTCCCTGCCCCTTTGGAGCTTACAATCTAAATTCCCTAATATACACACACACACACACACAGACCGAGAGAGACTAAGGGCAATTTTAATAGCAGCCAATTAACCTACCAGTATGATTTTGGAGTGTGGGAGGAAACCGGAGCACCCGGAGGAAACCCACGCAAACACAAGGAGAACATACAAACTCCACACAGATAAGGCCAAGGTCTGGAATCGAACTCATGACCCCAGTGCTAACCACTGAGCCACCGTGTTGCACCTGTTTTACTCACTAACATTCGTTTTACATGCATTTTGCAACCAATCTGAAAGTTGCTTCATTAAGGGTCATTTACAAAAGTGATGAACAAGGAACAAGATTAAATTACATGAGATCACAGGGTAGGGAAGACAGATTAGGGGGAGGGGGTCCCATACTTTACGGGAGAGTACATCAGCCTTCCCCCCTGCAATGGTGGAAAATGCTCTTTACACCAAATTATCTATCCAAGGAAACACTGAGCAGCATTTTAGGAGAAAACTGAGTTCAAATGACAGACAGGGACGGTCCTAAAAAAGGTTGGATATTTCTTTTTAGATGTATCCGCAAAAAGATTGATTATCGGGTGGCTCCAAGGACTGGTGTGAGCCTTGAAATGAGCTAGGCAGACAGTAGGTAGATTTGTGCAATTAAAGACCTGCAATATTTGCACTAATGCAGGGGTGTCCAACCTTTTAGCTTCCCTGGGCCACATTGGAAGACGACGAGTTGGTTTGGGCCGCACATAAGATACACTAACAATAACGATGGCTGATCATCCAAAAAAAACATAGAAAACATAGTTAACATATATATATATATATACATATATATGAGAAAAAAAGTGATATATATATATATATATATATATATATATATATATATATCACTTTTTTTTCAAATCCCCCTATACTTACCTTTCAATCGCCATGTTCAAAAAATCCTCTCTAGTTATTATACTATAATCACTTTTTGTATTGTTTCGATGCAATATCAATAAAGTGCATTTAATCCAGGCATTGTATATCAGGGTGCCCTGACCAGGCCTGCGGTACCTGACATATACATCACTGTGACCCCAAATTGTGACCTGTTTTGCTAATTACACCACTATGTTAGTTAAGGTATAACAACTTATAATGGGCCAAAGAGAATAATATATAATGCCCCATTAGTAATACAAGTAGAAGTATGTAGCAGGGAGATAAGGTCCATGATGCTCCAGGACCAGGTGACTTTTATTCACTGGTCAGCGTCCCTTGAAATAATAGAAAAAAATCCCCCTTAACTTACCTTTTAATCGGCTTGTTCTCCTGTCCTCTTCTCTTCTTTTCTCCAATTCTGTGCTGCTGATTGTTCTTCTCGCGCGGGTGACTCCTCTGTGCTGCGCTCCGCAATGGATGTTGGGCGTGATGACATCATGCTCGACATTCACTGCGAGCACCGCACGGAGGAGGAGACAAGGGAGGGAGCCGGAGTACCAGCTGACGTGACCGCAAGGTAAGTATTTTCTTCTTTTTTTTTTTGCAGAATTTTTTTTTTCCATTAACAGCGCTGCCCCCTTGCCACAACCAAAACTCCTTCTGGGCCACATTTACAGGCGTGCTGGGCCGCATGCGGCCCGCGAATTGGACAACCCTGCACTAATGAGTCTAATTATCTAACCTTCCCTAGACAGATAAAATTAATAACATAGATTCCTGGGGACACCGCTCTTCACACTTCCCCAAAATGCAAATCCAGAGTTTCAGATGCTCATGTGACGTCCTGTTACTATTTGTGCAGAGTCATTGTAGCACAGAAACCACCTGTGTGACCCTATATTGCAACAGTGAAACAATTATTGCAATGACTAAGCTGTGTTCTAGTTAGGAGAATGTCAAAATAAATGTATTTTCTTACTTTGTCTACATCCTGGAGGTGCAGAAAAGTCTTCTATTGTCTCCAGCAAAACCTTCAGAAATTGTTGTGAGAGAAGCAGCAGGGAAGATCGCCCAGGGCTGAGAGTGGGTGAGTTTTGTTGTCAGCGGCTGCCGTGGCAACTGGTCCCTCCCATCTGTCAGTATTCTGTGATGTCACTCACCTCAGTTCCTTCCTTGCAAGAAGCTCTGTAATAAGTTATTACAGCCCTTGTAGTGCTAAGAGATTTTTAATACCTCCATTAATTTATAAGATGCTAGTACATGATACATTGACCCCCTTGCAGTATTGATGGATACATGAGACAGGTACACCCTTTCCTAACATGAGGGCATTGAAACTGAGAGTGCCAAAATGTTACCCAAATTGGGTTTCGTGGTGGAACAGGTTGTTTTAAAGCGGTGCAAAGTTCTGTCTATACAATTGTGAGTTCCACTGCTGCTTCGCCATTCTGCGTAATGCACTCTCGCATTGTATTTTTAAACTTGCAGTTCGCCAAATTTATTATCTATGAAGAGATCTGAAATAACAACACTTAATTTATTCAGCTCTGTGGTTGGGTTTGGACTGGAAATTCCACTCAGAACTCTGAAGACTAAACTCTGTTAGCAAAACATATGAAGTTCCACCGACAAACGCAGCACGAGGGGAATGTTGCATGGATCAGTTTTGAAAATTTTGCTGAAAAGCGCTACTGCGCTACCATGATGGCAGGGGCTTTAATCGGACGGTGAATACAGATTAAAGGTGGCACCAATAATGGGCGCGATGTGGAGTGACTAGCTGTACAGTAACTGAACCTGCCAGCGCCATCACTCAGACACGGCGCCATCTGACCGGATCTATATCCAGTATGACCACACAATGTCAGCAGATCGTAGCCCACAGGCCTAGGGCCCTGATTCATTAAGGATCTTAACTTGCGAAACTTCTTATTTCAGTCTCCTGGACAAAACCATGTTACAATGCAAGGGGTGCAAATTAGTATTCTGTTTTGCACATAAGTTAAATACTGACTGTTTTTTCATGTAGCACACAAATATCAACTTTACATTTCAGTGTACAAATAAGCTATCAAGTATTTGTGTGCTACATGAAAAAACAGTCAGTATTTAACTTATGTGCAAAACAGAATACTAATTTGCACCCCTTACATTGTAACATGGTTTTGTCCAGGAGACTGAAATAACAAGTTTCGCAAGTTAAGATCCTTAATGAATCAGGCCCCTAAACAGCATTTATAAGCCTGTCCGAAAACTACCTAATAGAGTCATTTTGAAATGATGTTTCTTGGGCATCGGACTAACTTGGGGTCACATTCATGGTGAATATTGGGCCAGCTTTCCCGCTGCATTAGAGACACTATGTAGCTATTTGTTTCTACGTTGCTCCTGTTTTTTATGTACCCTCCATAAAGAGGAACTGTACAATTTTCTTATTAAATCTGTTTTAGCAATATTTATTTATCTCTTATGCTGAGTAAGCATAAGAATTCGGTGGTACATTTATGGTCACATGACTGACATGGAAAATGTGATCAGGTCACATGACAGAAATGTTAGTTTCCAAATGACTCTGTGTTTCTATAAGAAAGCCAGAAACTGCAGTCCTTTACAGCCTATTTCCACCAGTAAATGTTTGGTTGTGACTCAGTATAATCATTCTGTAATAGTGCAGTCAATCGGAATCATCATATAATATAAATATTGTGCAATCACAGTCACAATCTAGGGCATAGTTCATTGGAATATTTGGTTTACAGCACCCGGAAACATGTGTAACCCCAGACTCACAGCTTATCTGCTTAGGGAATATGGAGACAGAGGAGTAGCCGCTGGCTGGGGTCCAGCATGCCTAATTAGTGGAGAAGTGAGATATGACATCAGAGCCCCATAAGTCAAAGCAGGCGCGGGCTGACGGACGTCAGCCCGGGGGGCACACGCTGCACAGGTTGGCCGCATCACATGACATGTGATGCGGCCGCGTCATCAATGATGCGTCCGCATCACATTTATATTACTTCCGGGGGGCGGCCGGCCCTAACAGCCGTGATTCTGAGCGGCCCGGCCCGCCCCTGAGTCAAAGTTGCTGAGAAATTTGCGACAGAGAAGTGCAGGAGTCCAGAGAGAGGTTCAGTTGGGTCTCAGTCTGACTTGTACAAAAACACTGATCTGACGGAACCTTCAGGACAGACATGGCCAACCAGTG
The DNA here is from genome assembly GCF_038048845.1 of Mixophyes fleayi. Taxonomy (NCBI): domain Eukaryota; kingdom Metazoa; phylum Chordata; class Amphibia; order Anura; family Limnodynastidae; genus Mixophyes; species Mixophyes fleayi. Next base: position 31,911,758 of record NC_134404.1, on the reverse strand, counting down.
ACTCTTCAGGTCGGGTGAAACTACAAGTCCCAGCATGCCCTGCCAGCTAACTGGCTGTCTATCTACTGGCATTTCGTGCTGGGGCTTGTAGTTTCACCACACCTGGAGATCCACAGGTTGGTCATGCCTGCTTTAGGGGGACAGTCAGGGCAGCATGGTGGCTCAGTGGCTAGCACTTCTGCCTCACAGCACTGGGGTCATCAGTATGATTCAACCATGGCCTTATCTGTGTGGAGTTTATATGTTCTCCCTGTGTTTGGGTGGGTTTCCTCCGGGTGCTCTGGTTTTACTCCAAAAACATACTAGTAGGTTAATTAGCTGCTATTAATGTGACCCTAGTCTGTGTCTGTCTTTGTATGTTAGGGAATTTATACTGTAAGCTCCAATGGGGCAGGGACTGATGTAAGTTCTCTGTACAGTGCTGCGGAATTAGTGGCGCTATATAAATAGCTGATGATTAAGGAAAAGTTGGAGGGTTCAGGTAACTGTTCCAAGATAAAAGCACTTTCAGGCTCAGCACAATTTAAAAAAACCTGTCATTACATATGTGCCATTTGTATGCCTGTCATGATCTGTCCTGGTAAAGGTGAATAATCGTTTTCTATTAATATCAAATGCACAGTTAGCACCCACATTGGTGTCATTATCCACGCGCTAGTTCCGAGGTGCAGGGAATTACAATTCTCTAGGATGTGGGAGCACCAGCTCTGTGGAAGTTCAGATTCACAGACTGACTCAACCCTCCCCTCCTTCCACAGTGGGATGTAACTACTAAATGTAACACAGACTATCTGGCACACATAGATCATGGAAACACAGTCTGTATGGAGGCTGCATGTTGGAGACGTCACTGATGTCTGCCCCACACATATATACACACTGTGCATGACACAGACACACATACACACTGCATTATAAGACACACATACACACTGCATTATAAGACACACATACACACTGCATTATAATTTATAAGACACACATACACACTGCGTTATAAGACACACATACACACTGCGTTATAAGACACACATACACACTGCGTTATAAGACACACATACACACTGCATTATAAGACACACATACACACTATGCATGACACAGACACACTGCATTATAAGACACACATACACACTGCATTATATTTTATAAGACACACATACACACTGCGTTATAAGACACACATACACACTGCATTATAAGACACACATACACACTGCATTATAATTTATAATACACACTGCATTATAAGACACACATACACACTGCATTATAAGACACACATACACACTGCGTTATAAGACACACATACACACTGCATTATAAGACACACATGCACACTGTGCATGACACAGACACACATACACGTTGTGCATTATACACACATACACATGATACATACACACTGCATTATAATTTATAAGACACACATACACACTGCGTTATAAGACACACATACACACTGCATTATAAGACACACATGCACACTGTGCATGACACAGACACACATACACGTTGTGCATTATACACACATACACATGATACATATACACTGCATTATAATTTATAAGACACACATACACACTGCGTTATAAGACACACATACACACTGCATTATAAGACACACATGCACACTGTGCATGACACACATACACGTTGTGCATTATACACACATACACACTGCACATGATACATACACACTGCATTATACAGTGCATTTCCCTGACTGACTGTTCTACAGCCCCGTCATCTGTATTGAGAAAGAAAGACAAAGTTCAGCTCCTCCCCATCTGCCCTGAACATAGAGTCAGGAAAGGACTGTGGTCCCCTCCCCTCCTCTGACACATGCACTGTGCTGGGCTCACTGAGTCAGCTGGTGGCTGTGAGGGGGCCAGGGCAGAGACTGGCAGGCGAGAGACAGAGGTGAGTGAGGGTGGCATGGCTGGCACAGCAAGTCATACAGTGCTGTATCTACATGTCTGCTACTGGCTGCCAGGCGTCAGTCACTGTACTATGTGCAAATATAGCAGAGCTCTGTGTTATCAGATAGGTCACTGGTTTCCTGGATCTGTGCCTCTGGCAGTCCCTGCTTTCTAAGTATCTGTGCTGTTTATGTTTGCTGTATACTTTAGGATTGAATGGAAGCACTTAGTACAGTATTGTATTCTTATGGTGTGCATTACTCGCTCTGTAGTTTGGGAGGTGTATACAATGCATGTATGTTATGGGGATCATGGAGAGCTGGACCATGATTTTGTTTGCGAACAATACACCTTAACACAGTGGTTCTCAAACTTTTGCAGTTCGCGGCACCCTTAGAGTCTCCATAACTTTTTCAAGGCACCCCTCCAAAATAATTACCGAGCAGTCCCGTTTTATAAGTAGTTGGGTCAAAAAAACGTAATAAGTATTTAGGTCAGGACAGAAATAGTTATTTAGTTGTATGCAAAAATAATACACATAAATCCAAGGGAAAAGAATATATTTATATATTTTGTTTCAATTATATTTCTGTCAAAGAATAATTTACAGCTAACTCACATTGTGCCCTCCATCTCCACACACTGCCTGCCCCCTCTGCGTCCATCACACACTGCCTGCCCCCTCTGCGTCCATCACACACTCCCTGCCCCCTCTGCGTCCATCACACACTGCCTGCCGCCTCTGCGTCCATCACACACTGCCTGCCCCCTCTGCATCCATGACACACACTCTGTGCCCCCTCTGCGTCCATCACACACTCCCTGCCCCCTCTGCGTCCATCACACACTGCCTGCCCCCTCTGCGTCCATCACACACTGCCTGCCCCCTCTGCGTCCATCACACACTCCCTGCCCCCTCTGCGTCCATCACACACTCCGTGCCCCCTCTGCGTCCATCACACACTCCCTGCCCCCTCTGCGTCCATCACACACTCCGTGCCCCCTCTGCGTCCATCACACACTCCCTGCCCCCTCTGCGTCCATCACACACTCCGTGCCCCCTCTGCGTCCATCACACACTCCGTGCCCCCTCTGCGTCCATCACACACTCCGTGCCCCCTCTGCGTCCATCACACACTCCGTGCCCCCTCTGCGTCCATCACACACTCCCTGCCCCCTCTGCGTCCATCACACACTCCCTGCCCCCTCTGCGTCCATCACACACTCCGTGCCCCCTCTGCGTCCATCACACACTCCGTGCCCCCTCTGTGTCCATCACACACTCCGTGCCCCCTCTGCGTCCATCACACACTCCCTGCCCCCTCTGCGTCCATCACACACTCCGTGCCCCCTCTGCGTCCATCACACACTCCCTGCCCCCTCTGCGTCCATCACACACTCCGTGCCCCCTCTGCGTCCATCACACACTCCGTGCCCCCTCTGCGTCCATCACACACTCCCTGCCCCCTCTGCGTCCATCACACACTCCGTGCCCCCTCTGCGTCCATCACACACTCCGTGCCCCCTCTGTGTCCATCACACACTCCGTGCCCCCTCTGCGTCCATCACACACTCCCTGCCCCCTCTGCGTCCATCACACACTGCCTGCCCCCTCTGCGTCCATCACACACTCCCTGCCCCCTCTGCGTCCATCACACACTGCCTGCCCCCTCTGCGTCCATCACACACTCCGTGCCCCCTCTGCGTCCATCACACACTCCGTGCCCCCTCTGCGTCCATCACACACTCCGTGCCCCCTCTGCGTCCATCACACACTCCGTGCCCCCTCTGCGTCCATCACACACTCCGTGCCCCCTCTGCGTCCATCACACACTCCGTGCCCCCTCTGCGTCCATCACACACACTCTGTGCCCCCTCTGTGTCCATCACACACTCCGTGCCCCCTCTGCGTCCATCACACACACTCTGTGCCCCCTCTGCGTCCATCACACACACTCTGTGCCCCCTCTGCGTCCATCACACACTCCCTGCCCCCTCTGCGTCCATCACACACTCCGTGCCCCCTCTGCGTCCATCACACACTCCGTGCCCCCTCTGCGTCCATCACACACTCCGTGCCCCCTCTGCGTCCATCACACACTCCGTGCCCCCTCTGCGTCCATCACACACTCCCTGCCCCCTCTGCGTCCATCACACACTCCGTGCCCCCTCTGCGTCCATCACACACTCCCTGCCCCCTCTGCGTCCATCACACACTCCGTGCCCCCTCTGCGTCCATCACACACTCCCTGCCCCCTCTGCGTCCATCACACACTCCGTGCCCCCTCTGCGTCCATCACACACTCCGTGCCCCCTCTGCGTCCATCACACACTCCGTGCCCCCTCTGCGTCCATCACACACTCCGTGCCCCCTCTGCGTCCATCACACACTCCGTGCCCCCTCTGCGTCCATCACACACTCCGTGCCCCCTCTGCGTCCATCACACACACTCTGTGCCCCCTCTGCTTCCATCATATACTCTGTGCCCCCTCTCAGGGCCATCTTTTCCATTGGGCACGATGGGCAGTTGCCCGGGGGCCCCACAGGCACGGGGGCCTCATAGACAGGGCTCTTAAGTAAAATAAATAATCCTGCAAAAAAAAAAAAAATCCTGCATATATATATATATATATATATATATATATATATATATATATATATATATATATGATACACATATATAGAGGTAGGGGCCCCGCTGCAATGCTTTGCACGGGGGCCCATAATGTTGTTAAGGTGGCCCTGCCCCCTCTGCATGCCGGTGCCAGGAAGAGGAAAAACAAAAAACCAAACCTATCCGGTGGCGCCGGGGACCCAGCATCCTCCTCTCTCCTGCCGCTTGTCACTAAATGTCGAGCGTAATGATGTCACGCCCGACATTCAGTGAGAGGAGGAGGATGCTGGGTCCCTGGCGCCACCGGATTGGTAAATTGTTTTTTGTTTTTTTCCCCTCTACCTGACACTTTGGGAACCGATGCCTTAACATGTACCCAAAAAAGACTTACACTTCTGTCTGTATGTGGATTTGGTTGCATATTACACTTACACCTCCCTAAGATTAGAGAGAAGGAACGGGGGTGGTAAGGACGAGTACAGTAAGGGGGGATTTCAATTGCAGTTGATGTGGAATGATGACATCGCGTTGCGCAGATTGCCGGCAAATACAGCTAAGTCTCCGCTAATTTTCCCTCGCACCTCAATGAGCAGAGAATTTATAGAAATCTACATCGCGAAGTGACTGACATACGTTCCAGAGACAATTTGCGGTTAATTAATCCCCCTCTAAGAGCGCGTTCACGCAGTGCGACCGATGTAGATCTGGACACAGAGGCGTATGCGCCTGTCAGGAGACGTATCTCTTGATTCCCTGGTGCAGTATGCACTTTGTTAAAACTACCACTTCTGATTGGCTGATTGTGTCTGGGCCACTCCCACTGATAGTAAATGAAACCTTAGTATATTATATGTAGTCCCGTCCACACATTACTAGATTGATATTCACATTTGTACTGCAGCAGAAACCCATTTGAATTTTAAAAGGGGAAACAAAGGATGTTTGTGTTTAACTGGATTTGAGTTTGTACTTTTAGTTTGTAATTGTTTCTGTCTTTAATTGTATTTTACATGGTGAATGCAGCTTTCGCATTTATTAGTAACACTGTGTAGACATTCTCTCTTGGGAGACTTCATTACAGTATTGTATAGTGTACAATTTGGGAACTGTGACTTTAGGATTTATTACTAACACTGTTAAGCCACAGATCTATGCTTTCTTACTCTTTTTTACTCGGATTATTATTATTATCGTAGATTTGTAAGGTGCCACAGTGCTCCGTAGCGCTGTACAGTAGGGAAAACAGTACATACATAAAACAGGACATACAGCATACACAAAATAAATGTAGACATGAAAACAAAGGGTATGGAGGACCCTGCTCATTAGCGAGCTTACATTCTAAGTGGAGGAGGGCACAGCTGAAACAATAGGGGCAAGTGTGGCTCAGAGTGGAGATTGGGAGCTGTGAGGGTGCATTAGTGTGAATAGTGTTATCGGGGATAAGGTCACCTCTAAAAAAGAGATGGGATTTCAAATAGCAGCTAAAGATTTGAAGGTTGTGGGAAAGTCTTTGACTGAGCGTGGTAGGGAATTCCATAAGTGGGGAGCAGCACGGGAGAAGTCTTATAGGTGAGAGTGAGAAGTGGTTACCAGACACGAGACAAGGCGCAGGTCAGAGGTAGAACTAAGAGGACGGGAGGAAGAGTATTTTGATATCACATTTGAGATGTATGCAGGGGTGTTGTTGAGGACTTTGTAGGAAAGGGTGAGTAATTTAAATGTGTTTCTGGAGGACACAGGGAGCCAGTGTAGGGATTTGTAAAGTTGTGCAGCAGATGTGGAGCAGTGAGAGAGGAAGATCAGTCTTGCAGCAGCATTTAGGATGGATTGAAGTGTGGATATATGGGTGTCAGGAATGCCAGATAGCAGGAGGTTGCAATAGTCAAGACGGGAGATAAGAGAATGCATAAGAGTTTTGGCAGCATGTTGAATAAGAAAAGGGCGTACTCTGTTTTTAATGTGGAGGTAACAAGACTGGGAGAGTGTCTGGATGTGAGGAATAAAGCAGAGAGTGGAGTCAAGTATGACACCAATGCAGCAGGCTTGGGAGACTGAGGAAACCGTGGTGTTATTGACAATGAGTTAGATTTGAGGGAAGGTGGTGACTCTGGCAGGAAGGAAGATAATAAGATCTGTTTTGGATATGTTCAGCTTTAGGTAGCGTTGGGACATCCACGTGGAGATAGCAGAAAGACAGTTGGTTACACGAGATAGTACAGAAGGTGAGAGATCAGCGGATGAGATTTAGATTTGGGTGTCATCAGCGTAGAGGTGGTATTGGAGGCCAAATGAGCGAATTAGTGCCCCAAGAGAAGAGGTGTACAATGAAAAAAGACAAAAATGTGAAACCAGTGTATAGGCTTCTGTTGTAGAGCTGAAAGCAACCGATTACTACTAAACAATTGAAATGAGATTTTTGTGTGACTAGTTCTAGCTGTATAATTAAGAGAACTTCCAATGAGTGCACATGTTTATAATTTTGTTTTCCACATACAACGCAATAGACCAATTACATTGTATACAGGTTATTCCGGGAGGATAGAATCTTTACACTGCAATGCAACCATCACAAAATAATTTGACTTAGAGGTTGTTGAACTCCTCTTATTTTACTTTCCTTTGAAATGAGCACAATTCTTTTTACCCAGAAAATCATTCAGAAGTTGCTCACTGTACGTGGCCTTATTTCTATTATTTCCGTCCCAATAGTCAGTGACTTGAAGTAATAGATTTACTTTCAATTCAGAAATAATGTAGGCTAGGGCAGACTTTTTGGGTTGTGTTGCATATATGTCATTCACAGCAAAATGTTTTAGCTGTCATGGAAAATTCTCTGCTGTGGGAGACACAGGTTGTCCTGGCAGCCTCTGGTCAGCAAAAGCTGAGACTGTAAAACTGGTGTCAGTCAGTATAATTATGAATAGATGCCTCAGAACTAGGTAGTGAGTGATGTAGCTGAGGACAGATGATTTGTACGCGCTTCAGCACTCAGCGGTAGCATTCTGAACACACTGACTTAAAGGTGACCTTCTGTGACAGTGCGCGTTGAGTGAGAACATCTAATAACTTCAGCCAAATCGAACAACAATAGTTTTCGGTGGAGCACAGAGAGTTAAAATAAATCCCAAACCTTTACTTACCTCTGAACATTTACTTACCTGCTACAGCCAGTTGCTTGTTGTTTGTCCTGGGTTACAACAAAGAGCTGCTCTGTTCTATGTTTTGGATACAGTATTATCCAGCTTTGTGTATATCCCAGGGAACAGAATGTATGATTGATGTGCATGTAGATGTGGATGGTTGGATTACATGGCTAAAAATCACAGAAGATAGCTAGAAAGAAAAAGCAAAATATTGTATTTGGGGGGGGGGGGAATTGGAGAAGGGCATTTATAAGCCTGTTAAGTCATCTATAGGTTGCATATCCCTTTAAGCCTGTACTAAGTTGTACAATATATGAAGTCTTGTTAATTATATGGATGCCACTTCTATGGGGATCTCAAAAGCTACATGTGGTGCTACAGGTTATCATGGCAACACATTTGGGCCTAGTTTCTGCTGTAAAACCTCAGTATGCCACAAGACATTTCCCCGTTGAACTTTGTTCTTACCCTCCAAACTTTTAAAAGCCACCGACCCACTTGTGGTGTGTTCTGTAACAGGAGGGCCCATCTGGGTAAATATCCAGGGGGGCAGCCTAACTCCCCCACCTGCCCACTTGTGGTGCGTTCTGTAACAGGAGGGCCCATCTGGGTAAATATCCAGGGGGGCAGCCTAACTCCCCCACCTGCCCACTTGTGGTGTGTTCTGTAACAGGAGGGCCCATCTGGGTAAAAATCCAGGGGGGCAGCCTAACTCCCCCACCTGCCCACTTGTGGTGTGTTCTGTAACAGGAGGGCCCATCTGGGTAAATATCCAGGGGGGGCAGCCTAACTCCCCCACCTGCCCACTTGTGGTGTGTTCTGTAACAGGAGGGCCCATCTGGGTAAATATCCAGGGGGGGCAGCCTAACTCCCCCACCTGCCCACTTGTGGTGTGTTCTGTAACAGGAGGGCCCATCTGGGTAAATATCCAGGGGGGGCAGCCTAACTCCCCCACCTGCCCACTTGTGGTGTGTTCTGTAACAGGAGGGCCCATCTGGGTAAATATCCAGGGGGGGGCAGCCTAACTCCCCCACCTGCCCACTTGTGGTGCATTCTGTCACAGGAGGGAGCATCTGGGTAAATATCCAGGGGGGCAGCCTAACTCACCCACCTGCCCACTTGTGGTGCATTCTGTAACAGGAGGGCCCATCTGGGTAAATATCCAGGGGGGCAGCCTAACTCCCCCACCGGCCCACCCACGGCACTGCATGGTCACCTATCTGGTACGTGCTCTTCAATACCATAAACAGCATTATTGTTATTATTTATATTAACATGCCCCACAGTGCTGTATTCTATACCAATATGGGGACTTAATAATGTAACAAAGTTAGGAAACTGAAATGACAGGTGGGTGGAGTCCATGTTTTAAAGTGGCGCCCGTATAATTAACAAGTACCCGTTTTAAATGAACAGCAACAAGGTTGTATTTCCCTTACACAATAACAGTTGTTATGTCGTATCTTGGGTTATTCCTGTGTAACAAAATATCATCCCCCAGGATATATAATTGAAGCCGCATGAAATGAAGCCAAAAACAGATTTAAGGGCTTCGCATTTACGCACTGTGTTACCAGTTTTCCTGGTTATTAGAAAACTCTGAGTCACATTTCCAAGACTGAACCCAGAGCCCTGTGTGTAGAACGAAACTCAATATCCGTCTATTGAGTCAGTGTCTGCAGTAACCTATCTCTGGGTAACACTCCAAATTAAAGTCGTCTCATTACATTAATATTATATTCTAATTATATAATCACTTTTTTTTTTAAAACTCTATTGCATTAAACATTATATTGTATTACATAATAATTGCTGTTTTGCCAATTTATTTCTTTTACAATCTCCCTGGCACTTGGAGCTAATATAGATAATCTACATGTACCTGACACATATCTCACTATACAAAGTAAGAGGATAATACTAATAGGGTTATACTGTAGCTGTACTCTAAGTTGAAAGTAGCATTTTTGTAAGTTGGTTCTCGTCACCTCTGTGTTAATGGATGTTCTGTCTGCTGTGTGTAGCGGTGGAATACAGATATTTACTGACATGTATAGCTTTCACTGACTGTGTGTCAGGAAGATTTCAGATACTTACTGACATGTATAGCTTTCACTGACTGTGTGTCAGGAGGATTCCAGATACTTACTGACGTGTATAGCTTTCACTGACTGTGTGTCAGGAGGATTCCAGATATTTACTGACATGTATAGCTTTCACTGACTGTGTGTCAGGAGGATTCCAGATACTTACTGACATGTATAGCTTTCACTGACTGTGTGTCAGGAAGATTTCAGATACTTACTGACATGTATAGCTTTCACTGACTGTGTGTCAGGAGGATTCCAGATACTTACTGACATGTATAGCTTTCACTGACTGTGTGTCAGGAGGATTCCAGATATTTACTGACATGTATAGCTTTCACTGACTGTGTGTCAGGAGGATTCCAGATACTTACTGACATGTATAGCTTGTAAGACAGTTGCCGGTGCTTATCCTTTACACTGCATATCTGTGTGTGTCTAGCAAAATGAAAACATGAGGTAATAGTTCATATTTTGATAAAAACATTTAAGCCTGCATCCCAGCATCAAGGGCACCTCATTATATGCAGGTCCTACACTGACCTATATGCTTTAAACACCATTAAAATGCAGTTAAAATCAGATGCACTCACCTCCCAGGTATAGGGGTTTACATCTAGCAAGGGCTGGCTTGTGAGCCACACCCAAATGTGCCTTAAATAGGCTTGATGGACGGCTGCTATGACAAAAAGGCAATATTTTGAAACTAAACCAGAGGGAAAAAAACAAGCCTATTTAAGGCACATTTGGGTGTGGCTCACAAGCCAGCCCTTGCTAGATGTAAACCCCTATACCTGGGAGGTGAGTGCATCTGATTTTAACTGCATTTTAATGGTGTTTAAAGCATATAGGTCAGTGTAGGACCTGCATATAATGAGGTGCCCTTGACGCTGGGATACAGGCTTAAATGTTTTGATCAAAATATGAACTAATACCTCATGTTTTCATTTTGCTAGACACACACAGATATCCATTGTAAAGGATAAGCGCTGACAACTGTCTTTTTGTTTTGTATACATATATGGGCATTTATATTGCCACGCAGCTGGTACAATATACAGTATGGGATATACCGAGCGTGGGCTTGTTTCTTCTGCTGCTGTAGCCCATCCACTTCAAAGTTTGCCGTACTGTGCGTTCCGAGATACCTTTCTGCATACCGCTGGTGTAATGCATGTTACTGTGAGTTACTGTCAGCTTGAACCAGTCACCTACAGAACTGCCCGCTCACTGGATGTGTATTGTTGAGTTGGATACACAATGCACTTGAACAATTACTCATGCGAATGAGCCTTTAGGGATACAGAGGCACTGCTCAGCTGTTCCATTCAATTGTGTGTACTGTATAACAGTTAAGCCCAATACCACAGTTCATGAGAAATTGTGATATATTTTGTGATATAACTGTATAATATAGATGGATGACACTTGCCTTTAAACATCAAATACAACTCGTAACCTTAAAAATTGTCCCATTATTTCAAGTTTAAAGGAAAAACCACAACTTCTAGAAGTTGTGGAAATCGTTTCCGTCTTTTCTGAAACAATGCAGAACTTCACACATTATTTAATAACTTTTCACTAAAAAGCTTTTTTTGTGATAAAGGTGACACGGTGGCCCATGCTAAGGGCAGCACAGTTTATGGGGCAGAAGTGAATGGGTAATAGATGTATTCACAATTACTTAGAGCAGTGGAATGTTTTGTCTTTTTTATGACAAAATAGTCAATATTTCTTTATAGAACATGTGCATCTAGTTTCTGGGTCACTAATACTGTCTGGTTGTTTTTGGTTGATCAGTACGCACAGGGCTGTTGAGGACTAACACACAGCTGCTTCCCATGTTTACAGATAAAGCTTTTTTTTGCTGTTGAGCTGCAGAATGTGTTTTGTGTGAACGCACAAAGGAGACAGCTCTTTCCACATTGCCCAATTGTGCTGGGAATCTATAGTGTTCTTTCTGGCAAAGCATGTTTACATTTATTTAGGCTGAATTCAGCTCTCTAGGGTCACCTAGGCCCCGGAGATACACATGTTCAATTTCTGAGGCCTTGTAACTCCCCAGAGGAAATATCTGCTTTATATCTTGCTATCCCTTTCATTACTTTGTGAGTGCCTGGTAATGATTTACTGATATGTCCATAGGCAGCACCATCCTAACCATGTGTAAGGGCCGAGTGGTTCTTACTGATATGTCCATAGGCAGCACCATCCTAACCATGTGTAAGGGCCGGGTGGTTCTTACTGATATGTCCATAGGCAGCACCATCCTAACCATGTGTAAGGGCCGGGTGGTTCTTACTGATATGTCCATAGGCAGCACCATCCTAACCATGTGTAGAGCCGAGTGGTTCTTACTGATATGTCCATAGGCAGCACCATCCTAACCATGTGTAAGGGCCGAGTGGTTCTTACCGATATGTCCATAGGCAGCACCATCCTAACCATGTGTAAGCACCGGGTGGTTCTTACTGATATGTCCATAGTCAGCACCATCCTAACCATGTGTAAGGGCCGGGTGGTTCTTACTGATATGTCCATAGACAGCACCATCCTAACCATGTGTAAGGGCCGGGTGGTTCCTACTGATATGTCCATAGGCAGCACCATCCTAACCATGTGTAAGGGCCGGGTGGTTCTTACTGATATGTCCATAGGCAGCACCATCCTAACCATGTGTAAGGGCCGAGTGGTTCTTACTGATATGTCCATAGTCAGCACCATCCTAACCATGTGTAAGGGCCGAGTGGTTCTTACTGATATGTCCATAGTCAGCACCATCCTAACCATGTGTAAGGGCCGGGTGGTTCTTACTGATATGTCCATAGACAGCACCATCCTAACCATGTGTAAGGGCCGGGTGGTTCCTACTGATATGTCCATAGGCAGCACCATCCTAACCATGTGTAAGGGCCGGGTGGTTCTTACTGATATGTCCATAGGCAGCACCATCCTAACCATGTGTAAGGGCCGAGTGGTTCTTACTGATATGTCCATAGTCAGCACCATCCTAACCATGTGTAAGGGCCGGGTGGTTCTTACTGATATGTCCATAGACAGCACCATCCTAACCATGTGTAAGGGCCGAGTGGTTCTTACTGATATGTCCATAGGCAGCACCATCCTAACCATGTGTAAGGGCCGGGTGGTTCTTACTGATATGTCCATAGGCAGCACCATCCTAACCATGTGTAAGGGCCGAGTGGTTCTTACTGATATGTCCATAGGCAACACCATCCTAACCATGTGTAAGGGCCGGGTGGTTCTTACTGATATGTCCATAGGCAGCACCATCCTAACCATGTGTAAGGGCCGGGTGGTTCTTACTGATATGTCCATAGGCAGCACCATCCTAACCATGTGTAAGGGCCGGGTGGTTCTTACTGATATGTCCATAGGCAGCACCATCCTAACCATGTGTAAGGGCCGAGTGGTTCTTACTGATATGTCCATAGGCAGCACCATCCTAACCATGTGTAGAGCCGAGTGGTTCTTACCGATATGTCCATAGGCAGCACCATCCTAACCATGTGTAAGGGCCGAGTGGTTCTTACTGATATGTCCATAGGCAGCACCATCCTAACCATGTGTAAGGGCCGGGTGGTTCTTACTGATATGTCCATAGGCAGCACCATCCTAACCATGTGTAAGGGCCGGGTGGTTCTTACTGATATGTCCATAGGCAGCACCATCCTAACCATGTGTAAGGGCCGGGTGGTTCTTACTGATATGTCCATAGGCAGCACCATCCTAACCATGTGTAAGGGCCGGGTGGTTCTTACTGATATGTCCATAGGCAGCACCATCCTAACCATGTGTAAGGGCCGAGTGGTTCTTACTGATATGTCCATAGGCAGCACCATCCTAACCATGTGTAGAGCCGAGTGGTTCTTACTGATATGTCCATAGGCAGCACCATCCTAACCATGTGTAAGGGCCGGGTGGTTCTTACTGATATGTCCATAGGCAGCACCATCCTAACCATGTGTAAGGGCCGAGTGGTTCTTACTGATATGTCCATAGACAGCACCATCCTAACCATGTGTAAGGGCCGGGTGGTTCTTACTGATATGTCCATAGGCAGCACCATCCTAACCATGTGTAGAGCCGAGTGGTTCTTACTGATATGTCCATAGGCAGCACCATCCTAACCATGTGTAAGGGCCGAGTGGTTCTTACTGATATGTCCATAGGCAGCACCATCCTAACCATGTGTAAGGGCCGGGTGGTTCTTACTGATATGTCCATAGGCAGCACCATCCTAACCATGTGTAAGGGCCGAGTGGTTCTTACTGATATGTCCATAGGCAGCACCATCCTAACCATGTGTAAGGGCCGGGTGGTTCTTACTGATATGTCCATAGGCAGCACCATCCTAACCATGTGTAAGGGCCGAGTGGTTCTTACTGATATGTCCATAGGCAGCACCATCCTAACCATGTGTAAGCACCGAGTGGTTCTTACTGATATGTCCATAGGCAGCACCATCCTAACCATGTGTAAGGGCCGGGTGGTTCTTACTGATATGTCCATAGACAGCACCATCCTAACCATGTGTAGAGCCGAGTGGTTCTTACCGATATGTCCATAGGCAGCACCATCCTAACCATGTGTAGAGCCGAGTGGTTCTTACCGATATGTCCATAGGCAGCACCATCCTAACCATGTGTAAGGGCCGGGTGGTTCTTACTGATATGTCCATAGGCAGCACCATCCTAACCATGTGTAAGGGCCGGGTGGTTCTTACTGATATGTCCATAGGCAGCACCATCCTAACCATGTGTAAGGGCCGGGTGGTTCTTACTGATATGTCCATAGGCAGCACCATCCTAACCATGTGTAAGGGCCGGGTGGTTCTTACTGATATGTCCATAGGCAGCACCATCCTAACCATGTGTAAGGGCCGGGTGGTTCTTACCGATATGTCCATAGGCAGCACCATCCTAACCATGTGTAGAGCCGAGTGGTTCTTACCGATATGTCCATAGGCAGCACCATCCTAACCATGTGTAAGGGCCGGGTGGTTCTTACTGATATGTCCATAGGCAGCACCATCCCAACCATGTGTAAGGGCCGGGTGGTTCTTACTGATATGTCCATAGGCAGCACCATCCTAACCATGTGTAAGGGCAGAGTGGTTCTTACTGATATGTCCATAGGCAGCACCATCCTAACCATGTGTAAGGGCCGGGTGGTTCTTACTGATATGTCCATAGGCAGCACCATCCTAACCATGTGTAAGGGCCGAGTGGTTCTTACTGATATGTCCATAGGCAGCACCATCCTAACCATGTGTAAGGGCCGGGTGGTTCTTACTGATATGTCCATAGGCAGCACCATCCTAACCATGTGTAAGGGCCGGGTGGTTCTTACTGATATGTCCATAGGCAGCACCATCCTAACCATGTGTAGAGCCGAGTGGTTCTTACCGATATGTCCATAGGCAGCACCATCCTAACCATGTGTAAGGGCCGAGTGGTTCTTACTGATATGTCACTAGGCAGCACCATCCTAACCATGTGTAAAGGCCGGGTGGTTCTTACTGATATGTCCATAGGCAGCACCATCCTAACCATGTGTAAGGGCCGAGTGGTTCTTACTGATATGTCCATAGGCAGCACCATCCTAACCATGTGTAGAGCCGAGTGGTTCTTACTGATATGTCCATAGGCAGCACCATCCTAACCATGTGTAAGGGCCGAGTGGTTCTTACTGATATGTCCATAGGCAGCACCATCCTAACCATGTGTAAGGGCCGGGTGGTTCTTACTGATATGTCCATAGGCAGCACCATCCTAACCATGTGTAAGGGCCGGGTGGTTCTTACTGATATGTCCATAGGCAGCACCATCCTAACCATGTGTAAGGGCCGGGTGGTTCTTACTGATATGTCCATAGGCAGCACCATCCTAACCATGTGTAGAGCCGAGTGGTTCTTACCGATATGTTCATAGGCAGCACCATCCTAACCATGTGTAAGGGCCGAGTGGTTCTTACTGATATGTCCATAGGCAGCACCATCCTAACCATGTGTAAGGGCCGGGTGGTTCTTACTGATATGTCCATAGGCAGCACCATCCTAACCATGTGTAAGGGCCGGGTGGTTCTTACTGATATGTCCATAGGCAGCACCATCCTAACCATGTGTAAGGGCCGGGTGGTTCTTACTGATATGTCCATAGGCAGCACCATCCTAACCATGTGTAAGGGCCGAGTGGTTCTTACTGATATGTCCATAGGCAGCACCATCCTAACCATGTGTAAGGGCCGGGTGGTTCTTACTGATATGTCCATAGGCAGCACCATCCTAACCATGTGTAAGGGCCGAGTGGTTCTTACTGATATGTCCATAGGCAGCACCATCCTAACCATGTGTAAGCACCGAGTGGTTCTTACTGATATGTCCATAGGCAGCACCATCCTAACCATGTGTAAGGGCCGGGTGGTTCTTACTGATATGTCCATAGGCAGCACCATCCTAACCATGTGTAAGGGCCGAGTGGTTCTTACTGATATATCCATAGGCAGCACCATCCTAACCATGTGTAGAGCCGAGTGGTTCTTACCGATCTGTCCATAGGCAGCACCATCCTAACCATGTGTAGAGCCGAGTGGTTCTTACCGATATGTCCATAGGCAGCACCATCCTAACCATGTGTAGAGCCGAGTGGTTCTTACCGATATGTCCATAGGCAGCACCATCCTAACCATGTGTAGAGCCGAGTGGTTCTTACCGATATGTCCATAGGCAGCACCATCCTAACCATGTGTAAGGGCCGGGTGGTTCTTACTGATATGTCCATAGTCAGCACCATCCTAACCATGTGTAAGGGCCGGGTGGTTCTTACTGATATGTCCATAGACAGCACCATCCTAACCATGTGTAAGGGCCGGGTGGTTCCTACTGATATGTCCATAGGCAGCACCATCCTAACCATGTGTAAGGGCCGGGTGGTTCTTACTGATATGTCCATAGGCAGCACCATCCTAACCATGTGTAAGGGCCGAGTGGTTCTTACTGATATGTCCATAGTCAGCACCATCCTAACCATGTGTAAGGGCCGGGTGGTTCTTACTGATATGTCCATAGACAGCACCATCCTAACCATGTGTAAGGGCCGAGTGGTTCTTACTGATATGTCCATAGGCAGCACCATCCTAACCATGTGTAAGGGCCGGGTGGTTCTTACTGATATGTCCATAGGCAGCACCATCCTAACCATGTGTAAGGGCCGAGTGGTTCTTACTGATATGTCCATAGGCAACACCATCCTAACCATGTGTAAGGGCCGGGTGGTTCTTACTGATATGTCCATAGGCAGCACCATCCTAACCATGTGTAAGGGCCGGGTGGTTCTTACTGATATGTCCATAGGCAGCACCATCCTAACCATGTGTAAGGGCCGGGTGGTTCTTACTGATATGTCCATAGGCAGCACCATCCTAACCATGTGTAAGGGCCGAGTGGTTCTTACTGATATGTCCATAGGCAGCACCATCCTAACCATGTGTAGAGCCGAGTGGTTCTTACCGATATGTCCATAGGCAGCACCATCCTAACCATGTGTAAGGGCCGAGTGGTTCTTACTGATATGTCCATAGGCAGCACCATCCTAACCATGTGTAAGGGCCGGGTGGTTCTTACTGATATGTCCATAGGCAGCACCATCCTAACCATGTGTAAGGGCCGGGTGGTTCTTACTGATATGTCCATAGGCAGCACCATCCTAACCATGTGTAAGGGCCGGGTGGTTCTTACTGATATGTCCATAGGCAGCACCATCCTAACCATGTGTAAGGGCCGGGTGGTTCTTACTGATATGTCCATAGGCAGCACCATCCTAACCATGTGTAAGGGCCGAGTGGTTCTTACTGATATGTCCATAGGCAGCACCATCCTAACCATGTGTAGAGCCGAGTGGTTCTTACTGATATGTCCATAGGCAGCACCATCCTAACCATGTGTAAGGGCCGGGTGGTTCTTACTGATATGTCCATAGGCAGCACCATCCTAACCATGTGTAAGGGCCGAGTGGTTCTTACTGATATGTCCATAGACAGCACCATCCTAACCATGTGTAAGGGCCGGGTGGTTCTTACTGATATGTCCATAGGCAGCACCATCCTAACCATGTGTAGAGCCGAGTGGTTCTTACTGATATGTCCATAGGCAGCACCATCCTAACCATGTGTAAGGGCCGAGTGGTTCTTACTGATATGTCCATAGGCAGCACCATCCTAACCATGTGTAAGGGCCGGGTGGTTCTTACTGATATGTCCATAGGCAGCACCATCCTAACCATGTGTAAGGGCCGAGTGGTTCTTACTGATATGTCCATAGGCAGCACCATCCTAACCATGTGTAAGGGCCGGGTGGTTCTTACTGATATGTCCATAGGCAGCACCATCCTAACCATGTGTAAGGGCCGAGTGGTTCTTACTGATATGTCCATAGGCAGCACCATCCTAACCATGTGTAAGCACCGAGTGGTTCTTACTGATATGTCCATAGGCAGCACCATCCTAACCATGTGTAAGGGCCGGGTGGTTCTTACTGATATGTCCATAGACAGCACCATCCTAACCATGTGTAGAGCCGAGTGGTTCTTACCGATATGTCCATAGGCAGCACCATCCTAACCATGTGTAGAGCCGAGTGGTTCTTACCGATATGTCCATAGGCAGCACCATCCTAACCATGTGTAAGGGCCGGGTGGTTCTTACTGATATGTCCATAGGCAGCACCATCCTAACCATGTGTAAGGGCCGGGTGGTTCTTACTGATATGTCCATAGGCAGCACCATCCTAACCATGTGTAAGGGCCGGGTGGTTCTTACTGATATGTCCATAGGCAGCACCATCCTAACCATGTGTAAGGGCCGGGTGGTTCTTACTGATATGTCCATAGGCAGCACCATCCTAACCATGTGTAAGGGCCGGGTGGTTCTTACCGATATGTCCATAGGCAGCACCATCCTAACCATGTGTAGAGCCGAGTGGTTCTTACCGATATGTCCATAGGCAGCACCATCCTAACCATGTGTAAGGGCCGGGTGGTTCTTACTGATATGTCCATAGGCAGCACCATCCCAACCATGTGTAAGGGCCGGGTGGTTCTTACTGATATGTCCATAGGCAGCACCATCCTAACCATGTGTAAGGGCAGAGTGGTTCTTACTGATATGTCCATAGGCAGCACCATCCTAACCATGTGTAAGGGCCGGGTGGTTCTTACTGATATGTCCATAGGCAGCACCATCCTAACCATGTGTAAGGGCCGAGTGGTTCTTACTGATATGTCCATAGGCAGCACCATCCTAACCATGTGTAAGGGCCGGGTGGTTCTTACTGATATGTCCATAGGCAGCACCATCCTAACCATGTGTAAGGGCCGGGTGGTTCTTACTGATATGTCCATAGGCAGCACCATCCTAACCATGTGTAGAGCCGAGTGGTTCTTACCGATATGTCCATAGGCAGCACCATCCTAACCATGTGTAAGGGCCGAGTGGTTCTTACTGATATGTCACTAGGCAGCACCATCCTAACCATGTGTAAAGGCCGGGTGGTTCTTACTGATATGTCCATAGGCAGCACCATCCTAACCATGTGTAAGGGCCGAGTGGTTCTTACTGATATGTCCATAGGCAGCACCATCCTAACCATGTGTAGAGCCGAGTGGTTCTTACTGATATGTCCATAGGCAGCACCATCCTAACCATGTGTAAGGGCCGAGTGGTTCTTACTGATATGTCCATAGGCAGCACCATCCTAACCATGTGTAAGGGCCGGGTGGTTCTTACTGATATGTCCATAGGCAGCACCATCCTAACCATGTGTAAGGGCCGGGTGGTTCTTACTGATATGTCCATAGGCAGCACCATCCTAACCATGTGTAAGGGCCGGGTGGTTCTTACTGATATGTCCATAGGCAGCACCATCCTAACCATGTGTAGAGCCGAGTGGTTCTTACCGATATGTTCATAGGCAGCACCATCCTAACCATGTGTAAGGGCCGAGTGGTTCTTACTGATATGTCCATAGGCAGCACCATCCTAACCATGTGTAAGGGCCGGGTGGTTCTTACTGATATGTCCATAGGCAGCACCATCCTAACCATGTGTAAGGGCCGGGTGGTTCTTACTGATATGTCCATAGGCAGCACCATCCTAACCATGTGTAAGGGCCGGGTGGTTCTTACTGATATGTCCATAGGCAGCACCATCCTAACCATGTGTAAGGGCCGAGTGGTTCTTACTGATATGTCCATAGGCAGCACCATCCTAACCATGTGTAAGGGCCGGGTGGTTCTTACTGATATGTCCATAGGCAGCACCATCCTAACCATGTGTAAGGGCCGAGTGGTTCTTACTGATATGTCCATAGGCAGCACCATCCTAACCATGTGTAAGCACCGAGTGGTTCTTACTGATATGTCCATAGGCAGCACCATCCTAACCATGTGTAAGGGCCGGGTGGTTCTTACTGATATGTCCATAGGCAGCACCATCCTAACCATGTGTAAGGGCCGAGTGGTTCTTACTGATATATCCATAGGCAGCACCATCCTAACCATGTGTAGAGCCGAGTGGTTCTTACCGATCTGTCCATAGGCAGCACCATCCTAACCATGTGTAGAGCCGAGTGGTTCTTACCGATATGTCCATAGGCAGCACCATCCTAACCATGTGTAGAGCCGAGTGGTTCTTACCGATATGTCCATAGGCAGCACCATCCTAACCATGTGTAGAGCCGAGTGGTTCTTACCGATATGTCCATAGGCAGCACCATCCTAACCATGTGTAAGGGCCGGGTGGTTCTTACTGATATGTCCATAGGCAGCACCATCCTAACCATGTGTAAGGGCCGGGTGGTTCTTACTGATATGTCCATAGGCAGCACCATCCTAACCATGTGTAAGGGCCGGGTGGTTCTTACCGATATGTCCATAGGCAGCACCATGCTAACCATGTGTAGAGCCGAGTGGTTCTTACCGATATGTCCATAGGCAGCACCATCCTAACCATGTGTAAGGGCCGGGTGGTTCTTACTGATATGTCCATAGGCAGCACCATCCTAACCATTTGTAAGGGCCGGGTGGTTCTTACTGATATGTCCATAGGCAGCACCATCCTAACCATGTGTAAGGGCCGGGTGGTTCTTACTGATATGTCCATAGGCAGCACCATTCTAACCATGTGTAAGGGCCGAGTGGTTCTTACTGATATGTCCATAGGCAGCACCATCCTAACCATGTGTAAGGGCCGAGTGGTTCTTACTGATATGTCCATAGGCAGCACCATCCTAACCATGTGTAAGGGCCGGGTGGTTCTTACTGATATGTCCATAGGCAGCACCATCCTAACCATGTGTAGGGGCCGGGTGTTTCTTACTGATATGTCCATAGGCAGCACCATCCTAACCATGTGTAAGGGCCGGGTGGTTCTTACTGATATGTCCATAGGCAGCACCATCCTAACCATGTGTAAGGGCCGGGTGGTTCTTACTGATATGTCCATAGGCAGCACCATCCTAACCATGTGTAAGGGCCGGGTGGTTCTTACTGATATGTCCATAGACAGCACCATCCTAACCATGTGTAAGGGCCGAGTGGTTCTTACTGATATGTCCATAGGCAGCACCATCCTAACCATGTGTAAGGGCCGGGTGGTTCTTACTGATATGTCCATAGGCAGCACCATCCTAACCATGTGTAAGGGCCGGGTGGTTCTTACTGATATGTCCATAGGCAGCACCATCCTAACCATGTGTAAGGGCCGGGTGGTTCTTACTGATATGTCCATAGGCAGCACCATCCTAACCATGTGTAAGGGCCGGGTGGTTCTTACTGATATGTCCATAGGTAGCACCATCCTAACCATGTGTAAGGGCCGGGTGGTTCTTACTGATATGTCCATAGGCAGCACCATCCTAACCATGTGTAAGGGCCGGGTGGTTCTTACTGATATGTCCATAGGCAGCACCATTCTAACCATGTGTAAGGGCCGAGTGGTTCTTACTGATATGTCCATAGGCAGCACCATCCTAACCATGTGTAAGGGCCGAGTGGTTCTTACTGATATGTCCATAGGCAGCACCATCCTAACCATGTGTAAGGGCCGGTTGGTTCTTACTGATATGTCCATAGGCAGCACCATCCTAACCATGTGTAGGGGCCGGGTGTTTCTTACTGATATGTCCATAGGCAGCACCATCCTAACCATGTGTAAGGGCCGGGTGGTTCTTACTGATATGTCCATAGGCAGCACCATCCTAACCATGTGTAAGGGCCGGGTGGTTCTTACTGATATGTCCATAGGCAGCACCATCCTAACCATGTGTAGGGGCCGGGTGGTTCTTACTGATATGTCCATAGACAGCACCATCCTAACCATGTGTAAGGGCCGAGTGGTTCTTACTGATATGTCCATAGGCAGCACCATCCTAACCATGTGTAAGGGCCGGGTGGTTCTTACTGATATGTCCATAGGCAGCACCATCCTAACCATGTGTAAGGGCCGGGTGGTTCTTACTGATATGTCCATAGGCAGCACCATCCTAACCATGTGTAAGGGCCGGGTGGTTCTTACTGATATGTCCATAGGCAGCACCATCCTAACCATGTGTAAGGGCCGGGTGGTTCTTACTGATATGTCCATAGGCAGCACCATCCTAACCATGTGTAAGGGCCGGGTGGTTCTTACTGATATGTCCATAGGCAGCACCATCCTAACCATGTGTAAGGGCCGGGTGGTTCTTACTGATATGTCCATAGGCAGCACCATCCTAACCATGTGTAAGGGCCGGTTGGTTCTGGCAGACTTGCCAATTTAAAAGTTTGTGACCGGAGCATAATAAATGCTTTCAAATATGGCCACTCTTTACAGTGCTAGAGTATATACGCGGTATGGCAAAAAATAATGTCTTTATTCTGACTACATGAATACACAACATGCAGTAAATGAAAAAAGGCTCTTTCAGCGCTGTTTGTTATTTAATAAAGGGTTAATGTTGGAGAAATCAGAGATGTCTCCGGACTTAGCCTGATTACCGGAGCTTTCCGCTGTTCCCATAGACCTCTATGGGGGCTGCGACATTGTGTTAAGCGGTGAAAATCTTCGCCAACATCGCTGGTTCCCTCACCACAGAGAGTGATATACACATTGCCCATTCCTTGGTTGCCTTAGGCTGCCGGTGAGTTGAAAGGAAAGTTTGTGGAGGAGGGGGCACTTTCCCGGGGCTCCTAGAGCCACTCTACCCTGATATATAGTAACTCTACTATTTATCTCTATGATTTGCAGTGAATGTGGTTAACCTCCAGCATATAATACGGTGAAGTTTGTGCCACCACCTCATAGGCAAACCAAGGAATGGGGAGAGGGGGGTTCATAGTGCCTGGAAACCCCCCATCCAAGCCTGGAGCACTGTATAATTGAGGTGGCTGGACCCTGCCTACGCTTAACACGGCTCTGCTTGAAAAGGGAGAGCTGTATGCACCTAACAGTAGTGTATGCAGCATTGCCCATGTATATTATGGGGATAGGAAGAGTTGGAGAGCAGCCAAGCACTGTCTAAGATTATAGCCACGCCCCCATGCATGCTGGTCACGCCCACTGGTGTCGTGGAGTGGAAACCCCCATCTACAAATCCTGCGTTTGCCCCTGCACCTTGTAATTACTCACCACCAACATCACCAGAATATTTCCTTTTTCTACCGTCAGCATTTCTATCAATCCCACAAAGGGTCGCGCAGAGCTTTTAGCACAGAGGAACTTCCAAAATTAGGAAGAAAGCATGCACCTATCTATGCGTGAGGTGGATAAAAAGTAACGTCAGTGCCTAATTCAATTTTATTCCAAATATCCTGCCGTTAGTAATGAGTGTTAATAGCTTGTTATTGGCAGAGAATGTTGTACAAAATCTACAATGTGCTTAGAAATTGGTGCAGGCTATTCAAACCGCATGCTGTAAACTGTGATTTGCTGCAATGCTTCCTAATTACGCTACATGTATGAGCGTGTTTCTGTTCAACGGTGTCATAATAAGAGAGAATTAGCAAATACACTTTTATGCTGCATTATGTCCTGTGGCTGCACTTATTAAATGTATAAGTGGCTTATCTGAGATCAGCTTCATAATTGTTTTTTCCTGTTTAGCAGTCATGTGCGAGCCACAATCTGATGTTAAATGATAATATAGTCTGTAAAACCACATAAAGTTACTTCACAGTATATACCTCAACCCTCGTTCTATACAGCCGCCAAGAGTCAGGATACTGGGGGAGTCTCTAGGGTCAGAGGACCTTTATAATGGTTTTTATTACTTATAAAAAATGCAATGATTATTGTCACTTCTACACATCATATTGAATTCC
The DNA here is from genome assembly GCF_038048845.1 of Mixophyes fleayi. Lineage (NCBI taxonomy): Eukaryota > Metazoa > Chordata > Amphibia > Anura > Limnodynastidae > Mixophyes > Mixophyes fleayi. The sequence goes on along the minus strand of NC_134404.1, from coordinate 31,887,613 downwards.
TGTATTACAGGATCTTCTTATCCGGGCTCTGTATGAACGGATAGACTAGACTGGGGGAAGAGTCTGAGTGGAATGGCACATGTCACAAGGTTGTCACGAAACTTGTTCAGTCTTAACCGAATTCTGCATTGGGTAAAACAATTATATATCTTGTCTCCACTACTAACTTATGTGTTTCAGCTTGTCACACTGCTCCTCCCTTGGATTACCCCACACCCAAATTAGTTCTTCTATCATCATAGTAACGTCACCTCGCGGCTACATGTATGTAGAGGGGTTTTTCAGTAATTTATTTGAGGCGTGCTTTAGGATACACAATGCTACAACAATTCACGTCCAATGACTTGAATGGTATTTAAAGAAACAGACTGTTTTTCCTTAGAAAACGGCAAGTAAACGTTCCTGGATGTTGTATCCATAGGAAACGTGGTGTTTTTATAGCTAAAAAAAAAAAGGTCCATTAGGATGTGTTCTTACAGACAGCAGCCTGGGAGAATTAGAAGATATTTCAGGACTGATGTATTGGGGAAAGCGGCAGTAATATGTCTATTCTAATACAGACATATTAATCTCATTGGGCCTGATTCATTAAGGAAAGTTAAGCAAAAGTAAGTAAGTAAGGCAAAACCATGTTGCATTGGAGGGGGAGGTAAATTTAAAATGTGATGGCAGATTTTTATTTGGGGGTAGGGCATGTCCTAGATCAACTTTATATTTCAGTGTAAAAATAAAGCTATCAAGTATTTGTGTGCTACATGATAAAACAGTCAGTATTTAACTTATATGCAAAACAATAAACTAATTTGCAACCCTTGCATTGCAACATGGTTTTGTCCAGAGAACTTAAGTAAGAAAAGTTACTCAAATTTTTGCTTAACATTCCTTAATGAATCAGGTGTGTACTGCAATTATATTGGTCACTTAATAATAACTTAATAATAATGATCCTTAACTTGAGGTGATGCCGGGCCTCATATTTGTGGGGTCATATAAACATTATTGATGTTTCCTGACAAAAGCTGGGAACTGACAGTAGATCTAGGGTTTCTGGGTTGAGCGAGTCAAACACATTACATTTCTAATTGGACAACATACGTAGGTGTGAAGAAAGTCAAATACATTTATAGACTGCAGAGTTTTGACAACATCACATTGTTAATAAAATAACTCATTTACAAGTTCCTGTCAAGCTCTTTCCACACAAATGTTAAATATGCAGAATCAGACCTAATAATTGTGGGTAAGCTGCTATAAGAGTAGACTGTTTAATTTCTGCAATCATTAATGCATAAAAACAGGGCAGTACACAACCCGCACTTCCTTCTTCTCCAACCACGTTTTTCATTCATTCATATCCACTAGTTGATCATAACAATGTATTTGCAAGACACTGTTGTAATGTTTTGTTGCTTTATTATGTAAATACAATCTGTAAGGTTGCAGAGCTCGTCCCGCTGTTTGCTAAGTTCTGTTGTAGTGAATAAGGGAAGGAGGGAAGTGGCAGCACAGATTAATATCTTCTCCAAGTCATATTATCCTCGTTCAGAGCACTAGATAAGGTCATACTTGCTCATTCTCCCGTAAAGGCCGAACATCCGGGTAGATCTCCCATACTCGCATATAATATATGTGGGCACTCCTGGTTAGTACCAACCTAATATGACGGTAACAATCAGAATACAACGGCGTTACTTGTACTGCCGCTGTCCTTGTTAAATAGGCAGCGAAGGGCTTTTATCCTATTAATAACTAGAGATGCTCGGGCTCGGTTCTCTGAAAACCGAGCCCACCCGAACTTAGGGGATCAGAGTAGGCTCGCGAGCCAGCTCGGGACTTTCGTGCGTCCTCGGATCTGAATAGAGGCAAAACATCATCATTGCGTCATTGGATCTCACGGGTTTTGGATTCCATAAGTACCTCCCTCCCCAGGAGATCCAGCGCCATTGCTCACACAGAAACATGGGTAGCCGTGTTCTTGTCACTCTCCATTCTCTAGTGACATTGCTCAGTGCCATTGATCACACAGAAACAGGAGGGGTAGCAGTGTTCTTGTCACTTGACAAAAATTGACTGGAAATTACTGTAAATTAATGTTATTTAGGTTAATGATAATGTAGGAACAGAAAAAGAGCCAAATTATGTGATTTTAGAAAAAAATAGGGATCCAAAACCAAAACACACGAGGGCGGTTTTGCCAAAACCAAAACACGTAGTTAATCCAGATCCAAAACCAAAACACGGGGGTCAGTGAACATCTCTATTGATAACTAGTACCCTATGTGTAAGTCTTTCCACCAAAACCACATCAGGTGCCAATCCAGCTCCTAAATGCCGACTATCCCATAGCAGGGTTTTTTTGGGGGGTGGGGGGGGGGTACCTACCTACCTACCTACCTACTGATGAATAGACCATTGATCAAGGCTACTAGCCAATGCCAACAACCTTCTCTCTGCTCCATATCTCTGTAAGACAAATGCAACTCGCTAGATTCCATTAATTATCTGCTAAATACTAGAATGTAACCGGTCTGTTAATTCCTGTGATATTTTCCATTCGGGTAACAGAGAGAATCCTCATAGCTTCTGTGTATCTTTGATGGTTTACACATTGTAGTAATAAAATATTGTGTATCATCTAACAACAATGGTTAGGGGAATAAAAGGTGTAATTGTAAAATGGTCAGACTGTTGTTTTTCCATATAGTCCAACACTACATTGTACAAGATATATTAATATTAAAGAGGAATCATTCCTTGTAGGATACATTGTATCTACAGCTTATGTGAGGCTGTTTTGGGTCAGGGATAGGCCAGTACTTGTGTACTCAGTCATATAGAACGGTTTAAACGGAATGTTTCAGATACGGCTTTCCAAGCGATGCAGAGCTTACCATCTAATTTTAGTGAAGGGCAAAACAAGTTGACTGTGGGATTCAGAACGCGGATCTCCAGCTACTCTCCCTATCTTACAAGGTGTGCACTTAACCATCAAGCTGCTCATTCTTATTAAACAGGTTCATCGACTAAATTAAAGAGTAATGAAAGAATCTCACAATTATCATGGGAATTTCACAGATTAAGGGACCACGGTCACCCCAAAGTGTTTGAAAATTGCATAGATATAGGCTGATAACTTGCCTAACCCGCTCCGTCACAGATAGCTGGAGTAAGATGAGTGTCTTGTGGCTCTGTGACACAGTCATGGAGCCGGCATTCCAGACATTTAAGCTGGTGTGACATCACTGGCCCCGCCCCCTGTGTATGACTCCTCCGGTGCTCACAGTACAGAGGGAGCCTCTCACACACTGCTGGCTCAGATAGGAGAACACCTTCACCCGAACATGAGCTGCTGTAGGAAGGTGAGACAGAGAGCCTGAGGGACGGGTTTAGTTCTGTGTAATTACTGCAGTTATATCACTCATATATCGTCATGTCACATAGAGTCTTTATTGGCTTTTTAAATGAGACCCAACATTTCTACTGTAAATAAGTGCAAGTAATATAGTGAACGTGACGCTTACTTAATGCTGGTTGGGGAATTGTAGGAGTTTGATAGGAGAGGGACAACTAAGTCTGAGTTATTTCCAGTCTTCCGTTCTGTCCTTATATGTCGTCTGCATTCTGTGCTGTATATACGTTATGTGTGAGGTTTACATAGATTAGTGCTGTACACGTGACCTTAACCACAAGTCATTTATCTCTCAGGCCCAGAAGAAGCCCTCGGGCAGCCGGCCTGGGAATCATAAAGCACCGGAGAAGATGGGAAGTTACAGCAGTGTCCAGTTCTGTGGGATACCCCAAGGGAGAGGGCCCCACGCCGTGGGCTGCTCCGACATGATGAGCGATCACACCGTTCAGGTACAGGAATTAACCTTTTGTTTTCACGGGAATGTTTCCTTTACGTTACCTTGGACCTTTCTTTGGACCAGGGATGTCACAGGTCCATGGGTGAGGCTGTATTGTTGGGTATATTGGTACAAAGTAATGGCTGCCTCCACTGTGCATTGGCAATGGGTACAAAGTAATGGCTGCCTCCGCTGTGTGTTGGCAATGGCTACACCGTAAGGAAATTAATTTTGTATTGGGAGATTTACTCTCTGATACTTCGTTAAAGCGCAGCATCAAGGTGCATAATATTATTCCAAACCTCTCCTGGACCGTTGCTGTCAAAGGCTGTGTTTATTATTTAAATCTGAGAGAGAAGTGAACACTACAGACCTGATTCATCAAGACACGTATCATCATCATCATCATCATTTATTTATTTAGCGCCACTAATTCCGCAGCACTGTACAGAGAACTCACTCACATCAGTCCCTGTCCCATTGGTGCTTACAGTCTAAATCCCCTAACACACACACATAGACACACAAACAGACAGACATACACACAGATACACACAGAGACTTGGGTCAATTTTGATAGCAGCCAATTAACCTACTAGTATGTTTTTGGAGTGTGGGAGGAAACCGGAGCACCCGGAGGAAACCCACGCAAACACAGAGAGAACATACAAACTCCACACTGATAAGGCCATGGTCAGGAATTGAACTCATGACCCCAGTGCTGTAAGGCAGAAGTGCTAACCACTAAGCCACCGTGCTGCTATCTGCCGATTTTGAGCGTATCGTACACAAAATCGCCCTGTAAATGCTCAGAACCGGACCATACACCAGTAAATGCAGCCCTGTCCATTCTGTATTCGGGCACAAAGGACACTTACTACAGCCTACAATTTCAGGGAGTTAGCGGAGCTGGGAAGGGGCGTTTTTTCCGCAGTCAATGTACAGTAAGGACGTGCCAAACTCGAGCGCATGCAGCCACGTCCGAATCCAGCTCTGGGCATCTCAAAGTTACTTGTTTTTCTACTCTCCAGCTACAGGGCTAAGTGCTGTTCAGTAGTGATGATCGTCTGGTTTGCATGCTATAACATGTGTTTGCAAAAAGGAGCAACTGTAAAAATGTATTTTATTAGGATGTTCTTATTGTCTACTGAGCATAAATGTATTTCTTGGAAAAAAATAAATCTAAAAACACGTATTTATCATTAACGACTATATTATTAAGAGGTGACAATAATTGAATAGGTTTTTTTTTGCGCTCTTTGGCAAATGTATAATCCACATAGGTATTGGACGTATCCCATACTTGCCTACTTTGGGCAAGTTCTTTCCGGGAGGGGGCGTGGCCCAAACGCGTCATTTTGATCCCGCCCCCGCGACGGAAGTGACGTTTTGTCTCGGGGAGCCTAAATGACGCGATTCGCCGCAAATCGCGTCATTTTGTGACGGCAGTAGAGGGATGCGGGAGATTTTCCAGCTCTCCCGGGAGTCCGTGGGAGTCTCCCGGACATTCCGGGAGAGTTGGCAAGTATGACGTATCCTGCCGTGCCTTGTGTAGTAGACCTACACCCGTATTGATCAGCACATGTATCTATCGCTATCTGTTGAATTTGGGAGCTCGTAGAGCCAGATTACATGCTTTTTAATACAAACACACATTGCGCTCAGTATGGGTGCCTTGTTGAATCAGGCTCTACATCTTTAAGGAATCCCTGTCTCAGCCTTTGAAGAATACATTCATATAAATAATTGATGATGCTGCTGCCTGCCCACATGGACGGGATTTATACACCTGGCTCGGAAGTTCCGTGAAACAATAAAGAGACGACAAATGAAATGTTACAAGATAATGCTTGTGTGGACGGGCCCCTGACATGTGATGCTGAAGTTACAGTCCATAGCGACCGACATATCTCTGTGTGCAATGCAGGGAAGCTTGTTCTATGAATGCACAAGTAGAGGGAGGTGAAGGCTGTTTATCGTATCCTTGGGAACTCCAAACACAACTGAATTCTTAGTTTTTTGTGGAATTCTTCTTTAAGAATGAATAGAAAGACAGTGTGTTGGGTTATTGGGTGAAGTGGTGCTTTGTACAACTTGATATCTCCGTAAGTAGAATCTCTGTAATACAACATAGGGATTATTAGATATGGTAGGGATGCCTGATACATAGGGGAAATATGTATCAAGAAACAATGTTTCACTATTAGGGCTGGTAATATTGTGCCACATATTACAGTATCTCATAGGATGTACCTTAAAACTAGAGGCAGCTGTCTTCTAATATATAAAGTCTGCTTATTGCATTACCTATGTAACTAGGTCAGTATATATGACTAGGCAACAAATAATGCACTTCTGTTGCACAACATATCGTTTGCTTCATATCATTGTGAGATGTTTATTATTTAATGAGTCATTTACGACTGGTAATTGGGAATAAGGAAAATAAATATGTAATGTAGGTGAGTGAGTTTCCATATTGTCACATTACTTATTAATACAAATAATGTGTTAGTCTCTGTATAAGAGTAATAAGTGTATTACATAAGTACATAAATAAAAGGCTGGTAGACGGGCACATAAAAGTGTGAGATTACAATTATGCCCACATTAACGTATGCCATCAGCTCTTATAAGTGAATGAGAAAAGAGTCCTGTGATGAAGAAATGACAATCTTAACAGGAATCCTGTTTGTCTGGCTCCATTATTCCTTAGAAACCCTTCTGAATGGCCCCATTTAAATTAACTTATCTCTTTAGCATCATTTTCCTGTGATTCCGGAGTTTTGCACAGAACTAAGTGTCTGTTTTGTCATCCACAGGGAAGTTTTTTTCGGCTGTTCTACCCATGTGTAGACAGCGATGAATATGAAGAAGCTGTGTGGATCCCCAGGAGGGAGTATTACCTCGGCCTAGCGGACACACTTAAGCTCAACCGGACAGTAGTTGATTTCATTTTCAGGAATTATTTTGGTAAGTTTTATAGATTTTTCCTTTATTGTTTCTACAACTCATATTACTAGTTACAATGTAAGTGCACAGAGTATGTGGTCTTTTTGTACAGAGAATCTTGTGCACATTTGTTTTTCGGTGAACTGTAATAGAGTGAAATTATACCACGTATGTAACTAGTGTATAATCTTCCTGTATAAATAATGAACCTGTGGTATGCTGATGGTCCTATACAGTTTAGGTTAGTTTACTTATATAACTCCACTTTCTGTGAATCTTATTCATGTGTGATAATCCCATTATAATACAAGGGCGCGGGTATGACATCATTGTGGGTCTTTTAAAATGTAATTGATGTCATAATGAGCCCAGGGGCTCTGTAACCACAACAGACGGTAACAAAGTGGAGGTAGTCACATGCTCCTTATTTGGAAAATGTTGAGGTTAAAGTGCCTTCTACATATCGTAGAACTTCAAAAGAGGAAAAGCGGAGGTGTTGGCCTTTAACAGCCAATCAGATTCTAGTTTCTAAATGCACTAGATAAATGATAGCTAGAATCTGATTGGTTGCTATGGGCAAATGTCTACAGATATAGGATGCAGAGCTGATTCTAAGGTGAATGTACTGTTCATGTTGTTGGGAATAGTGACAGCAGTTCTCTGTTATATGTAGGTTCTGTAAAATGTCCTGCAAAGCTGAACGCACCTTTCAAGACAGGAGAAAAATACCCCCTGGTTATATTCTCCCACGGCCTCGGAGCTTTCAGGTAACAATTGCTTTAAAATGTATTTTACTGTATACATTATTTTACTATTAATTAGCGAGATTTAAAGAGTTTTCAATTTTCAGATGACTATAATTTAATGGCTCGTACACCTTCTCCTGAAACTTTTCCTAATGCTCTTTCTTTCATTCTGTGCTTTCCATCCTTGTAGTTATACTATCAGGTACATTGATTGTTCTTGCTCTGGTACACACCACTAAGCTTCTTTCTGGATATAATTGTATTCATAGAACCGAACAGTGCTGAATTATCTCCCAGCGCAGCTCTAACAGATTCTGCACGATGATAAAAGTAAACTGTTAAAAAGCAGATAAGGAACAGGGAAGTAGAAGTTATGTATGCAGTATAAGCTGCAGGAGGGTATGTGCACGCTAAAGTCGTCTGAATGTGTTATGTAAGTTTAAGAAAGCTTCATGCAAGTTCTCTGTTGGAGGAGAGAAGAATTTGTACACAAGGCTATTTATAATGACAACCTAAAGGCGTTTCCCATCAGCAATTGCTTTATTTTTCTGTATACTGTGTCTTTCACCAAGGCCTTTATATGATCTATCCTTGATTATGACATAGGAATGCTGTGTGTATACATGTATCCAGTGCACATAGCTGAACTCATCTGTGTCATATCTAATGGTAATGAAAGTGAAAGGACCATTAAATCCCCAACATTTCATATATGATTGTAATACTTCAGTGTTAACCTGACATCACACTATTGATCTATTCAGGAAGTAATGTTTAATAAAGTCAGACCTTCCATCTCACTACAGACACCTGAACCTCCTATCACATCTTAAGGACATGTCCTAATCAGCATAGGCATAGTACCTGGAAACCCCCCTCCAAGCCTGGTGCACTGTATAATTGAAGTGGCTGGACCCTACCCTACTCCCGCTTCACACGGCTCTGCTTGAAAAGGGAGAGCTGTGTGCACATAACAGTAGTCCACACAGCATTGCCCATGTATATTATGGGGATAGGAAGAGTTGGAGAGCAGCAAAGCACTAAAATTAAAGCCACGCCCCCATACATGCTGGTCACGCCCTCTGGCTGTGTGGTGTGGAAATCCCCCTCTACAAATTCTGCGTTTGCCCCTGATTCAGATCTCGTAAAGATCAAATAGCTGAACATGCAATCTGTTGATCAGCATGGTCATTACTGGCCCTGCCCCTATGTATAACCAGTTTACATGCAGTGCACGCCTGTCAGTCGCACTCTGACTGCTCAGTTACAGAAGCCCCTCCCTCCTAATATGGCCACCTTCTGAAAAGGGCCACAGCATGATGGCTTTACAGTATTTAGCTGTATAAGCACTTCAGGTATATTATTCAGCTTAGTAATATAGTGTTTTACTTGCACTTTGAAAAAAAACGTTTTGTTACAAAAAGTCATTGGAAGGAATCCGAAAGATAAATGCAATGTATTTAGTTAAAGATGTAGGAGGTCACGTGCAAACCAATAAAGTTATCAGAAGGTTCTCCAAGTCTCTAGTCAGATATAATGTAGCAACCTTTGGCTGTTTAAGCTCTTGGTGAACCTGAGTTCCCAGCATGCTCTGCCAGTTGTAGTTCAGCTGCAAGTGGCCTCTAAGGTTACATAGTAAAGTAATGGAAGATGTCCTCTATGTCACATTTTATTTATTTACATCTGATGTCATGCTGTGTGATTCTTTCCTACAGGACGTTGTACTCGGCTGTCTGCATTGGGCTGGCGTCACAAGGATTTGTAGTTGCTTCAGTAGAACACAGGTAGGTGCTCAATTTAGTCACTTAAATTGCCATTTGGATCCACCAGAAAACACATACACACACACAGGGGGCAGCCATTTTTCTGGAGTTTGAATTAGAATGCAGCCTATAAATTCACAAGAAACTAGTAACATCATTAAAACAAAAAGTCTCCCTCACCACAGTGCTTTATGCATCAATGATGCCACTAATTCCTAAGAGTAGATTGATCAAACCATATAAAAAGGAAAAGTGGAGGTGTTGCCCATAGCAACCAATCAGATTCTAGCTATCATGTTCCAGAATGTACAGGATAAATGACAGCTAGAATCTGATTGGTTGCTATGGGCAACGCCTCTACTATTCCTTTTTAGAGGGTTTGATCAATCTCTCCCCTAGTGAACTGATAAACTGCCTTATTATGTGTTCTATATTGCCTGGCTCCACTGTATGGTGATGAGTGAACTTCAAAAACATATACAGTACCCAAAGATTATTTTGTATAGTATTAAGCACCTGTAGTACATGTAATATCTGTGTAAACAGTGAGCTCTGGTGTCATCGCTTATAATTGGTTAGTTCTGATGTCATCACTTCAATGTTCATTAGTAAAATGTGTGTATTTTAAGGAATAATGCTTCCTCTGCTATATATTATTACAGATATTAGAAGTCACCTCAGATTTCTCAGACCTGTATAAAAGTATTCAAGATCATGCTTTTATATGGTGACAGAACTCTGCAGAGAATAGTAATGTCTATATGTTACAGTAGGGAGCGCACTATGTCATATATAATATGTGTATATACATAATAATGTGATTAGCTGCTGTTTGCTCTGCACTCCACGAACCATTACAGGAGACTGACCTATTTCATGTGGTTCAGTTATCTTTTAGCAGGAATTTGAGTAATAAATATATATAAAATATATCCAATTCATATTGCTCACCCTTACCTATATAGTCCTCAACAATACTACCCCTTCATACATCTCAAATCTCCCTCCTGCCCTCTTAGATCTACCTCTGACCTGCGCCTTGTCCCGTCTCTGGTAACTACCTCTCACTCCCGCCTACAAGACTTCTCCCGTGCTGCTCCCCAGTTATGGAATTCTCTACCGCGCTCAATCAGACTTTCCCACAGCCTTCAAATCTTTATACACCCTCTGGAAACCCATCTCTTTATTAGAACTTACCCTACTCCCTATATACTACACACACTAATGCACCCTCACACCAGTCCCAATCTCCACTCTGAGCCACACTTGCTCCTCTTGTTTCAGCTGTGCCCTCCTCCACTTAGAATGTAAGCTCTATAATGAGAAGGGTCCTCCATACCCTTTGTTTTCAAGTGTGTATTTATATTGTCTACCTTGTAGGTCCCTGTTTTATGTATGTCTCTGTTTTCCCCACTATGTGGGGCTGCAGTAAGCCGTGGTCCTTACAAATAAACTATAATAATACTGGGAGGTGTGTAACCAGTGTTAAATTTTAACATGACTCCCAAAGTAACATTCTGGTATATGAGACGCTCCTCTTGTAGTTTTAGTTTGCCTTCTGGCCGGTAAGGGTGCGCTTCTTGGCTTTGATAACAAATACAACACTTGCACTTTACAAATGTTACCATAGGACGGCTGCAGTGCTACAGAAACTAATAGCATATAATTCTGTGACAGAGATGAATCTGCATCTGCAACATTTTATTTCCGTGAGAGGTCCTCAGCCGACCCCTGTGAGGAAGACGAGGAGTGTGGACCTCTGGAGGAGGTCTGGATGTACAACAAGACCCCGAAAGCAGGGGAGGATGAATTCCCTCTCAGGTTTGAGCAGGTACGAATACGACAAGTTGTCTTTATCACACGGATCATCGGGTGTTTTAATTAAACGTAAAAAATTGCCAAAAGAGAACATCATTGTCATTTTCATTCCTCATGTGTTCATTGTTTCCTAGCGGGGTGTGGTACATGTGACATTTATACGGTCGACACCCTAATATAGACAGGGTGGAAAGACGACAACAATCAACAATATTATTAGGTCAACAATTGAAATGTAGACAGTATTATTATGTCCACAAATCAAATGTCTACAGTACTATAAGGTCCACAAGTCAAAATGTTGACAGTATTATTAGGGCAACAATCGAAATGTCAACAGTGTTATTAGGTCAACAATAATATCTCTAATCCTATCCATTTAATACTGTCGACATTTGAATTGTTGACCTAATAATACTGTCTATATTTGGCTTGTCGAAAAAATTCATCAGTTTGTTGCAAATTAATTTAGCGATATACGTATTTGGGCGTTTGACATCTGTAATAGTGTGTTATGTCATGTTACGGCAAGAGGAGGGGAGCAAAGGGGAATTAGGGTTTGTACCCCAGAGAAGTACTTGGTTTAGTAAGAACTGGGGGAATGTTTCATCGATTTCATGAAGTGCTTCAGTGATGTCAATGATTTCTACTGAATCACAACATTATTTTTCCTTGCGTTATCAGAGCGCTAAAGGCGCGTTCAATAATAGGTTCCAAACCTTTCCTGCAGCATACTGTAATTAATGACCTATTGTATTGTACCCACCATTAACACATCTGAACGTGGAAGATAATATCAAAACTCACACAAAGTGAATGCTTTAGTTACATTATTGTATTGGGCGATCAGCATTAAAATGTGTTTTATTCTTTAAGAATGTCCAATAATAGCTTAAAGTTAAATCCAGCTGTGTACAAGGTGTCACAAAGATAATCATATTGTAAACGTGCATTTGGAGGAAAATTGGGACCGCCTTGCATACAGGTAGGCAAATAATTTGCATGCTGTTCCACACAGGTTTTTTTACAGCTGATATCCTGTGAAGTCACTGAGCCATGAGGTACTCATGCCTCTCCTAGCATTAAGACTTCCCTTTCATACTCTCCATACATTTGGTGATTACTGTTAATCCAGTCTATACAATATGTAGGTGAAACGCGTTGCTCACTCACCCCGTCCTCCTGTATGTGCAGGTCCAGAAGAGAGCGGATGAATGTTTAAGAGCCCTGGATCTCATGCTGGATCTCAATGCTGGGAAACCGGTCACCAACGCGTTACCATCCAACTTTAACTGGCTTCTATTAAAGGTGAGTACAGAGCAAGACCACCGGGGTCACCGAAACACATTATGGTGCACCTGTCACTGAGACACTGTGCAGACAGAAACCGTGTGGTCTGAACTAACACCCATCAGTCAGCGAGGTACGAGTGAAATCACTGAGGCACGGCGGGGCACCAGTGAATTTATTGGCTGCATTCTCATGAGTACTGATACACTGAGAGATTTTTTTTTTGGTTTATTTTGTCCCCTACCCGTAACCTATAGTAGTTTTTTTTTTTTGGTTTTTTTTCTACAATAAGCAATTATGCCTCTATAAAGCACAGACTGATTAAAGAAACAGTGCAAGACAAAGTCTAGGCAGCTTGCATAGTACTACCCTCTAAAAAGGGATTAGAAAAAGAAGGGATTTGGAAGCACTCCTATCCACATTGAAAGGAAATTCAATAATTACCACTAAATAGTTACGGGCAAAAAGCCTTTATTAATAAATGGAAAACATATCCATCTAGATGATGGTATACAACCTCATTGGTAAAAAAGTGAAATATTTAAAAACAGATAGAATATGGTGAAAAAAAGATAGAGCAATGTGTATTTAAAATTAGGGATAGTGGAGCCAGGTAATATGAAATTGTATGTCTCTAAGTGTCCATATCTGATAGTAGGACAAAGTAGAAACATATATAATAACCAGATATAAGCGCCCCAAATGACTGTGGCAAACACCTAGGATTGCCTGGTTAAGGTATGTGTGAAGCGCTCTTGCCAGGGATATCCTAAAATACCAGCCCCATGCTAAATGATAATTAATGGGGATTGGCAAAATCACAAGTGAAAAAATATCACAGATCGGTATATGCCATAGAGTTAATATCAGAGGTCCCTTATTAATAACAACATTGATATAGTACCATCAATGTAAGTATATTAACTGATATAACGTATGCCATGGATTCCCTAGCCAAATATACATCAAGCGCTTAATAAATATAGAACAGAAGACGCACAGTCAATAGTATCAGAGCGCTAGCGGCACCACCGCTCGCTGGCTCCACTTCCGGGTATGACGTCAATGTTGACGTCAATTACCCATAACCTCTCCCTTCAGATGACATGACATGATGGGACTTATAGTTCCACAATTGCTGCAGACAGTTTATACCCTAATTATAGCATTCACCCGTCTGTTCTGTATTAAGGACTCCATTGACGTCCAACGGGTGGCAGCGGCTGGGCATTCTTTTGGGGCTGCGACGGCAATCAAAGCTCTTGGCAGAGACCCGAGGTTCAGGTAAGTAGTTCTCCAAAAATGAGAAACAGGTGTCAGGTCAGGTTTTATACTGATAAAATGCAAAACCCACACGCACCACAGGAGAGCACATAATTATAGCTGGATAAGTCTATAACATTATTATTGTAGTCATTTACTTACAAGGTCCATGTCTCTAATACCAGAAAAATAGTGTTTATAAATCATAAAGCTTACAGCAGCACCTACAGGGTACATAACGTATATACATAACGTATATACATGTGGTGCTTACTGTTATAATCAGCCACAGCAAGACTACAAAATAATGTATAGTGTTTTACTGGATCTATACTACAGAAATAAATTAGTGATTTATACAGATAATAGACATCACCAAGGAGTTGTAGACATATAGATGCACACAGACAATGATCAAGTGCTTCTTAACAGAACACTGACCTCTTAGGTGACCTTGAATATCCTTATAATACATAATTGCCAATAATAGACCTATGCATTTCTCTGCTCAAGAGCATTATAAGTGATGTGTGCACGGTGGCTCAGTGGTCAGCACTTCTGCCTCACATCGCTGGAGTCGTGAGTTTGATTCTCGACCATGGCCTTATCTGTGTGGAGTTTGTATGTTCTCCCCGTGGTTGTGCTCTGGTTTTCTCCCACACTCCAAAAACATACTAGTAGGTTAATTGGCTGCTGACAACTTTACCCTAGTATCTCCCTATCTGTGTGCGTGTATTAGGGGATTTAGACTGTAATCAGGCAGTGATGTGAGTGACAGATATTCTCTGTACAGCCCTGCAGAATTGTTGGCGCTATATAAATAAAGGGTGATGACATAACCAATTATATTAGTTTTATACATTAAGTGTCACATGTCACCTATACACACAGCAGAAGCTTATGTGGTATGTTCCAGTGCCGTGTATAGAAGCATTAGGATTACATCCTCATCCTGTCTATGATCACAGAACTCCTCAGCTCATATACAGACACAGATATTGTGTATCAGTCAGTGCATATTCTGATTATTGCCAATAAGACTTAACACACTTTAGAAGTGAAAAAAGTTTTATACTTTCAATTTCCCCTGTGGCATCCTGTCGGATTTTTGGGTTCCACAGTGGACACCCCCTCACTTGTCTATAATAACAGCACAGTTTCAGCACATTCAGATCAGGCCCAGGTTTTGGGGTACAAACATACTTCTTACAGGCCCCACAAAACCCCAGTGCTTTATACTCCACAAAGGAAATGCCGCGATAAAACCATTACAGGATGCTGAACTTCGAGCGCGGTGTGAGATCTGTTCTCCCCGGTTCTAGGTGTGCGGTGGCCCTAGACGCCTGGATGTTCTCTCTGAGAGATGAGATATTCTCCGCCATCCACCAGCCCGTTCTGTTCGTCAACTCAGAAAAGTTCCAGTGGGTAGAAAACGTACAGATCATGAAGAAAATGGACGCCACCAGAGTGGAGAGGAAGATGATGACTATCAAGTAAGTTTACGCTCCGTGAGTGCGGATCTGGCGGACGGTGTTTGCCGCTTCCTGGGTCAGTATTTGCATATTATTACGAACGGAACCTTCATGTGGGTGAGTGATGTATAGAAGGAGCGTACGATACAACAGAAGGAAGTCTGCTCATCTGGAGCAGTCTAACTGTGACTACACCTTGAAATCCAGCTCAGCCAATCATTTCAGAGATGTGATGGTCCTAGAGGTCACTCTGACATTAATCTGGCTACCTCTATATAAAGGTATGCTGGATGAGAACATGACACAAACGTCTAGTGATTACTTCATATGTCTGATCTCGGAAATGAGCCAAGCTGTGATGAGCAAAATGTCACCAGGTGTAATCAATTCACTGCCCCTGTCACATGCAGCCCTGTCCTCACTAACACATCACTCATCTCCTGATATACTCTGTGCTGCTGGGGACCCTGCTCCTTCCACTATATAACTCTCAGTCTGTGGCTTCCTGCTGCCTCCATTCCCCTCCTCACATCATGTCACTGCCCCTGTCACATGCAGCCCTGTCCTCACTAACACATCACTCATCTCCAGATATACTCTGTGCTGCTGGGGACCCTGCTCCTTCCACTATATAACTCTCAGTCTGTGGCTTCCTGCTGCCTCCATTCCCCTCATCACATCATGTCACTGCCCCTGTCACATGCAGCCCTGTCCTCACTAACACATCACTCATCTCCTGCTATACTCTGTGCTGCTGGGTGACCCTGCTCCTTCCACTATATAACTCTCAGTCTGTGGCTTCCTGCTGCCTCCATTCCCCTCCTCACATCATGTCACTGCCCCTGTCACATGCAGCCCTGTCCTCACTAACACATCACTCATCTCCTGCTATACTCTGTGCTGCTGGGTGACCCTGCTCCTTCCACTGTATAACTCTCAGTCTGTGGCTTCCTGCTGCCTCCTTTCCCCTCCTCACATCATGTCACTGCCCCTGTCATATACAGCCCTGTCCTCACTAACACATCACTCATCTCCTGCTATACTCTGTGCTGCTGGGTGACCCTGCTCCTTCCACTGTATAACTCTCAGTCTGTGGCTTCCTGCTGCCTTCATTCCCCTCCTCACATCATGTCACTGCCCCTGTCACATGCAGTCCTGCCCTCACTAACACATCACTCATCTCCTGATATACTCTGTGCTGTTGGGTGACCCTACTCCTTCCACTATATAACTCTCAGTCTGTGGCTTCCTGCTGCCTTCATTCCCCTCCTCACATCATGTCACTGCCCCTGTCACATGCAGCCCTGCCCTCACTAACACATCACTCATCTCCTGCTATACTCTGTGCTGCTGGGTGACCCTGCTCCTTCCACTATATAACTCTCAGTCTGTGGCTTCCGTACTACTTTGGTACCCCTAAAAGCTTGAATCAAAAAATAAGATGTATGGTTTCTTATGGGCTGGCTTCCACCATTGCATTCTGACATTTCTATGCAGACTTTACCATCTGAGAACACAACAGAAGCCGTTTCTCATGCAGTAACGCAACGCTACCAGTATAATAGATTGTAAAACACATTTAGAGCACACTTTAGTTTTTCATCAACAAGGCCCTAACAGTATCTTGACTTACTTGGTGTGACTTCCTTTGTTAACTGCAAACTTGAGTAACAGAAACTATTTTAGCTTTCAGCTATATCACATTAATATTTGTAACCTATACTAAGTAACTGTCCCTGCTCCTTTTAGCCTAGAAATGAATGTAAATGTTATTTTGTTACAGTTAGTCCCTAACTCCAGATAGAAAAGCTACATAATATAAACAGATTGCTGGTTAGTATACTCTTAATGGGGACAAGACACAGTTGCTGTCTCCTACAATGAGTCAGTTTTTGGACCAGCTACACCCCTGTGTCTTACACCACATTAGCACATTGGTGGGGGATAGTCTGCGATCTCTCAGGCTCCTGGTATCTATGATGCCATCTGCTGGACAGTTCTGTAATTGCATGAGAGCTGCAGGAGGGAAGAGTCAGAGTAAAATTTCAGCTTCTGATTGGATGATTGCCGTGTTTGGCTCTGGTACAGCTTTTGCCCAGCAGAGATTGTAAGACACAGGAAACAGCAGATCCCTGCTGCATTGAGGTGTCCTTAATTGCAGAACAGTGGCAATCCCCTTTGGATGTGTCTGTGCCTCTTGGGCTCCTTCATACAGAGAACATAGAAGTCTCAGTTAACACGAAACTCACATATTTATATTGATTAAAAAGAGCATTATTCCCTCTGCTGAGACCCATCGTTCTTAAATGATTCTTAAATCTTCTAATGTGTTCTCTGTCTCCTGAAAGGTCCTCCATGACTGACTGCCTCTTGCTGCTCACAGTCAGGTCCTAATGGCAACAACAGTCTCTCCATTGCCGACAGTAAGAGCAGAGATATACACAATGTAATCACAGAGGAACTGTCAACGTTCCGTTTTCTATCCACTGTATTATTAAACCCAGTATGGGCGGTCCTGTGGGCTGAAACAGTCTGCTTGAAAATACAGCTAACACATACACAGGAATTAGTGATATCACTCCGGTATATTATTTCTAAGTGACATCAGTGGCTTCTGGTGGATACATAGGCTCCATTGTCGTAACATTTGTTTTTCATTGTCGCCATTATTGCTATTATGGAGAGTTTATGTTACAATGCACAGTTATGAATAGACTGCCCTGTGTATACCAGGAGCTCTGTACTGATCTTCCCTCCTGTTTACCTCTGTAGGGGCACCGTGCACCAGAGTTTCCCCGACTTCACATTTCTGACCGGCTACTTGATGGGGAAAATATTTAAGTTAAAGGGAGATATCGATCCGTACACGGGAATGGACATCATTATTAATGTGACATTAGCCTTCTTGCAGAGACATCTAGGTGAGTAGCCACAGACGGGATGTAAGGAGATAGGAGCGTCTTACTAAGCATAGCGATGAAATCCGCTGACCATTGCAAATACAACGTCCAGTCCTCATGGCTGGACATCGGGATACTGAACTAGCTGTTTCTCTCAGAAGAAACAGATGTTTATCAAGTCCATGGAGCAGAAGGGGTGGGGGGTTATATTAGACCTAATAAAACAGATATATTATGTATAGGTGAGGGGCATTTAGGAAGCAGTATATATAATATAGATTTGTGTTTTAATAAAATCTCGTGTAAGGGGCTACGCAAAAAAGTTTTTCAAAGACTCATTTTGAACAGCTCGTACAGGCATTTTAGCAGATTTACTGTAATAACGCTCT
The DNA here is from genome assembly GCF_038048845.1 of Mixophyes fleayi. Taxonomy (NCBI): domain Eukaryota; kingdom Metazoa; phylum Chordata; class Amphibia; order Anura; family Limnodynastidae; genus Mixophyes; species Mixophyes fleayi. Next base: position 31,869,175 of record NC_134404.1, on the reverse strand, counting down.
CTTCCAGGAAACCACAAAGGCTATATAGGATACTGTATATATTTTGAATAAGTGTTGCGGGTATATAGATTATTGCAACAATTGTCCTAGGAATAAAAAGGGAACAATACGGCTAAATAAGAAAGAACTAAAGGGGACAGAGGAGAGGTAGAGAGTATTTTTTGTCATTTAAGTTAGAGGGTACAGGTGATCTGCTAAATAAAGCCATGAAGTCTAACCCTATAAAGTCTTTCTAATATATATATAAATATATATATATATATATATGTGTATATGCTACAGAAATTGACTGGAGGAGATAAAGGAAAAGCTGACTTGCACGGCTGTGGCAATAATTGTGCTCCCTATACATTATATGATATACCATCGGGTTATCCGAGATGAAAAAGTACTTAGTGGACAATAAACTGAGCAGTAGCTCTCAATGTCAGGCGGCTGCTGCAAGAGGAGCAAATAAAATCCTGTGGTGCCTAAAATGAGGCACAGAAGCAAATGTAATTTTACCATTGTATAAATCACTTGTTCGGTGGCACCTTAAATATTGGGGTGCCGTTTTGGGCACCTGTGTATAAGAAAGAAATAGGAGAACATGAGTGAGTTCGGGGAAGAATTAGTTATGTTCACCTCACTGCCACCCATGTTGTAAGACATTAGAAAGTGAAATTAAGTGAAGAGGTCAGTTGTGGACAGATATAACTGCGCATTAAGGGGCATATTCAATTGTTGGCGTTATAGCCAAAAATCTCGCGGCGCGCGCACTATTACCGTAAAGACGGTAATAGTGCGCGTAAATACTGGTATTACGGTACTTTTCTCAGGGAGCTGCGAGCTGAAATCCAGCTTACTATTACCGTAATACTGGTAATAGTTTTAACGCCGCGAGATATTCAACAATTGAATATACCCCTATGTGTTAATTGATGCCAAATGCCCAAGCTGGAGTGTATAGAGGAAAGCAGAAGGCCCTAAACGGAACCCTGAGGTAACAGATCAGGAAAGAATCAAAAGAGGATAAAAAGCAAGTGGAGCCCTTGGTATTTATCATTATATAGACCAGGGGTTCCCAAATTTTTGCAGTTCGTGGCACCCTTAGAGTCTCCATAATTTTTTCAAGACATCCCTCCAAAATAATAACCGAGCAGTCCCGTTTTTTATAAGCGGTTGGGTCAGAAAAACGTAAAATGTATTTAGGTCAGGACAGAAATACTTAATTTAGTTGTAAAATAATACACATAAATCCAAGGGAAAAGAATATATTTGTATATATTTTTTTTTTAATTATATTTCTGTCAAAGAATAATTTACAGCAAACTCACACTGTGCCCCCTGTGCATCTCCCCACACTCTGTGCCCCCTGTGCATCTCCCCACACTCTGTGCCCCCTGTGCATCTCCACACACTCTGTGCCCCCTGTGCATCTCCACACACTCTGTGCCCCCTGTGCATCTCCACACACTCTGTGCCCCCTGTGCATCTCCCCACACTCTGTGCCCCCTGTGCATCTCCCCACACTCTGTGCCCCCTGTGCATCTCCACACACTCTGTGCCCCCTGTGCATCTCCACACACTCTGTGCCCCCTGTGCATCTCCACACACTCTGTGCCCCCTGTGCATCTCCACACACTCTGTGCCCCCTGTGCATCTCCACACACTCTGTGCCCCCTGTGCATCTCCACACACTCTGTGCCCCCTGTGCATCTCCACACACTCTGTGCCCCCTGTGCATCTCCACACACTCTGTGCCCCCTCTGCGGCTCCCCACACTCAGTGCCCCCTCTGCATCTCCCCTCACTCTGTGCCCCCTCTGCATCTCCCCTCACTCTGTGCCCCCTCTGCATCTCCACACACTCTGTGCCCCCTCTGCATCTCCCCTCACTCTGTGCCCCCTCTGCATCCTCTCTCCTGCCGCTTGTCACTGAATGTCGAGCGTGATGACGTCACGCCCGACATTGTTAGAAGCAAGGAGGGAGGATGCTGGGTCCCGGGCGCCACGTGGATTGGTAAGTTTTTTGTTGTTGTTTTTTATTCTTCTCTTCCCGGCCACGGCACCCTTGTGACAGCGCCGTGGCACCCCTGGGAGCCGCAGCGCACACTTTGGGAACCACCGATAGACCATTATTAACTCTAGTGAAGATAGTTTAGTAGAATGAGTGTACGAAAGTAGGGATTATACAGATCAAAAAGCATTTGGGGAGGCGGGAGACGGATGTGAAACTTGTAGCGTTTACGGTGGGCTTTTCTAAATATTGGTTTTATGTTTTGAATCAGGCCAAGCAAAGCAAACATCAGTTTTTTGACAAGTTCTTCTATTTCATTGGCCAGGTCTTCAGAAGGATTTCAATCAGTGGGATCCTCTCATTGAGGGCGAAGGAGAATTTGTCATTCCTGGAACCAACCTTAATCTACCTTCAACACAGAATGACTCCTCCAAATGACACCCGTCAGTAGCACATTACCAGTGTTGCAACACTTTGCCATCGTGATCACCAGCGGAGGAACATGTACTTCATACACGGAACATATTAATTGCCACGTTATTAGTGACAAACCGGTGGAGAACCTGTTTTTAGAACGTTTTTTTTTATTTTACAAGTTTTAACTTTTGTCCATCATGGATTGCTATTGGCTGTGGTGTCAGGTTCTTTGTAGAATGGTTTATGATCTCTCTGCATTCCCTATAATCTTCACCCTCAGTGGTAGCGGAACCGAGTTCGTCCTCAAGAACTCACAGCGCAGAGCAAGCAGAACACAGTCAGTGTTTCGGCACAATGACTTGCACTCCAAGATGTTTCTGTTCCTCAAACAGCTTGTATGGTGCTTTATCTAACAGGGATACATGTTTTCCAGATACTAAGATGCCAACTGTAAATATGAATGCTGAAGAATACACTACAGTGAAACTAACTAATCATGCTTGAAAACAATGATTTGTGTTACTTCAGGGTCTGCGTGCTCAAAAAAAGACATTTATGATAATTGAGCTTGTTGTGTAAATGTGAACGGTTGGAACTTGATCACTGATAATACAAGGTATACTGCAACGACTGTACCACTAAACCTAGGCAGCTTGGTCAGCGACTACAGTCATACGCACGCTGCCATCCATTCAGATCAAAGCTTCTGGGCTAAGCTTAGGCAACCAGAAGCTTGTAAAGCATGTTGGAACTTGTAGTACTACAGCAACTGACTAACCTCACGCCGTCTGCCTCTGCTCTAAACAATAGAAACTGTTTACTAAGGATGGGCCATGAAGCCACAATTGTAGGGGCAAATACAGGACTTTGATAAATCTTCTGTGTATATAACTACACCACGACTGTAATGTTATATAAATGCCCTTCTCAGTACAAAATGTATAAATAATACTACCTTGAAAAAAGTACTCAGTGCAAGGGCTTTTCTTCATATTTTAGGCAGTAATTCTGGTTTACGGGGGGTTGCTGGGCACCTGTACCCCCCCCCTGCTCTTGTCTATGTATGGTGAATACAGTATTTTCATTGGTCATAACATTTGACAAAAACAAAGTACACTGCTTGAATGCCAGTGTGTACAGATGGGGCAATTGTCTTTGGGATAAAAGGCGCAATTTGTGTGCCTGTCGCACGGTGCGTCAATGCTGAACCCAGTGGCGCACGCAGGGGGGGGTTTCTGAGTCTCTAGAAACCCCCCCTGTGCTAACTAAGTGGCCACTGTCCTATACAGCGCCGCGGCTGCTGTATAGGACAGCGCTGGCGAAACGCAGCAGCTCTCTCTCGTTTTTTTGTTTGTTTTTGGGTCGGCGGGGGGAAACCCCCCCCGACAATCCTCTGTGCGCCGCTGGAACCGTAACTGTGCCGCACTTTAATAGTATTTCTGCTGGGTTGGGTGTGAACGGCAAAACGGGACAGAGCTCGTCCTGTACAACTCAGAAGATGAAACCTGCTCCATCCACGGTCGCTGAGATATAACATCTGTCGCCAAACATCACAACACATATCTCTGGGGCATCAGGATACAGAGTTTTCAAGCAGTAAATAATATATATAATTTAATATTGTATGGTCAGACACTAAATTAAAATTGAACTGATTAAAAACAGGATGATACTTGTTTTAAAGTGATAGATGATTCCTGTAACTGCTAAACTCTCAACCTTTGCTGACATAAAGGTGTCATTATACTTTCTGTTTGGGCAGCACTGAGCTATAGATGCCAGAAGCAGGATTGTTAGACCAGCCAGTTCAGGAGACGGTGATGTCCATGTGTCACCACTTCTCAGCTGCATTTGGAGTCCTGTCAGTTTGTCATGTTGGACAGGACTCATTCAGCTGAGACATTTCAGCGCATGAAAGACAGACATGAACTGATCAGGGCTCTGTTCACCCACCGCTGTCAGTGTTGTGTGCTGTGTTCATCTTTACAACTCTAGTGTGATGCACAAAAAAAAAATAAGGTCTGAAAATGGAAAACATTGTTTCCAATGGACATCATAACCGCCTGCTCCAATCAATGTGTTTAACAAAAAATTACCGACAACCGTGACCTCCCAAACTGCAGTAACCTGTCCTTAAAGCTGCTCTCCTACTCAAGACACTTTATAAGTTACAGGGAGTAATGTCAATTCATTCATCCATCCACAGGGATATGTGATTAGTATACTTAGTGGACGTTGTATTATCTTCTCTTACACGCAGAAGAAGTCACCACAAGCAGATGTAAAACCACTTGTAGTTTCCTAAATAGCAAACACTTGTCTGAGCTCCATTGCAATCAGTTCAGAAGCTGCTGTGTGGTGTTTCCACGTAACCTGTGTGTTTCACATGTGCCTTATAGATCGTGGCCCATCCAACTGTATGGTGAACACCGCTCTAAAGGGGTTGTACACAGATGTGGGGTAAATGCGGATTGTTGCTTCTTTTAGAGAGTAGCTAGAAATATAGAGGAGGTCGATTGGTCAGAGCTATACAGGCGGAATCTTGTTATGGTGGCCCCTGGGGCACAGAGTGCTCCTCCCTCTTCCAGAAATCAAGTGTTCATGCTAAATATGTACACTATATGGACAGAAGTATTCAGACGCTTGACCACTACACCAACAGAGACTGTAATGACATTGTATTCAAATACATATACTTTAATATGGAGTTAGTCCCCCTTCTGCAGCGATAACAGCTTCCACTCTCCTTGGGAGTCTTTCCACAAGATGTTGGAGTGTTTCTGTGGGAGTCTGTGCCCATTCATTCCATAGAGCAGGGGTTGGCAACGTGTGTACAGTAAGGAGACCAACAAATAAATGTCCCCGATATTCATAATATGCCACATAGTTGTCCCCAATATTTATAGTTTGCCAGATAGTTATTTCCCCCTATTCATAGTATGCCACATAGTTGTCCCCAATATTCATAGTATGCTACATAATTGTCCCCCCTATTCATAGTATGCCACATAGTTGTCCACAATATTCATAGTATGCCACATAGTTGTCCCCCCTATTCATAGTATGTCACAGAGTCCCCCCTCCTATTTGTCATAGTTGTCCCCAATATTGATAGTATGCCACATAATCATCCCCCTATTCATAATATGCCACATCATTGTCCCCAATATTCATAGTATACTACATAGTTGTCCACAATATTCATAATATGCCACATAGTTATTCCCCAATATTCATAATATGCCACATAGTTGTCCCCAATATTTATAGTTTGCCAGATAGTTATTTCCCCCTATTCATAGTATGCCACATAGTTGTCCCCAATATTCATAGTATGCCACATAGTTGTCCCCCCTATTCAGAGTATGCCATATAGTTGTCCCACCTATTCATAATATGCCACATAGTTGTCCCCCCTATTCATAGTATGTCAGAGACCCCCCCCCTATTTATGTCATAGTTGTCCCCAATATTGATAGTATGCCACATAATCGTCCCCCCTATTCATAATATGCCACATCATTGTCCCCAATATTCATAGTATACTACATAGTTGTCCACAATATTCATAATATGCCACATAGTTGTCCACAATATTCATAATATGCCACAGTTATTCCCCAATATTCATAGTATGCCACATAATCGTCCCCCCTATTCATAATATACCACATCATTGTCCCCAATATTCATAGTATACTACATAGTTGTCCACAATATTCATAATATGCCACATAGTTATTCCCCAATATTCATAGTATACTACATAGTTGTCCACAATATTCATAATATGCCACATAGTTGTCCACAATATTCATAATATGCCACATAGTTATTCCCCTCTATTCATAGTATGCCACATAGTTGTCCCCAATATTCATAGTATGCCACATAATTGTCCCCCCTATTCATAGTATGCCACACAGTTGTTCCCCAATATTCATAGTATGCCACATAGTTGCCCCCCCCCCATTCATTGTATGCCAGATAGTTATTCCCTCCCCCCATTCATAGTATGCCAGAGAGTCGTCCCCCCCTATTCATGATATGCCACATAGTTGTCCACGATATTCATAGTATGGCACAAAGATGTGCCCCTCAATTTTTAGTGTTTCAATTTTTACCTTTGGAGAGACACATCTTCCGTTCCAGGGAGTTGCTTCAGTAAAGCAGCTGATAACGGATGAAACGGAGCTTCTGTGCATGCAGAAGTTGGTTGCATCTCGAGATACAGCAGCATTTGCACAAGGCATACATCACACATGACAAGTGTGTAAACTTACATCCTACAACAGTGAACACAGTGTAGAGTTGTGTCTTGACAGTGTTCGTAGTAAATGCTAAAATCATATTAGCTTACTTGGACAATATATAGTGAAGTGTGGTATATACAAGAGGGAATGTTGTCTTTACAGTCATTAATAAATGCAAAAGCTGCATTTTCAACATAAAATGTAATAAAATAAAAATTAAATGAACAGCTACAACTTAATATAATATAGCTGCTAATGATGGAAGTGCTTCATACAGTACAGCCCCTAGTGATGGAAGTGCTTCATACAGTACAGTCCCTAATGATGGAAGTGCTTCATACAGTACAGCCCCTAGTGATGGAAGTGATTCATACAGTACAGCCCTAGTGATGGAAGTGCTTCATACAGTACAGCCCCTAGTGATGGAAGTGCTTCATACAGTACAGCCGCTAATGATGAAAGTGCTTTATACAGCACCGGCCCTAGTGATGAAAATGATTTATACAATACAGTCGCTAGTGATGGAAGTGATTCATACAGTACAGCCCTTAGTGATGGAAGTGCTTCATACAGTACAGAACTAGTGATGGAAGTGTACAGTATAGCCCCTAGTGATGGAAGTGATTCATACAGTACAGCCGCTAGTGATGGAAGTGCCTCATACAGTACAGAACTAGTGATGGATGTGATTCATACAGTACAGACCTAGTGATGGAAGTGCTTCATACAGTACAGCACCTAGTGATGGAAATGATTCATACAGTACAGCACCTAGTGATGGAAGTGATTCATAAAATACAGCTGCTAATGGGGGAAGTGCTTCATACAGTAAAGCCGCTAGTGATGGAAGTTCTTCATACAGTACAGCTGCTAATGCGGGAAGTGCTTCATACAGTACAGAACTGGTGATGGATGTGATTCATACAGTACATACCTAGTGATGGAAGTGCTTCATACAGTACAGCACCTAGTGATGGAAGTGATTCATACAATACAGCCCTTAGTGATGGAAGTGCTTCATACAGTACAGAACTAGTGATGGATGTGATTCATACAGTACAGAACTAGTGATGGAAGTGCTTCATACAGTATAGCACCTAGTGATGGAAGTGATTCATACAGTACAGCCGCTAGTGATGTAAGTTCTTCATACAGTACAGCTGCTAATGGGGGAAGTGCTTCATACAGTACAGACCTAGTGATGGAAGTGATTCATACAGTACAGCCCTTAGTGATGGAAGTGCTTCATACAGTACATAACTAGTGATGGAAGTGATTCATACAGTATAGCCCCTAGTGATGGAAGTGCTTCATACAGTACAGAACTAGTAATGGATGTGATTCATACAGTACATACTGTCGAAGTCGTATAATTGGATGAACAAAAGTATATTGGTTAATAAAAAATACGCACGCACACACTCGCATTACAACATTTAGTTATTTATATAATTCATATTCATATTGGTTCCGTTACACTGTAATTTATGAGCAGATAGTATTTGGTTTATTATTAGTCTATATATATTATGATTATATGTACACTTCAGTGATATTCAAGGTTCAGGTCATAGGAAAGGTATCATGCCTAGTATCATATTAAAACCCTATTCATCAGTCAGCAGCTGTCCGGTGCAGTCGGCGAAGAGATCGCACATTGCATACTTTAGTTATTGATATTAGGGAATAAACCTTTGTATGATGTTGGCTATGAAATGCTAATTGTAACTGGAGCATTGGCGGGAAGAAAGGAGCTCATCCCCTGGAGAGACAACCCCCACCTTTGGATTCCTTAGATTGAATCAGCCTATGACCTGTTTAGCCTGGACCCATCTGATGTCTGGACCTATAGAAGCAAGCCACGTCATTTGCATTGTTCTCTGTAACACTAAATGTGTATATATGATCATAGCTGTGCACCCAGATTTCAGTCTTCACTGATCACAGTATTCTAACAGATATACTGTCCACTGGGTCCCGTGGGTGGGCAGCGAGCGCATGCGATAGCAGTGGTATGTATTTATCTTTTGGTATTGGCTGTACTGTACTGTATCATAATATAATAATGTATTGAATTGTTGACTATTTACATCTGCTAAAATAAATTACTTTGTGCGTTAGAAACACAATACAATCGCCTATGCAATGCTTATTTGAAAACGATAGAATTACTTTAATAATTTGGGGGCTCGAAGGTGAGTTACGTTATCGGCAGGTATGCAACGCTTACGGTATTCGGTTCCTCAACAAAGGGTGGATTGACGGACGCGTCCCATATGGGAAAAAACGCAATGTGTTTAAGACCTGTGGTTCACTTTGTGTTGTGAAACCGAATGTCCGTTGTTGCATAGACTGAAGGAACGCTAATTTGAATCTAGGGACAAGAAAGAAAAATGTTTCTTTTTATTGTCGTTTTGCGTTTTAAAGGGTATTGCATTGCATAGAGTATGTGTATTTCCTGCATTGAGTATGTGTATTTCCTGCATTGAGTATGTGTACTTCCGGTATTGTTGCCACGTGTGTAAACAGTCATGATCATAGTCTGTTATATATACATAGTGTAATCACTTGGTTAAATCTCTGAAAAGATAGTGCCATTGTTTGGGAAATTTATTTTCTGTACAGAAAACAAAGGTTATGTGTGTGTATGTGAATGTTATTTATACATAAAGGCAAAAGTATACTGGTAACGGAATATAAGTTTTTGTTCGCGCGCTCAATATATATAATATATATATAATCACGACGCTTACTGATAAATTTAAACGGTGCGAATCGACCGCATGGTAAGGCCGTGATTGAGTATTGAGAGGGCAGCGGGCTTGTTCACGCACACAATGCTCATCACGACGCTTACTGATAAATAATAAGTCTGCATCCTGTCCGCACAACAGCAGTTCTCAATGGGAAGGCGGACAGAGATGGTATAAATTCTCTTTGAACGGTACGATTTGACCGCATGGTAAGGCCGTGATTGAGTATTGAGAGGGCAGCGGGGAATTGTTGAAAATTGATAGCGCTTTAGTTTAGGTGTGTCTGACGGGGCATGGTAAAAAAAAGGTGACCTGACAACAAAGGTTCTGTTCTAGGGCTGAGCAGGATATAAAGAAACCTTTGTGTGAGTGGTGTTCTGTTCTAACATAGAGCAGGTGATAAAGAGACACCACAGAGTATACATGGCATACTCGAAGCGAAAATAACAGGTTTTCGCGGCATTCCCAAATATTAATCACAAAGTTTACTGATAGTTAGTATCCGTTAGTGGTGCGATCGGACCGCATGGTTGATTTAGTGCAGCCGTGATTGCAACTTGGGAGATGTGGGAGGAAATACGCTGCAACCACCGATATTCTTGATTGATATCGGTTGCTAACAGTGGTAAAGTACTCAAACTAGGAAAGGCATTGATATTTTTAAGGGGACGTACCTGTTGAAACTGTCCACGGATAAAAATCTCTAGTAGGTTCTGTTTGAAAGGAGAACAGGTAAAAAGTATTTTTGTGTAGCGTTGAGAAATAGGTTGTTTTAACAATGGATACGAAGCAAACGCTAGAAAAAGTTCATGTTGTGCTGCCTAATGAATGGCCGGTTGGTTCGGCGAAGTATGTTATGTATAATAAATACGGTGCGTATGCAACGGCATACTGCAACAAATGGGTCAAGATGACCCGGGAGTGTGTGAAACCTTTCTCAAACATAGGTAGTTTCGAGGCAGAGGTGTTAAATAATGTTAGAGATAAAGTACGGTTGATTAAATCAACAAAAACGAGAATTGAACATGATGACTGTTTAAAATTGTGGCAACAAGAAGGGTACACGTGGCAAGGGAGCGCGTGCTCAGCGGAAGTAGACGTGGCGCAAATCGCGCGCACAACGGAAGTGAGCATTGGAAAGCGTGGAGAACTGAGCGCATGCGTGCCCTCGCAGCCAAATGCGATTGAGGTGATAGGTACAGCCAATACCAAAAATGTTAAAAATGTAATGAGTAAGTTGTATGATGTCTTAAGTAATGTTTTAGAGGAAGAAGATGTGCCCACAGTCATTTCAGCCATTGCCCATGCCAGTAACATACACGGACAAGGAAAGGGAATGGTTCCACCAGCAGGGGCAGCGGCTGAAATTGGTGAGAATAATGTAAAGGTTATCAAAGGGGGAGACATTCATTGTACTGCAACAGCGATTCCAGCAACTAGTTCAGAACATAGTGATTTGGTAGGCTTATATCCTGTTTGCACAACAGCAGTTCCCAATGGGAAAGCGGACAGAGATGGTGTAGTTCGCATGAAACAGGTAGCAATGTATTTTCCATGGACTAAGACGGAACTATTTACAATTATGTCTGATTTCCCTGATCCTAGAAAAGATTTGGCCAAGTGTCAGAAATTTATTAGACATTTAGGTAATGCACATGAGCCTACTAATAAAGATTGGCTTTAAAGCTTGTCTTCCTCTCGATACTGATATACAAAAGTTCATTAAGGATTGTAGGTTGGAGAAGGATAAACCCTTAACTGAGGATGACAATCAGGATAATATTGGACGTATAATCACAGAGTTGGCCATATATTTTCCAGTGACAATGGAATGGGGCAAAATATACACCATCAAACAAAAAGGTAATGAGAATACAACTGATTATTTTTCTAGGGCTCTAGCGGCCATGATTAAGTACACAGGAATATCAGATATAAGGGTAAATCCACATTATTTCTCTACCATAAGTTAGAAAGTCCGTTGAAAAGGTATGTAGTCAATGTGATACCGAGTTCTTAATGAACAAATGACGGACGACACTGGATTGCACGGTTGGTTTAAGACCCCCTAGTCAAGTATGGGGAGGGGTCATAGTTAGCAAATAGCTAAGGGGATTAGTGGAATGAATACAGCCATTTTCCCATAGAGTCCAATCCAGCTGTCATTTGTGTTGTAAAATCTCCCTTTCTGCATGTATGTTTGTATTCAAATCTTTGTATTCCTATTATTTGTTGCTTTCTTACTTCTCATTCTTTACATCTATGCTAGTACCTCTCTATCTTTCTTTTTCTCTCTCTCTTTCGCTCTCTCTCTCTTTCTCTCTCTCTCCCTTTCTCTCTCTCTCTCTCTCTCTCTCTCTCGTAGAGATAAAAAACAGACACAGTCTCATCAATGGGGCTAAGACATATTTTTATTTTTTACATAAGACAAATTCAGGGATACACACACACTAGATTGACATGAGTTACAGAAAGTCAGGGGTTTTGTTTTCATGTGTATAGAAACTGCTGAATTTAAGCAGAAAGGTTCTGTTGTGGAAATACGATTCATGTTTTATAGATTGCATATCTGTTTTGTTTTTTGTTTTTGTTCGTGCCTCCTGTACAAAATTGTGCCTTTATATGGATGCACAAAGGGTGGAGACAGGAGATTGCTATAGGATAGGCATACAGATATGCATCTCTGTGTAGAACATTGGAGTAGGATTTTTACCACAAGATACAACATAATGTGAAACCCTAGAAAATGTAGAATTTTCGTGTTTTATATTTTTCACTGTTAAACTGACATGTACTGGGTACTGTTATATTTGAAGAAAGTGTTATAGAAATAGACCCCTTTGTCTTTCTCACTTAGTCAAGTAGCTGAATGTGAGGTACTGAGAAGGGCATGTGAGTTGGCAGAGGGAAAATCAATTGATATACATTGGCCTTCAGCATTTTTCTAGTCTAGGGGGCGATGTTGAGTTGACTGAAAAATCTTTTTATAGCAATACCAGCACATGATTAGGACACTACATAGAGGACTTTATACAGTGACACAGTTACCAACTGAAGTAACTGCTAGTAAAGTCCACACTTACACACACGACCATACATGGCTGTCACACCAGGGCGAACATAGCTGTCAAATAGACAGCAGGGTTTTATATGACAGCTAACAAATCTATGTTTTGTTTTGTTTTTCGTTGTATTGTTTTAGTTTTAAAATGTGAACACACACACACAAACATGCACACATACACATATTGGTTAATATATGAAGATTTGTGTTACCTGAGGAATAAACTGTCTGGAAGGTGAAGAGATGTGGTGAGGAGTCTGGCGGACCCTGGAGAGATGGACAAGGTAGACTAGTAGCTCCCAGAGTGTATCTCCCAGACCCAGAGGAGGCAGCAAATGGTCTGGCTCAGCTGGGTACAGAAGGTATGTGCAAGCTGGTAAGAGTATATTGGGGGGCACCAGACATTTCGTCTCAAGCTAGTAGGACGGCAACGTCCTATCTTGATTAAGAGAATGTCAGGAAAATGATACCAATAGAGCCATCCCATATCCCTCCTGCAGATGGGTTTTCCTCCAGGTAAAACAAATCCACGTCATCCAATTACCACCATGCAGGATCCTCAAGTATGCACTGGTGTACCAATGAAATATGTCTGGCTAAAGGTGTATTGAAATGTGTCTAATGTATTACTGTGTCATACTCAAAGCTTTTGTTATTCAATGTGATAGTCCTAGAGTTATAATAGATGATAGGGGTATTCAATTTATTGATAACAGATGTATAATGTATGAGTAGTGGTAACAAATCACATACTTTCAATTAGCCATAAACCAGTGTGAACATAAAGTAGTGGTACTCGGTAGAACGAATTGAATAGAATAAGAGTTGGAACTTGATTGAAGTGACTGATAGCTTCGGCCACTAGTCCTTCCCCGCTACCAAAAGATCACTCCTGGGCATCTTAACCTGTCAGTTTTTGAAATGTTCTTGACCCTTCGTGAGATGAGATTGTAACTGGGAGGCTAGGTTAGACCTTGAGAGAAGGTAAATAGTGAGACAGTAACCAAGAACGTCCAAAACACCGTTTCCTTAAAAGTCACACTAACTGTCAGGATGTTGGATCGGGAGAGTAAGTTGTGGAACAGAAATTTCTTAGGCTCAGGTTATTTGACAGACAGGTACCAGGTGTAGGCTACCAGCATCTCGGCTTCAAGGGTAGCAGAGACACACTGGTGCCCATTCCACCCACTGCAGAAGGGCCAACACTCAGAGAAGGGTCCTAGGGCACTCATGAGTCTGTTCTGGAAGGCCTCGAATGCAGTTAGTAGCACCTGAGCAAAAGGCTAAGACTGTTGTCCAGCATGAAGTTGTAGTTTTTCCTGTTTTGTGTTCTCTCATTTCATTCTCTTCTCAGGACGGTCAATTCTTTTGATTATTAGCATGTGACAGAGGCTGGTTCAGGTAATGATAATGAGGTATTGTGGATGAAGGAGAAGTTAGTAGCATAATCGGTCCAGCCAATTACTCTATTCAATTCAGGGGTAAAGGAAAATTTGGAAACCTTGAAGCCTGGAGAAAGTGTGAGGGGATATTGTCTGAGTAGCCTTACGTCTGTAAGTGCGGCGACCCCATATTTAAAGAGGTACACCCAGCGATGCAAGTCCAGTAATATTCGGACTTGAGCAGGCATCCTTGAGAATGATTATCATTCTTGGGAGGGTAAGGTTTTAGACCAAACAAAGTACTGGGCGTGCTCTCACGTGCCTCAAAGATCTTATCAAGTAGGATTAGTTTTCTTTCCACTAAATATTCTTGAGGTACCCGAATTATGGTACCTCACTAGGGGAAAAGTACAACACCTAGGTCCCTTAGTCTGGAGTCTCCCAATAGTTTACAAAGCGATCACTGTTAAATCTGAGTATTGGGAGACTGGGAAGAACGTACAGACAATAGCCCGCCCACAAGTGTTGATGAAAAGAACTGATGACATTATTAGAAGTGTGTATATTAACGCAAGCTGAAGGAGATTGTATATGACATTGATAGACATAGGATGATGCTATTGATGAACATAAAGTGTTTAAATGTATTCTGAGCTTAAAGACATGCGTTGGACAGATGAACCTGTTAAACTTGAAGAACTGTAGTACAGTATTCTGTATAGCTGATACATGTTCTATTGTACTTTGTATCTTTCCAAATAATGTATTAAGTGTTTTATTGCACCCTTGAAGGGCATACAAAAGGTTATCTCCAAGCTCTAGAAGTGTACGGTTTATAGTAAAAGAAGAAGTCGTTTAGAGGATTAAGACTCTCTTATGATAACTTGTTTAGATCTACAAACAGCGTGGTCATACACCAAGGGGGACTTGTATTACATAACAATAAAACGTGGTACTGAGATCCTGCATATAACATCTTTAAGGTAATAGTTTATTATACTATCAAAGGGTGGACTGTAGAAGTCGTATAATTGGATGAACGAAAGTATATTGGTTAATATTGTTTTGCCGTGCGATTGTGATCTGTACACCACGTAACACGTGGCATGGTGCGACGGTAAAATACTCACGCACACACTCGCATTACAACATTTAGTTATTTATATAATTCATATTCATATTGGTTCCGTTACACTGTAATTTATGAGCAGATAGTATTTGGTTTATTATTAGTCTATATATATTATGATTATATGTACACTTCAGTGATATTCAAGGTTCAGGTCATAGGAAAGGTATCATGCCTAGTATCATATTAAAACCCTATTCATCAGCAGCTGTCCGGTGCAGTCGGCGAAGAGATCGTACATTGCATACTTTAGTTATTGATATTAGGGAATAAACCTTTGTATGATGTTAGCTATGAAATGCTAATTGTAACTGGAGCATTGGCGGGAAGAAAGGAGCTCATTCCCTGGAGAGACGACCCCCACCTTTGGATTCCTTAGATTGAATCAGCCTATGACCTGTTTAGCCTGGACCCATCTGATGTCTGGACCTATAGAAGCAAGCCACGTCATTTGCATTGTTCTCTGTAACACTAAATGTGTATATATGATCATAGCTGTGCACCCAGATTTCAGTCTTCACTGATCACAGTATTCTAACAGATATACTGTCCACTGGGTCCCATGGGTGGGCAGCGAGCGCATGCGATAGCAGCGGTATGTATTTATCTTTTGGTATTGGCTGTACTGTACTGTATCATAATATAATAATGTATTGAATTGTTGACTATTTACATCTGCTAAAATAAATTACTTTGTGTGTTAGAAACACAATACAATCGCCTATGCCATGCTTATTTGAAAACGATAGAATTACTTTAATAATACCTAGTGATGGAAGTGCTTCATACAGTACAGCCCCTAGTGATGGAAGTGCTTCATACAGTACAGACCTAGTGATGGAAGTGATTCATACAGTACAGCCGCTAGTGATGAAAGTTCTTCATACAGTACAGCTGCTAATGGGGAAAGTGCTTCATACAGTACAGAACTAGCGATTGATGTGATTCATACAGTACATACCTGGTGATGGAAGTGCTTTATACAGTACAGACCTAGTGATGGAAGTGCTTCATACAGTACAGACCAAGTGATGGAAGTGATTCATACAGTACAGCCCTTAGTGATGACAGTGATTCATACAGTACAGCTGCTAATGATGGAAATACTTCATATAGTACATCCCCTAATGAAGTAAATACTTCATTATAATACAGCCACAATTAATCACATCAATCATAAGCAGATACATAGTATTGTGGATCGCTATCAAAATCTCATCTTTTGCACCAGCCCTCCATAGATACTCCAATCTTATCAGCGGATGCACCCACATCTAATTGTATCACCATTATATAGCTATAGATGGACATATGCATTTTTGGTGCACCTACTCCCTATGTAAATGCACACTTTATGCAAAAAAAACTGATATATGTCAAACTCTACATGAGCCCCCATCTGTACTTAATCCCAGTGATGTTTACCATGTGGCTCAACACAGCTCAGCCTAAACATATCTATCGCATGCTTAATTAAGTAGAAGTGACAAGCATAGTGATTAGCATTTCTGCCTGACAGCGCTGTACTTTGTATTATTTTACCCTATGGACTATACATACATATATAGTTACATGTAAGTAGTCACGTGGCGTTGTCCATTTTTCCTAAAGGCTTTTATCCAGGTTGTTATTAATGATTTAGTTTGCTACCTATCATGCAATTACCATGGTAACCAGTCATGGCATGATTTAGTGAGCAAAAAGGCTTTGTAACATTTATTGCATAAAAACCCTGCCCCACCTACTTCCTTAGTCATATGACCATCGAAGAGCTTGGTGACTGACTGGCTCAAACTAAGAGATCATGTTACACTCTCCTGGGAACAAGCAGAAACCAAAGGTTTCCGGAATATACTTTTTTTTGTTGTTGTTTTGTAGCGAGTGTCCTATAAATGTAGGCTCAGTCCTAGGTCCTCTGCTGTTCTCTATCTACACCACTTCTCTTGTAAAACTAATAAGCTCCTTTGGATTTCAGTATCATCTCTATGCGATGATACACAAATCTATCTATCCTCTCCTGATCTTTCACCATCTGTGTTGTCTCGCGTTACTGTCTTTCTGCCATTTCATCTTGGATGTCTTCTCGCTAACTCCAACTCAATCTTTCAAAAACTGAATTAATAATATTCCCACCCAAAAACAGAAGCTTCCTGCCTGACATTTCTATTTCTGTTAATAACATGACCATAAATCCCACCACGCAAGCTCGCTGCCTAGGTGTAATCCTTGACTCACAGCTATCATTTATTCCCCACATCAACTCCATATCTAAATCATATTACATACATCTAAAGAACATTTACAGAATACGCACATATCTCACACAAGACACTGCAAAAACATTAATTCATGCACTTATCATCTCCCGCATCGACTATTGCAATTCCCTACTTACTGGTCTTTCAAAAGTTAGACTTGAACCCCTACAATCTATTATGCACGCAGCGGCTAGATGGATTTTCCTTGCAAAACGTTCTTCCTCTGCTGAACCACTCTGTCAGTCTCTACATTGGTTGCCTGTATTCCAACAAATCCAATATAAAATTCTTCTACGAACATACAAGGCCGTCAACAAAATTGCACAGACATACATTTCCTCACTTGTCTCAAAATATCTCCCTACTCGACACCTCCATTCTGCACAAGAACTGCGTCTTTCTTCCACTCTCAGCACATTCTTCCATTCTCGGTTACAGGACTTTTTTCGGGCTGCACCCACTTTGTGGAATTTTCTCCCTCGCACAGTAAGGCTTTCCTCTAGTCTCCAAACCTTCAAGCATTCTCTGAAGACCAACCTCTTCAGACAAGCTTATAGTATTCCTCTACCACCATCTTATTCCATAGTTGCCAACTCCTGGAAACTTGTTTCCAGGAGAGGGGGCGAGAGGGGGTGGGACGAGGCCAATCGCGTCATTTCGGCCCCGCCCCCGCCGAAAACGTAATTTGCATCGCGGGGGGGGGGGGGGGGGGGGCCAAAATGACGCGATTGGCCTCGTCCCGCCCTCCAAAATGGCGTGATTCACCGAGAATCGCGTCATTTGAAAAATCCGGGACGCGGGAGAAATGCCATCTCCCCCGGGAGCCCGACCCGAATTTCGGGAGTCTCCCGGACTTTCCGGGAGAGTTGGCAAGTATGTCTTATTCTCCCCTATTACCAACCTCTACACAGCTAACACAAGACAACAACCCTCTGACCAACATTGGTGCACACACAGCCCACTCAATACTTTTACCTTTGCGTTCTAGCTGGTGATGTAGCACATGCCCTTGTGTTTCAAACTCCCATTGTCCCATTGATTGTAAGCTTGCGAGCAGGGTTCTCTTACCTCTCTGTCTGTATGTATTACCCAGTATTGTTTTATTAATGTTTGTTCCCAATTGTAAAGCGCTACGGAATTTGCTGGCGCTATATAAATAAATGATGATGTTACTCAAAGATCGATTTTGCAAAGGGAACAGGGAGTTATAGGAGAAACTCCTGGAAGCATGGAAGCTTCATGTTCAAAACCATGAAAAAATAAGAAAAAAAATATGTGGGATTGCACCTTAAAATCAAAGACATGGTGGATTTTATAGTGAAAGACTTATAGTATAGCAATTGCCTTCTAAAACTCAGGACTTTTCTGCAATCATTCAATAAAACTTATATTGCATTTTAAAACAGGTTTAATCCACTTGCTGCAGACCAATCGGTAACCATCCCATCCTCTGGTACACAAGGGTTAATATTCTTAGAATTGAGTGTATAAGGACAGGATGACTTTTGGACAGTTTGTAATGATGGAAGTACCAATAAAACATTTTGGTCCTGATTCATTAAGAATAGTAAGGCAAATTTTCTCCATGTTACAATGCAAGGTGTGCAAATTAGTTTTTTATTTTGCACATAAATTAAATACTGGCTGTTTTTCAAGTAGCACAAATAGCTCGATCGCTTTATTTTTACACTGAAATTTAAAGTTTAACTTGTACATGCTCTACCTCAACTATAAATCTGTCATCAGTTTAAATCTACCCCCCCAACTAAAGTAATATGGTTTTGCCAAGCTGCAAAGGCTTTACTTTCCTTAAGAACTCAGGCCATTCATATCTTAAAACACTACGCGTTTTACTATGTCTACAACGTCTGTTGTGTTCGGTGTGTAATATACATACCTTTAGTGGGGAACCTTTAATGGATTTTTAAGGGCTTGGTTGGGAGCAATATATAACTGTTCTGCGTATACTATATGTATGTCTGAGGTTCTGGTTACCAGTGAATTGCTAGACTGCATTCCCCTGAATATTGGTTCTATTGGAGTGGCTGTAAGATATGGGTCATTATCTTGCTGGAGTAAAGATCTTCTACCAAGTCCTGGCTTCCTCCCAGATTGTCTACAGCTTTCTCCATCCATTGTTCACTCTATTTTGAAATTTTCTGAAGCAGAGAGGCTTCTCCATAGTATAAGGTCAGTGGCAAATGCCAGGAGAGATTCATGCACGTCCCTCCAAGACTTGCGAGGCAATTGTACCATGGACAGTATCCCCAATCCCTTTTCTATCAGATCTGCTATAGGGCTCTTGGTGGCCTCCCTCACAAGTGCAGTCCCCACGCTATTATTTTTGGAGTAAGGCCAATTCCACAGCGGTTTCCATTTCTTTAGAGTGGACAGTGCTCCTGGCAATCTTCTGCTACCCTTTCCCTTCTTGGTGCTTTTTAATAGACTTTTTTCAGGTTTTCCAAAGCTTTTTTTCCCAGTGGAGTGGCAACTAGATGAGAGTAGCCATGGGCCATTCAAGAGAAAAACTACCTATTCCGTTTAGTGTGCATCGGCCTTCGGCTACTTACCAGCTTAAGCTAAAACAGATCAGTTTTATCCAATGCACAGACCTGACATAATCTGTTGTTATAGTCAAGAGCAAAACTAAAGAATTATTAGAAGGTGTAATTCCTCTTCAGCACAATAAAGGCCACTAAGAACATCACAGTGTAAAGTTCCTATATGGGTAAAATCTTGGCTATGAAAATGTGTTTTGGTAATAAGGAAGGATGATCGCCCTGAATAGAATAAAGTATTAACAACTGCTTGTATTTTAAAATATGTGGAGGATAAAAAAGACAGACCAGGAGGCGCAACATTATTTAGGGCCTTGAAGTGAAGAACCAGAACATGCATCAAATGTAAACGACAAACATTTAATCGTAACATTATTATTGTTGATTTTTTTGAGGAATCACAGTTGTGTGTAGCACCGGTCAGGGATGATATTTGAGATGTATGAGGTAGAGTTGTAGGGCTTTGTAGTCAAGGGTAACTTGAATTGGATTCTGGAGGACTCGGGTAGTTAGTGTAGGGATTTGCAAAGTGGTGCAGTAGAATGTGGAGAGGTGAGAGAGGAAGATCAGTCTTGCAGCAGTATTTAGGATGGATTGAAGTGGGGATAGATGGATGAAATGAGTGCCAGATAGCAGGCGGTTGTATTAGTCAAGGCAGGAGTGTTGAGAGCAGAGAAAAATTTTGGTAGCATCTTGGACAAGAAGCTTATCTTGGCAATATTTCTAAACTGGAGGCGACAGGACTGGTTGAGACTGAACGAGAGGAATAAAGCAGAGAGCCAAGTCAGATGAGACACCAAGGCAGCGGGCTTGGGGGCGTTATGGTTAGTGAGGAAGATTTGAGGGGAGGTGTGGACTGGGAGGAGGGAAGATGATGATCTCTGTTTAGGTTAGACAGATGGTTACATAGATAGTACAAAAGGGGAGGAGAGGTAGATGTGGCTGTTATCAGCATAGATGTGGTTCTGAAAGTCAAATGATCAAATTAGTTCCCCAAAAAAGAGATTTAAAGGAATCTTTACTTAGCAGTGACATGCAAGATGGGTTGATGCAGTAGTAGCTTCATTATTATCTGTAGCCCTGATAGTAGATGGTTAAAATAATTGAAACAGGGGATGTGTCTATGTCTAATTATCCTGCAGTTACATGAACTGGCCCTCACCATACTCTGTCTACATTTGGCTCTCCGGGCGTAAGGGGGACGCAAGTAAACAACGCACAAAAATCTACATACAGACGTATGTGTCTGCAGTTTTGTTCAGTGTTAATAAATATTACATACCAAAAAAAATTGGTGTACAACCAACTATAACGGAGGGGCTACCTCAGGCAATCTTCATTTATGTTACAGAAGAATCAATACGGACACAGCTATGCAGCAGCGGGTGCTGCGCAGTTGATGTCGCTTTTTTTATTTTTTATTTTATTTCCTCTGGATTACCAATTAAAAAGTTTTACCTCATGTTTTATTTAACAATTTTATATATATTATGATAATGGGGGAGATGGTAGAACTGATGGACGTTAGGACAGAATGCCGGATTACTACGGTATGACTATTATGAAAGGTTTGCTGCCAGATACTAACCAGATCGATATAGGTATGAAGTTGGAAAATAACCGCTATCCGACTGTGTGTGGTCACGAAGAGGCCCCAGCGTACGGCAGAAGTGACGCGGCTGCTGGGAACAAACTCTGAACGGCTGGATCTTTGCCTAATTGGCGACCTGTGTGGGCAGGTAAACTGGACAGCCATCCCGTTACGTGGTGCTCAGGTCATGTGACCATGTGTTGCCAGCTATAGTTCCACAGTAAAGCTCCAATATGTGACAAGTTTTGCCGCTAATAACTTTCCTGGTGGGGTGATTCATATCTTACTGTATAATATAGGCCTGGACAACCGGCAGCCCTCCCGGTGTTGTGATTCTACAAGCCCTAAGATGCTGACATCTAGCATGGTATGCTGGGACTTGTAGTTTCACAGCACCTGCAGAACCACAGGCTGCTGTAATAACTATAAAACAAGGTTTCTCTCCTATTTCTAAAGTCAGCGGACATATTATAGTAATATGAGCAAGACAAAACAACCTTATTGTTTTTTCTCGTTTGGTAAACCATGCCAGATTGTATAACCGGTCCATAAGATGCCCTGTGGTGGGACACGCAGGAACCAGTCACTTTGCTTGAGTCAAGTGGCAATGTACGCCCAAATCGACAGCAACGTGAGCAAATTAAACATAGAATGCAAAGCAGACAGTACGGGCAGCATAACTGTGTTACATAACATGTCTAAATATGATGCTATTACTATATATAGCTGCTGCTTATGTATTGTGAGATCCTGTATGTGATTTATGTATGAATGTTACTAGCGCTGGCAGCCACTGTATGACAGCACAGAGAGAGATGTTGGTTCTTTATATAATAAAACAACTTGCATTCTATTGGACACTTCTTTGCATACTTCAACAACGCTACATCCCCAGTGGTATTCTATAAATAAAATACCCATACAACAATGATACACTTCAGTGGAAAAAAAGAACACAAAAACCAGCCATACAGAAACAATTCAGCTCAACTTTAGTGAAATAACAAATGGATTCATTCTATACCAAACATAAAGTACAGTGCTTCAGGCAAATTACAGGCAAAAGTCAGCCTAGCCTAATTACACACATGTAACGTTACACAAATGTGTAGTTTTTTTCTCAAATCGTTGTAAATGTCAACAGCAGTAATTACCTTTTTTGTTACTAGAAAAACACATCAATACAGTGGTCACTGGACATATATAAAAAAACAAACAAACTTTAAAATAAAACAAAAAAAACCTTAAGTATATCAAGAAAGTCTATGAACAGCACATTGGCTTATAATGGTCAAGTATACCTCACATGACAGGGTGTCTGTAAAACAAAATAAAGACTAAAATGTGCACTGATTAAGAAAAATAATCACTCATGTTAATAAAGAAAAACACATGGTGCAGTGTATGGGGCGCACTCCAGCTCTTTGGTAAATTCAAAATAATTTGAGGTGCAAAGCCAAATATTTTGGTTTCTTTTCAGCTGAATAGACGACCGCCGCGTTCACGGGTCTGGGCTCTTTTCCATCTCTCCAGGAAAGTCCTGGTCAATGTCCACGTGCACAACGTCAGGAACTGGAGACAGAGAATGGGAGTGAAACATTAAGGGTAATAAATCATGTTAAACAGTAGCAGAAAATTTAAGGCAAAGTACATAATCTGTGGCTTTCCAGCAGCCGAGAACTATTAACCCCAGCATGCCCGGTCAGCCTTTGATCTCCAGCATCTGTGGAACTACCAGTCTCAGCATGCCCTGTAGTTCCACAGCAGCGGGAGCGGTAGAGGTGGGTGAATCCTGCATGTAACAGGATGTAAGGAAGGAGCAGTAATGTCTAAGTGGATCTCCGTCTGTATCCGCTGATGATCCACCACACAGTAGACTAAACAGTATATAGCAGTAATATATAATAGTGTAACAATAGTACATAGCAGGTTAGACTAAACAGTATATAGCAGTAATATATTATAGTGTAACAGTAGTATATAGCATGTTACACAAAATAGTATATATCAGTTATATATAATAGTGTAAAAATAGTACATAGCATTTAGACTAAATAGTATATAACAGTAATATATTATAGTGTAACAATAGTATATAGCATATTACACTAAATAGTATATAGCAGTAATATATAATAGTGTAACAAAAGTATAGAGCATATTAGACTAAATAGTATATAGCAATAATATATAAATGTAATAGTAGTATATAACATGTTAGACTGTTGTATATTACTACTGTTGAATGACTTTTACAACAACTGTTGTATTGAAGCCGTATACTGTTATAAACTACCAATGTTATTAATCTGGAAATTGTTATTTTGTAGATTTTTATATTCTACTACTATTATATTAATTATATTGTTTTCTACTACGGTTATCAATCCATATGATCTTATATTCTGCTAACACAAATAGGCTCAGCAGGAAGGATGTGAATACATGGACCAGTCACAGCGTCATTTCACACTCACCTCTGTTTCCCGTCTCTCCCAGAACAGCGTATTCAGGACTATAATCATCCGCCTCATATGTATCATCAGTTAACGTGTTGTCTGCACTCTCAGGTAAATCTGCACACAAGACATTTCTCATTATACATCTGCTGGTCTCTGCTGCAGAGCACTGGCTTACGTTAAAAATAAAATATCTTTCACCTTGTTTATCTTTACATGTCAGATTGTCAACATTTAACACCTTGGTGGTGTTATCCACTTGCTCAGCACTCTCTCTTACATCTGTAGGGAAACGTAGGTGTCACGAACCCGCTCCCAGCTGCCGTGACGTTGGGGTGTTCGCTGAATGAGGTCACACATGATTTCAACCCGCAGTCTCTCTCTACCTATCACACAGGTTATAGACCTACGGAATCGCCCCCAAACACAGCGCTCTCACACCCCCAGACATTTTAGGTTTGCCACCACCTATTGAGTAAGGGCAATAGGACCCCAATATACTGTTCCACACTGGCACACAGGCTTCTAGCTATTCACAGACTAACAAGACCCGCACCAGTGTCTCTTAACTACACAGTCACCTTGTCACCCACAGTGACTTTTTGCAGGTTGTCCTTCCGGCCCCCTTGAGGTCCAGCAACACACAGTACAGCTGGTGAAGATTGCAGGGAAGGTACCACCCCCCCCCCCCCCCCCCCCTCACCCCCCAGAGGAGGATGAACTGGTCTTCTTTTCTGGACAAGCAGTACTAATGTGCACCACCTGGTTGCACACAAAATACCGGCGGGTGTCTCCCAGAACAGGCTTGTGGGTGATGGTGCTGAGGGGGGTGGCGTTGATCCTCCTGGCCGTCCCCCTTTTCAGGCAGACTGCTCTGGCACAAAAGTCCCTCTTTTAGCTGCAGATGCCCGGGTGACAATATACTTGTCAGCCAGTCTAGCTGCTTCCGCAGATGATGTAGGGTCCCGATCCACTACCAATTCCTTTACATCAGCTGAGCACAAAGTGAGAAACTGCTCTTGGATAATTAAATCTTTCAGAGCATCAAAAGGTGGTGATCTTTAACCCTTCAAACCACTGTTTGAAAGAAGTAGACAGTTGCGCCACAAGTGCTGAATAAGTGTCAGAGGCACTGCGTTTTAAATCTCGGAATTTCTGCCTATGCGCCTCTGGCGTGATATTAAAACGCTGCAACAGGGCACTTTTGATTGCCTTATAATCTCCATCCACTTCAGGTGGAAGATCTGCAAAGACCTCTAGTGCTTTCCCTCGCAAACCAGGGGTTAAATACTGTGGCAACTGATCTTTGGCCAGTCCATACTGTCGGCATGGTCTTTTCAAATCCTCGCAAAAAAGCATCCAAATCCCAATCTTTTTCCAATACAGGGAAATTCTCTGGACAGGGCCTGCTGATACCAGCCTCTCTGGCTTGCGTTTGAGCTTGGCAAGCTCCAGCTCATATCTCCTCTCTGCCTCTCGCTCGGCAGCTTCTCTTTCTGCCTGGAGCTCAGCTGCATCCATAGCAGCACGCCTCTCTCTCTCCTGACGGTCAGCAGTTTCCTTCTCCTGGAACTGCTGTATAAGTTGCATTTTAGTTGCAATGTCCGCTGGGCCCAAATACTTTAGGGCAGTTTGCAAATAAACGTCCATAGCAGTGTCCACACATGAACTATTAGAATCATCCGAAATTAATAGTCCTTGGTTTTGAGCAATATCCACAGTCAGGTTCGCTTCTGAATCCTGGCTATGCACTCCTGGGACACCTCTACGACTTGATGCTGATCCCTCTGCACAAGAGCTTCAATCAATTGCTCCTTGCTTTTGCCACTAGTGGGAATTCCTCCAGCCTCACAATGCGAAATCAGCGCCTCCTTTGTCATGCGTTTATATGCCGCAGCCATCTCCTCAGTTACGTTGCAAAATAAAAGATAGCAAAGAAAAAACAGAGAGAATGGAAGGGAACTGCTTTGCACGTATGTCTTCAAAAATAAAGCCGGAGTTTTGTCCTTGTAAGACTATTGTATTCCTCGCAAGGTTACAATCAGCTTATAAGTGTAAGGGTTAATTGCTTAAACCATGCACTTAATACTCTAAGAAATTAAATAATCCCACCGCTATGCCACCAATTTGTCACGAATACGCTCCCAGCTGCCGTGACTTTGGGGTGTTTGCTGAATGAGGTCACACACGATTTCAACCCACAGTCTCTCTCACCTATCACACAGGTTATAGACCTACAGAATCGCCCCCAAACACAGTGCTCTCACACCCCCAAACACTTCAGGTTCTGCCACCACCTATTGTGTACTGGCAATAGGACCCCAATATACTGTCCCTCACTGGCACACAGGCTTCTAGCTATCCACAGACTAGCAAGACCCGCACCAGCACCCAAAGGGTTACCTAGTCACACCTCCAGACTGTTACACAAATGTAAATGCAAACGCACACAGCTTGTTAATCAAATGTATCAACAAATCACACACTGGCATTCCAAGGGTTAACTTGGTCGAGCAATCTCTTCTAATAGGCTAATGGATTTGTTAGAGTATCAAGGACGCAACTTATTAAATTATAGATTTAATATACAAAAATACAGGACATACAGATAAAAAAAATAATGAACAATTAATAGATTGACATAACAAGCAAAACAGTTTAAAATAAAAGGGGTTACATTCAGAATAGCACTTACGTAAATTGCATAATCTGCGCCATTGGGAATTGGCTAGGAAGATGGACAGCTTATTTTCCCCAGAAAGTCTGACAGTTGTCCTTTCAAAACACAGGTTTTTAAGCAAAATGAAATGGGATGGTCTTCACAGGGGCAGTGTTTAATGCTAATTGGGGGCAGGGATGTCCCCTGGGTGTCACTATACTTTGCTCACAGATATTCCCAAAGTCTTGACCTGTTGGTAATTCTTCACAGATATTTCCCAGAGAAATAACTCCCTCTTCAATAAACCGGTCATAATCTCCCACACATTTAAATACTAAACATGATGGAATTATGACAATGTGACATAGCTTTTCCAAAGATATGTGATTTTAGCTGTTCACGGATACCACCCGTACCTGTCATTCACAACCCTGGTGTGATTTCTGCTCCTCAGTATGGAGTGACACCCAGATTTCCCAAAATATGAACTATGACAACATTTTCCTTTGAAGGTAATATTTCTATATACCTGTATAGGCTTTCACATGCTGCCTACCAGGATCTCCAGCTGTGATCGGCCCCACAAAGTCTATTCAAGTGTCTAAAACTAACAGTAAGAGATCTTTGAAGCTGCTAAAGGTGGCATGCTTATCTCCTCACACTGGGATGTGCAAAGCCATAAAACACATTACATCAGACTCTGTCTTTAAATTTTACACTTTAAACTTATCAATGGATTCATTTGATATAACCTATTTACACTGCAGTTATGAATTATCCCTTATAAATAACTGCAAGCTCTCTATGTTGATGACGGTAGGCAAATTACATTATAAAAAGAGGTAGCAGGTGTCTGGTATGGAACAAATGAGCAGTATTCTATATAGTATAACCTTATCCACATCATTGTATTACTGTATCGCTTACTTCATTTATAACTAGTTCCGATGAAAGATAATAATGTACAAATCATGGTTTGTGGGCTGAAAGCATTATTTCCTATGCACACCAAACATAAATGGCTGATTACAGCTAAATAAGACAACATACAATAACAAAGATTATAAATGTGTAATAATATATGAAGCTAGCACACACGTTTATGAAGGTTACATACTGGATCATAGTGTATTATTTGGATATTATAATAGCTGTCTGCGTTTCTCACCTTCAGTCTCTGCCGTTTCTGGCTGATAAAAGTCACTTCTACCTAGCTCTTCAGTGCTGTCCAGTGGTACTTTAAAACAGTAAGAAGAAACATTACAATGTATTCTGCACATGAAGTAATAGAAAGCAGGTATGGATATTGAGCAGAGATGTATAGGGTATTTATGTCACACAAGTGGCATAAGTCCGGGCAGTAAGCATGCTTACCTTCACTCTCCACGCTGTCCGCTTCAACAGCTGGCTCGCCAACATCACTGTCGTACACACTGTCAGTGCTCGCAATCAACACCGGACACGCTCTGTACACTAAGAAGTTGTCTAACCGTCTGGCTGCTAACAAAGATAGAGAAACACAATGTTCTTGTTCACAGCGATCACAGATTGTTATAAAACACTACACATACAACAAGTCTGGGATTAAGTAGAACACCGACTGCGAGCCTGGTCTCAACAACCATCAGTGCCCGACCTCACTAATGCTCTTTTAGATGAATGGATACAAATCTCTACAGCCTTGTACCAAAATCTAATGGAAACTCTTCCAAGAAGAGTGGAGGTTGTTATAGCAGCAAAGGGGGGTGGGGGGGAACCATTTCCATACTAAAGTCAATGGTTGTGGAATGAAATGTTCAACAAGCACATATGGAGGTGATGTTTGGTTGTCCATATATTATTAGCCATGTAGTGTACATTTACTGAAACTTCCAAAAACTCTAATAGCTTATTCAAGCTTGCCTTTACAAGCAATATTACCAGTTTCTACTCTTCAGTCTCAAGTCTTTACCAAGGATTTTTACCAAGTGATGCAGCTTCAGCTGCTAGACTACTACTTTTAGACAATCTTCTAATAAAAGCACCAACTTACAACCTGTACACTCTTCAGCTATTTATTACAAAAAGCTCTCTCTTTAATACTCAAAATCTTGTCTCTTCAAAAATGATTGACAAACTGAGACACAGACAATCAAATATGTACATTGCAACTATAGAAGGGCCAGGCACTGTTTTCACCTAAAATAACAGCACTTTACCTTGAAGCGGTTGCCCTTACACAGATTTATAAGCCTCAGGTACAAGTGACATGTCTAACTCAATGGGAAACATAATCAATGAGATTTCTCCCAACTGATACACTTGTCTCAGAAAAGCCTCAGCATTCTAGACTGGTGGATGACTCCATGACCTCTAAAGATCTAAAACCTTACCAAGCATATGGGAAATTGTTACGGTGGATGAAACTTTACAGGATGGGGAGAAGTTTGGAATTCAAACACACTGCTAAGGCTGTTGGTCACAACTGGAACTAAAATGTTGCATCAATGTTGTGCAGATTTTGAGCAGTGAAAGAAGCCCTTCAGAATTGGGAGGATGTTCCCAATACAAATAGAGTACACCACCACAGATGCAGCGCTTTTAAACATGGGGAAAAACAAGGATTTTGCACTTGAGGATAGCTTGGAAATATTAGTAAGGACAATGCCAAGTTTACAGTACATTTCTGTCATTTATATATCTCTGGAGTAGAAATGCAGAGGCAGATTATCCCAGTTGCCAATCAACTGACCCAGGGGATCGGATGCGTCCACGCAATCTCATGACATCTCGTCTTCATTACAGAAAATTACTTTGCAAATCTTGACCTCTGGACCCTCGGGTATCTCTTATCGATGTTAGCAGCTCCTTGGACATTTTTGGAGAGTGTACTACATCACAGCATTACCCTGATCCAATCCCATCTGACATTCAAGTAATGCTCATTGCCCTGGCTTGACAGGACAGTGGGAGCTTACTCAACGTCCCGGCTTACTATTGCAGGAAGCAATAATCCATATCACAATATGGAGATGCTTTCTATAACTGCTTGGAACAAAACGTCCACGACTGGCCGTAACTTTAAAGCACTCGATGGCATACATAGGGACAAAACCAATAGGCGGACAGGCCATGCTTATTAATACTATATAGTTGGACATACTGTAACCACTGGGAATTTAACCCTATGCCATATATCAGAAAAACAATCTCTATTCCTTGAATAACGTAATCTACTGAAGGTGGAGCAATGGACAAAGTAGAGTACAGACAGCTAATATGACCATTGTTCTTTCATCTATTAAAAGCAGACATCAATAGCACAGATGTATGCTTAAGGCATATTTTGGTTCAGAAAACTATCTGTAGTAAATCAACTAGGAGTAAGGTGAACATGGTTCACACACACACACAGACTAAAGGAACATAAACTAAAAGGAAGAAGAATAAAGCTGACACAACATATCAAAGCTCCTCACTTCAACTTGATTGTTTCTACTTACTATATATAACTAGGTTCTGACTCCACAATATCTCCCATGTACCAAGTTGACTGCGAGGACAAGTCTATATGGAAATATAGTCTGCATCTAGTATACAGAACTTTTTGATGAACCCAAAAGGTTAAGAGGATTTTATTTTGGGTTTCATGAAATACTTCTGGGGGTATATTTTCTAATCTACGGGTTTGAAAAAGTGGAGATGTTGCCTAAAGCAACCAATCAGATTCTAGCTGTCATTTTGTTCACTGCACTCAACAAATGATAACTAGAATCTGATTGGTTGCTTTAGGCAACATCTCCACTTTTTCAAACCCGCAGATTAGAAAATATACCCCTGATCTTTTCAACACCTGGTCATTTTATTGTGCTTCCCTCCGCATCTCACCTTGGTTTTCAAGACAACCCACGTCAGCAATTTCCAGGTGATGAACACCAGTCCCGTTCTCCTCATCGGAGCGGTTTACTGGAGGCTCTGAAAACTCAGGTGTGCTGGAACTGGCATGTGCGAGTTCTCTCATATCTATTGAGCAACAGGTATCACATTGTAATTTACTCACAGTGGATGAGAGGACAAGGCAGAGAAGAGACAGCATGCAAGTGTGACCATTAGCCTTTCATTTATCAAAAGCTCTTCCAGGCATCAATAAGCAAAGAGAGGGAACTCAATTCAACTATTGAGGAAGCACTAAATCAGTCTTCTCTGGATCATTTAAACAGAAATAAAAAGAATAATAATCCATAATCCACATTTGAGTGAAATTAAATATATGGACATACTTATTTGTTATAACAATGGTTATTTCTCCACCATACGCCCACAATGTGAGTGTAGAGGAAGTATGTGGCTGATGATGCTGCAAACTGCATGGCTGAGAGGTAGGGGGGTTATTCGCCCACATTAATCCCCATAAATTAATATAGAAGGAGGTAAAACGTGTTGGGGTTACCACTGACATTTGTTTTAGGAGACAAGATAAAAGTACAATTATTACTTTTAGGATAGGTATCTTTCTGGATTTATGACAGGGAATAACATGTATTAGTGTAGATCAGTGTCTTCAAAACAAGTTAAATGATCTATTAATATACACATATTATCTTCAGAAACATTTACTATGCTGACCTTCATCTTGTAATGCACAAATCTGCTCACATGCGCCAGTACTGTCATCTTCTGGTGTTATATCTGCAGGTGACACCAGACGTCACAAGGATATATGCACTGCTACCCAGAAAGGGAATCAGAAAGTGCTGAGACCAAAGAGGGATAGATATGTTGGAAGCAATGTCTGGCAAACAGGGAGAATGACAGGTGAATGTCTGGAAGAGAGACAGAGAGAGAGAGAGGGAAAAGAAAGGTCTGGGTATTGTGAGATGAGAGGCAGCATGAACCTTACCATAACTTTCTGGAGTGACGGTATCAGTAGCTGTCTCCCTGACAGGGATCCTGCACACATCCTGTACCAGGTCCTCTGGTACTGCATACTCTATAGTACAAATATGGAACGAACAGTGAATGAGAGGACACATATGTAGAGGTGCACACAAAGGAAGAGAAATCAAAGAACATTTTCAGACCATGATAAATTAAAACAAGTAATGATGAACTATAAAGACTAATTCTGCCTTTATAGTGAACATTTTAACATGAATCCACCACTCCTCTTACTTGTGAGGATAAATAGGTTTTAGCCTTATAAGTTGACGAGTCGAGTTGCGCAGTTGGGAGGCGCACCGCAGGAATAGGGCACAGGTAATGGATGGTTAATACGGCTGTCTAAAGAGTAACTGTCACTGCTTACTTAAATGATAGAACTCATTGAGACATAATCATTTAGGAGGTATATGCATAAAGCTGGGAACACACTGATGCAATGATCGTGCAGATCACCAATAAGCGACCGCTTGGTCAGATATTACAAGAGTCATTGTAATAAGATCATTTCTTATCATACCCAAAGCACATCGTATCTGTTCAAAATATTGGGGCCATCCTTTTCAAACAGATCCCTGGAACAAGGGGTACATCCTGCATGTCAGACTTGTAATAAGAGGATAATGATAAGAATTAGACATGGCTAACGTCATTCTGCAGGGAGAGGTCCCAATAACCCAATGGCTACATATGCTTCTTGGCAATGACGAGCCTCAACAAGTAAGATACAGTCCCACTGTCTGCAATACAGGTAAAAAGTCTGAGTTTACACAGCTGATCTAACCCTATAAAACCTAATGCTCATGATAGAGTAATACCTATATGACAAAGCATTCTGGCACACTATTTTGCACGCCTCAATAAGGAACAGCACCCAACTTGAAAATGATGACTTTACCAGTCATTTCATCCTGAGGGTGTCATTTAAGATAACAGTGGAGGTCCTAGTGAGCGTCCCACCACCTGACTTGTATGAGGGGGTCACTAATTAGGACAAGAGGTATGCTGAAGTTGGAGAAACCATTAAACTGTGCTTCCAAAGGGAGGCACTGAGGTACCTTTATATTCTTGTGGGGGTAATGTGAAAATACTTACAGAAGATAAAAAGCACCATTTGGGGATATAGTGAATAGGTGACAGGTTTACCTATGAACTGGAGGAAACATGACACGCTACTTAGACGATTTGGTAGGATTTTACAAAGACGTTTTAATGATACTGAAGGGTTAGGGCAAGACCAGGGGTCGGCAACCCCTGGCACGCATACCAGATGTGGCACGCCGACCACTTCTGTCTGGCACGCCGACCACTTCTGTCTGGCACGCCGGCACTGCAGCGGTCAGACTAAAGAAACCAAAGATACCTAAAACGGAGCTCCGTTTTAGTTATCTTCAGCTCCCGTGGATGAAGATGCAGACTCCAAAGGTAAGTATGAGGCACAGGAGGAACTGGGGGCACTACTATGAGGCACGGGAGGAACTGGGGGCACTACTATGAGGCACGGGAGGAACTGGGGGCACTACTATGAGGCATTGGAAAAACTGGGGGCACAACTATGAGGCACAGGAGGAACTGGGGGCACAACTATGAGGCACAGGAGGAACTGGGGGCACAACTATGAGGCACAGGAGGAACTGGGGGCACAACTATGAGGCACAGGAGAAACTGGGGGCACAACTATGAGGCACAGGAGAAACTGGGGGCACAACTATGAGGCACAGGAGAAACTGGGGGCACAACTATGAGGCACAGGAGGAACTGGGGGCACAACTATGAGGCACAGGAGGAACTGGGGGCACAACTATGAGGCACAGGAGGAACTGGGGGCACAACTATGAGGCACAGGAGGAACTGGGGGCACAACTATGAGGCACAGGAGGAACTGGGGGCACAACTATGAGGCACAGGAAGAACTGGGGACACAACTATGAGGCACAGGAAGAACTGGGGGCACAACTATGAGGCTTAACCTGAATTGAGGGCACAGCTATGTGGAATAAAACTCCGGGGTTTGAGGCATAATATGATCTGGGGCACAACTATGTAGCATAATATGAATTGGGAACACTAGTGTGTGGCATAACATGAACGTATATATATATATATATATATATATATATATATATATATATATATATATATATATATATATGCACACGCACAGTGGTCAAAGATGAGAGTAGTTTTTACTAATAAAACAGTAAAAGAAGGGAGGATGGCATAATGTTGACACAGTGTTGTTTGTTATAATGACTTATGTTTTGGCCAGCTCTGGACTAGAACAATACGTAAACCTCCAAAACAATATATTCTTCAGATATCAAGAATATCTTAGGCAATAGAAGGCAAAGTACAAACAAGGAACAATTCATTTTAGCTTCTGTGGATTAAAAAAACAAAAAAAATAATTATCAAGTAAACATTCAGTTTAAGTACCTTGTTTAGACGTCTGAAGCTTGCAGACAGTAACATTCGTAAGGATCAAGTGTTTTTTCACGGTTTCACTTTTGTTAGTTACTATTTCACTTTTCACAACATCTTTGCTGGTTTCAGTTTTCACATTTTCCAGAATGACTTTGTTACTTATAGTCTCTTCATATTCCCCAATGTCTTTTTTAGCTACAGCTGTCAAAACTTCCACACTGTTGCAAGCTATAGCCTCTTCGGTTTTTAGGTCTTCAATATCGACAGCCTCCTTACTCTCGTCAGCTACAGCCTCTTTGCTTTCTCGGACACCTTCATTAGCTACAGACTCTTTACATTTTATGACATCTTCAATTTCTAGATAGTCTTTGCTAGCTATAGCCCCCTTGCTTTGTGTAACGTTTAGAATAACTAGAGTATCTTCAAATTTCAGATTGTCTACATTAACGAAAGTCTCTTCAATTTGAAAGTGTTCAAGAGATTCTTCCACTTTGTCAGCAATAAAATCTTCACTTTCTGCAATGATTTCTCTAGCTGTAGCTTGTGAACATATCCCAAAATCATCCCTAGCTACAGTCTCTTCAAGCTCCACGATATTTTTGCAAACTACAATCTTTTCAGTTTCCCCAGAGTCTCCACCAGCTAGATCATGTTTACTTTTCTTGATTCCTCTACTAGGTACAGGCTCCTCGCTTTCCAAAATATCTTCATCAGCTACAACTTTTTCATGTCCAGTGATGCCTACACTAGCTACAGATTCTTCCATTTCAAAGTTAACTTCTTTTCCAACTAAAGCTTGTAAATCTACCACATCTTCCCAAGCTACAACCTTTTCGCTGTCCAGGGCGTCTTGAAATGCTACAGCCCCTTCGCTGTCCAGGGCGCCTTCAGCCGCTACAGCCCCTTCGCTGTCCAGGGCGCTTTCAGCCGCTACAGCCCCTTCGCTGTCCAGGGCGCCTCCAGCCGCTACAGCCCCCTCGCTGTCCAGGGCGCCTCCAGCCGCTACAGCCCCTTCACTTTCTTGGACGTCTTCAGACGCTACAGCCCCTTCACTTTCTTGGACGTCTTCTGACACTACATCCCCTTCACTTTCTTGGACGCTTTCAAAAGCTACAGCCTCTTCGCTGTCCAGCGCACCTTCAGAAGCTACAGGCTCCTCGCTGTCCAGCGCACCTTCAGAAGCTACAGGCTCCTCGCTGTCCAGGGCACCTTCAGAAGCTACAGGCTCCTCGCTGTCCAGGGCACCTTCAGAAGCTACAGGCTCCTCGCTGTCCAGGGCACCTTCAGAAGCTACAGGCCCCTCGCTGTCCAGGGCACCTTCACAAGCTACAGCCCCTTCGCTCTTCAGGGCATCTTCAGAAGCTACAGCCTCTTCGCTCTCCAGGGCATCTTCAGAAGTTACAGCCTCTTCGCTCTCCAGGGCACCTTCAGAAGCTACAGCCCCTTCGCTGTCCAGGGCACCTTCAGAAGCTACAGCCCCTTCGCTGTCCAGGGCATCTTCAGAAGCTACAGCCCCTTCGCTGTCCAGGGCATCTTCAGAAGCTACAGCCCCTTCGCTGTCCAGGGCACCTTCAGAAGCTACAGCCTCTTCGCTGTCCAGGGCACCTTCAGAAGCTACAGGCTCCTCGCTGTCCAGCGCACCTTCAGAAGCTACAGGCTCCTCGCTGTCCAGGGCACCTTCAGAAGCTACAGGCTCCTCGCTGTCCAGGGCACCTTCAGAAGCTACAGGCCCCTCGCTGTCCAGGGCACCTTCAGAAGCTACAGGCCCCTCGCTGTCCAGGGCACCTTCACAAGCTACAGCCCCTTCGCTCTCCAGGGCACCTTCACAAGCTAGAGCCCCTTCGCTCTCCAGGGCATCTTCAGAAGCTACAGCCTCTTCGCTCTCCAGGGCACCTTCAGAAGCTACAGCCCCTTCGCTCTCCAGGGCACCTTCAGAAGCTACAGCCCCTTCGCTGTCCAGGGCATCTTCACAAGCTACAGCCTCTTCACTTTGTAGGACACCTTCAAAAGCTACAGCCTCCTCACTTTCTAGGACGCCTTCGCCAGTTACAGCCTCTTTGTTGTCCAGGGCATCTTCAGAAGCTACAGCATCTTTAATGACTAGGGTGCCTTCGCCAGTTACAGCCACTTCACTTTCCTGGGCAGATTCAGAAGCTACAGCCTCCTCACTTTCTAGGACACCTTCACTAGTTATAGCCTCTTCACTGTCCAGGGCGTCGTCAGAAGCTACAGCCTCTTCACTTTCCTGGGCATCTTCAGAAGCTACAGCCTCCTCACTTTCCTGGGCATCTTCAGAAGCTACAGCCTCCTCACTTTTTAGGACGCCTTCACCAGTTACAGCCTCTTCACTGTCCAGGGCGTCGTCAGAAGCTACAGTCCCCTCACTTTCTAGGACACCTTCACCAGTTACAGCCTCTTCACTGTCCAGGGCGTCGTCAGAAGCTCCAGCCTCTTCACTTTCCTGGGCATCTTCAGAAGCTACAGCCTCCTCACTTTCCTGGGCATCTTCAGAAGCTACAGCCTCCTCACTTTCCTGGGCATCTTCAGAAGCTACAGCCTCTTCACTTTTTAGGATGCCTTCGCCAGTTATAGCCTCTTCACTGTCCAGGGCGCCTTCAGTAGCTTTAAAGTCTAATTTTTCCACAAATTCTTCTCTAGACACATCAGTGTCTCCTTCCTTTCTGACTGTAATAAGGATAGAAAACAAACAATTTTATTCTACAAAATTATACATATTATATATAAATTTCCAGTTTACAAAAATTCAACACTTCTTGCATCAATGTCTTATTGAAAAACATAACAGAAAGCCAATCTGCCACCTTCATACCAATTTAACCATTACTTAGTTCAGTATGACATTAATACAGCATCAGAGAAAGTATAATATTTAATATACTATTATAAGGGGTAGATAATTACTTAATACCATGGAGTGAGATTCAATCTGGGGTGAGGTGTCTCCAGAACATCCGCGGAGACACCTCACAGAGGTGCGAGGAAAAATGAGCGCAGATTCCTATTGTAATTGCCAGCAATGCGTGCAGCGCGATTTACGTGCGCCACATTGCCGCCATTTGAATCTCCCCTTTATGTCTAATTATACACAGAAAGAGAAAAGTAACCCATTAGAGGGCTATAAAAAGGTGGCTATATCCGACGTCTATAGTATGCACGTACAGTGATGCTAGAAAGTTTGCGAACCATTAACAATTTTCTGAATTTCTGCATAAATGTGACCTTAATGTGTTCAGATCTTCATCTAGTCATAAAAATAAAGATAACTCAATAAATCAAAATAACATAGAAAAGTATATAGCCTACATTTTTATTCATTTATTGACCAATTCGCAAAATTGAACCTATGCTTTGAGTAAATGGTGTGACCCCCTTGAGCAGCAATGGCTTCCACAAACGTTCATGGTATTGTTGATCAGTCCCGCACACAGGCTTGAAGGAAATTTCACCCATTCCTCCTTACAGAATGGCTTCAACTCACGGATGTTGGTGGGCTTTCTTGCATGAACACCTCGTTTCAGGTCCTGCCACATCATTTTGATTGGATTAAAGTCTGGGCTTTGACTTGCAAATTTCTTCTACTTGAACCATTTTTTTGTAGACTGAATGGGATTAGGGTCATTTTCATGCTGCAAGACCCACCTTCCTCAGAATTTATTGGTACAATTCAGAATTCCTAGTTCCATCAATGATGGCAAGCAGTCCTGGTCCTGTGGAAGCAATTCGACCCCAAACTATGATATTGCCACCACCACCATGTTTAACAGTTGGGATGAGGTTCTTACGTTGGAATGCAGGGTTTGGTTTTTCAAAACATAACATTTCTCACTTAAGATAAAAAGTTCTATTTTAAACTCTTTCGTCTTCCAGTAGTCTTCTGGCTCATCCAGGTGGTCTTTAGCAAACCTTCAACAGGTAGCAATGTTCTCATCACAGAGTAGTGCCTTTACTTCTAGCTATCCTCCCATGTACACTATTATTGTTCAGTGTGCTCCTGATGGTGGACTCATGAACACTGACATAAGCTAGTTGAGTGGGGCCTTGTTGTTGGAGTACGCCTTCTGGGGAAGATTAACAATGGTGATGAATTTTCTCACATATGTACACAATCTGCCCGACAGTGGATTTGTAAAGCCCAATATATTTGCATTTTCAGCATAAGCATCGACAACTCTTTCTGAGATCCTCAGGAATCTCCTTTGATCGAGGTATGGCATGTGTTCACAAAGCTGTGTGGTGAGGACCAGATTTATGTCTTTTAGATAGGGTACGGCCACCAAAAATCACACCCGATTGTCATCCCACTGACTGACACTCCTGATTGTAATTATCCCCTTAACTAAACTGACAGTTCTTGAGGTTACCATACTTTTTCCAACAATGAAATTTAATGTTGAAGGTGCTCTGTTCTACTTAATAGAAAACAATACACCAGAACTGTATAAAATACAATGTTAAAGCAATGGGAAAATACAAATGCACTTATCTATAGCAAATCTATGACATATACAGTACGTTAAAAAAATTAGGAGCACAGCAGACCTTTGTCTAATAAATAATCAATACCATGGAGTAAATATGAAATTGATATTTTACTCAGTAAAAATATATAGAACCACATAGCATTACTATGTACTCAATACTGTGATATGAACAGGGATACGAAATCTGAATCACATACTCATCATTAAAATGACCCAACAGAAGTCAAACATATATAGAAGAACCCCCCTCCCCCTCTGTACTCTTCATAGCCTCAGCGACAGCTGAGAGCACAAGGGTGGTTTCCATCTACCCAGCTGTAAAGTTATAACACTGACCTTATTCTCACTGAATGTTGCATGGTGGTTGGCGTTACGGCATCGCAGCGCTGCGGTAGTGGGTTAGATTTCGACTGGGACCCTGTCCATGTGGGGTTTGTGCTCTCTCCCTGTGTTTACGTGGGTTTCCTCTGGGTGCTCCGATTTCCTCCCACAGTCCAAAAACATACTGGTAGGTTAATTGGCTCCTGACAAAATTGACCCTAGTCTGTGTTTGTCTTCTATGTTAGGGAATTTAAATAGAAAGATCCAATGGGGCAGGGACTGATGTGAGTGATTATATATACTCTATAGAGCGCTGCGTAACATGATTGTCACTCTATAAATAAATGATAAATAATAATGTTGAATCATTTTGATCAATAAATAAATCAAAACTGGTATTTATTTTGTGTCTTATTTGATTTATTGGGTTTTCTTTACCTATTTTTATGATACATTTAAGGTCACATTAATACAGAAATTCAGAAAACGCTAAAGGGTTCACAAAACTTTCTAGTAACACTAACATACATTCATCAGAAATGTTTCTTTTTATATTTGCTAATAGGGAAACCAACCGTTTGTATAAGGTTCCGAAGAAAACAGTGATCCCTGCATATATTATAGCCATGCAATAACAAAAGAATACAAACCTTGTAAGCTGTAATTTGGGAGATTTACAATGAATTCTTCCGAAGTCTCTACTGCAGGAATCACCATTTTCTCAATAGTAGCCAATGCACTGTGTTCTGTAGTGATCTCTGTGTGAAATTAAACAATGGTGTTCAAAATGTGTCTATACAAGTTATTTCATCAAAGGCTATTCTTGCCAGTCTCAGTTTGAACAAAAAAGACAAGACAATTGAATCAGGCTATAAGAAAATACATTTAAGTATAGAGGTCATAGGAAAATATACAGATTACTCAGAAGCGAATATGCTTTTGGACTGTGGAAGGAACACAGAGCAGCTGAAGGTACAGTCAGTTGAAAAATAAGGTGCACCCTGCATCAAATCTGTGTTTACACATATCAGGACATAATTACAAGGCAGCGCCGCTTTAAATTTAAGCGCCGAAGACGCCGAACTCGCGGGAGTTGAAGAAACCGGAGGTTAATACATTTACCCCCTAATGTTTAGATCCCACGGTGGCACAGACACCTGTAAAAGCAAAGCTTTGACTTCGGTAGGTACAGACAAAGCAGAAACCATTATCTAAGCCCTGCTAGAGAAGCTTTGGAGGGCTGTGTAATTATTAGCCAGAAGAATCAAATACAATTTATAAGATGGAAACCTACAGCAAAGTAATGAGACAAACTAAGTATAAACTCTTCAACTGCTGCAGGTATTATTTATCTCTCTTACACACAGAATCTGATCTATAGTAAGACAGCTGTGACAATCTGCTAGATAATGGACCCCTGGTTCCTCCATAGGATCCAACATAACTTTTTTAGCATTAGTTTTACATTATAAAATGCCAGCTGTAATAGTTGTGAAAAGGAATATGCCAACATTAACAATAAGGTCCATTAATAAGTCACCAGCTGTAGGAAGACCCTACTCATGGATAGTAACGGTAATGTCATATAAACAACAACCAGTATCATTAATGTCCAGGGCCGGACTGGCCATCTGGCACTTCTGGCAAATGCCAGAAGGGCCGATGACCAGAGGGGCCGGTCCCCATGTCCGCCGAGCAGCAACACTCAGCGCGCTGCTCGGCGGATGGAGAATCAGTGACAGCCGCCTATGTGAGTAATCACATGGGACAGCACCTGTCACGTGGTTGCTGCTGGAAGTAAGGTAAGTGTCTGTGTGTGTTTGTGTAATATGTCTGTGTGGAAAATAGTGTGTGTGGGGGCTATTAGTGTGGCTATGCAGCAAATAGTGTGTGTGGGGGCTATTAGTGTGGCTGTGCAGCAAATAGTGTGTGTGGGGGCTATTAGTGTGGCTGTGCAGCAAATAGTTTGTGTGGGGGCTAGTAGTATGGCTGTGCAGCAAATAGTGTGTGTGGGGGCTAGTAGTATGGCTGTGCAGCAAATAGTGTGTGTGGGGGCTAGTAGTATGGCTGTGAAGCAAATAGTGTGTGTGGGGGCTATTAGTGTGGCTGTGAAGCAAATAGTTTGTGTGGAGGCTATTAGTGTGGCTATGCAGCAAATAGTGTGTGTGGGGGCTATTAGTGTGGCTGTGCAGCAAATAGTGTGTGTGGGGGCTATTAGTGTGGCTGTGCAGCAAATAGTGTGTGTGGGGGCTATTAGTGTGGCTGTGAAGCAAATAGTTTGTGTGGGGGCTATTAGTGTGGCTGTGAAGCAAATAGTGTGTGTGGGGGCTTTTAGTGTGGCTGTGCAGCAAATAGTTTGTGTGGGGGCTAGTAGTATGGCTGTGCAACAAATAGTGTGTGTGGGGGCTATTAATGTGGCTGTGAAGCAAATAGTGTTTGTGGCTGTGTGGCTATTGTGTGGAAAATAGTGTGTGGGGCTGTGTGGAAAATAGTGTGTGTGGCCCCATGTTGCTATAGTATGCATTTGGCCATGTTCATATAGTGTGTGTGTGCAGTATTTTAATATAATATGTGAGGGAAGGGAGGATCTTAACATAGTGTGGGAGGTATGCTATTTAATGGTGGAGTGAGGGTGGGGGCTAATTATTTAAGGTGAGGTGAAGGAACCGTTAATTTAATGCTGGGGTGGTTTAGGGCTATCAGTTAAATAAGGGGCTGATTTTGGGAAGGAGGGCTATTTATTAAATGTGAATATGAATTATTTATTGTCGGGGATGGTTGTGGAAAATGGCTATATTTATTAAACTTTAATGCTATTTAATTTATTGCTGGGACTGTTTGGAGGGAGGGAAATATGTTTTGAGTAAATGGGTATACTGTTAATTTAATGTTGGGGCTGGTTGGAGGGAAATAGGTCTACTTATTAAATGTGAATATTATTATTGTAGGGACTGGAGGGAGGCCTAATTATAAAACGTGAGTGCTATTGTTTTAACACCGGGGAGTTTTCTAAATCTCATATACCCATTTTTTTTTCAAAATAGGGCGTCCAATATTCCAGGATCAAGACTGAGCTAAAGAAACCAGCTGCTACAAGTGGTGAAAGTGACCAAGACAGGTAGGAGAGAGCAGGACAGTCTGCCAACTGTCTTGAATCTGGTGGGACAGTCCTGAATTTGGGTGACTGTCTCACTTAGTTAGGATTTGATCCGACTGCAAGGACAGTTGGGAGGTATGTCCCGCTTCACAACGTACTGCTTGTGAAGGCAAAGCTGTGTGCTTCTAACAGTAGTGCCTGTGTATTTGTCTAAAATGATAAATGTAATGTATCTTTATAACGTATGTATCAATGCCCCATGTTGGCCACACCCAAAACACAATGAGGGCACGCCCAGTTTGGCGCCGCCGCAGAGTGGCGGCACATGTTTTCTTTCCTGCTGGAACTGGGGTGGGACTGTGTACCTTAAATGCCAGGGCTGATTTTTAGTCCCAGTCCAGCCCTGTTAATGTCCTAGCCAGCAGTAATGCCCTGCCACAAATGGCAATGTCCAATAAAATGCCAGTAGCAGTACTTGGTAATTAACCAGTAATGCCCATTCAAATGCCACCAGAAGTAATTATGCTGAATAAAATGCCAGTAGTGCCCAATAATACACAAGCTGTAATATGGCCAGTAGAACTATCCCCTGCCGTCATCTGCTGCTTCCAATTGGCTGGTTGTCGTGCTTGTAATAGCCCTTCCCCAGATGGAGCAGTCAGCTTGAAATCGCAGGTGGATATCCACCGCCACACAATGTGAAGGTGTATACTTGGCATCACTAGCGGATCTTCCCTCTACACGCTGTGTAAGGAGGGGGACAAATAAATGCCTCTGCCAAATGGAGAGCCCAGTACATGCGGCCATTTGGCACCAGCGCTCTCTATAAGACTGTGTATTACACAGCTAATACATTTACATAAATAATTATCTATTTAGCTGCTCTCAAAACAAAGTAAAATCACTGTAAGACTTTCAAATTAATGAAAATAGTTATTTTCCTATTTTTTGTCAAATAAGTATGTGAATAAAGTGAGGAAATAGAGAAATAAACCTGCCAACCAGTGGCTTTATTTCCTCATGGCAGAGTAGAAAGCCCCTGGTAGGTTTATACCACCAGTTATATTAAGGCACCGTATTCACAGACACTCAAGTGACACATTGCTAGTATTCCAAGCCTTTCATTTTATAGCATACCACAGTAATGCAAAGAGAGTCAGGGGTCCAAAATGAAAAGTGGTGACAATTCACAATATAGCAGAGTTCAAATAAACAATGACAGTGCTGACAGTGTCTCAGGTGTTGTTCCTACAACGGGATCCTTTAATACTTCAACCGGGATCCCACTATAAACCACTAAGGGGGATGCCATTATCCATGAAGTGCTCCTGCACAGTAACAATGGAAGATTACATGCGGACATCGCGCTAGGCTCAGGCGGCACTTAGTAATTCAATCTCCTCCTAAGACTACTTGCACAGGTCTGCAGCTTCCTCATTATATTGCCCAATCTCGGCGGGTTAGAAATCAGTGAGGACATAAAACACTTTATTAATAATGCTTCATCGGGATATCTGCTCAGTGCTGAAA
Source organism: Mixophyes fleayi (assembly GCF_038048845.1). Classification (NCBI taxonomy): domain Eukaryota; kingdom Metazoa; phylum Chordata; class Amphibia; order Anura; family Limnodynastidae; genus Mixophyes; species Mixophyes fleayi. The sequence goes on along the minus strand of NC_134404.1, from coordinate 31,825,864 downwards.
GTAGAAGAGCCCTGATGAACTCCGCCGGTGATGAAGTTTCAGCAGATGTCCTGGTGAGAGCGTACAAAGCTCTTCTACCATCTGGTATGTGTATTTCTATATTCAAGGGATGTGCATAAAATACGGAACACCCCCTCCATTTCTTCTTTATATAGTAAATATATATTTTACATGTTGAAAGAGATCTACATACACATGTAATAATAGGAACCCTTAAACATATGAGAAGTACCACCAAACATGACCATATTTAGCAGCTAGCCACATATTTAACATGCCAGTAAGACTGATTTTGAAGAGTATATGGGCCTGTAAATGTATTAACGCAATCTCTGTTTCCAAAGTGTCACTGCTCCCCGCACAGCCGCCCACAGCTTCCAGAAACAAGGAGAGGGTCCCGTAGGATCCAGCTGACACTGCAGTGGGGTTATCTGTTCCAATGTATCTCAATAGAATGCTAATGCTGCGTTTCATCTTTATTCCCAATGGCTTCTCACTGTGCTACAAACTATAAGTACCTGTATTTTGACCTGTTAGACAATCTACAGACATCACTATGAGCGAATCTTTGGAGCAAACATTATTACCAACTGGAAGCTGATGGCAATGCGAGAACACTGTGGATACATTCACAAGGATCCAAAGTCCATAAAAGGTAAAACCTCAACCTCATTTTATTTTTACATCTATGATTACAGCAAACTACACTATAAAAGTAAACTTACAAGAACCTCCTCATGATAATATTTTTGTAAAATATAAAAAGTGTCTCCTACCAGTGCATTTCACCATGTGTTATACTTGTGCTATGAACTCCTTGTATAAGGTACCTTGCTTTGAAGTATCCTCTGAAATTGCTTCTTCATTAATTAGAACCAATTTCTCACTGAACTGAAGAATCAGACTCTCCAGGGACTCAGAATTATCCCGCGTTAATATTTCTATGGGAAGAGTTTACAAAAATGAGTTGATACCATAGCAAAACCAACTACAGAAATAGATTATATTGATTGACAGACACAGGCAGAGGGGACAAAGAGTGAGGAGATCATGAGAACCTGAAGGTATATTATGTATGTACTATTATAACCAGACAAACATACCCAGTAAATGATTTATACAGACTGCAGCCCTACATCACGTAAAAAATATAAAGCCTCATATCCACTATACCAGGCCTGGCCAACATGTGACTCTCCAGGTGTTGTGAATCTACAAGCCCCAGCATGCTTAGGCAATAGATAGCCAGCCGATAGCGGGTAGGGTATGCTGGGACTTGTAGTTTGATAACACCTGGAGAGTCTTAGGATGGCAAGGCCTGTACTATACCATATAGCTTCACGCAGGGATCGAACCAGGTACAGTATTAGCAGCTGCCTGTAACTCTATCACTGGTTATACCAATATGCCCGCTAGTCTTTCAGTCAACTCCAGAAGCCAGTCTGTAGGGGGCATAACAGTAGAAATTTCCTTGCATACATAATTAGTTTAACAAAACCAAAGCAAATTGGAGACACATATTGGGGAATTGGATAGTCAGTAGGGAAGATGGATGTCTGGATCTGGGAGAATACTAAGGGCAGTGACCGAGATGTGGGTCAATGAGGGTGAGGGTGAGGGTGGTGAATAAGTAGGACAAGATATACACTAAAACAAGAAGGAAAAAAAAGGTGGGAAAAAGTATAGAGGAAATGACAAGTAAATGTAAGTTAGCCAAGACCCAAGGTCATTGCAAACCCCTGTAATGTATTTTGAGTATAAAGTGTAAAACACAGTGGGAACAACAAGAGCCCTTAGTTTCAGTGATTTCTGTAGCACATTCTGAAGGGACAGTAAAGTAAATCTTATTGTGGCTGTCCAAAAACACTTTTAGAACAATCAGAGAACAGGTTCTTAGGATACAGGTTCCCGGTATATTGAGATCCACAGTAACCAACTATGTACTGTGGAAGTGATTACTGTGTAGTGTAAGGACATTTAATGTACTGCTGCATATACAGAGCAGTGATGGGTGGAGATGGGAAGAACAGTGATGAAGTGTGGAGCTCTGTGGTGAAATATTTCCCATTTACATAGGTATATATAGTCAGTATGCTACTCCATACAATTGGCATACACAATTAGGGAAAATAATGTAGACTGAACTAGCCGTCTATTGGCGCTTTGTATATATTATTTTAAATGTATTAAAGGTACTGCAATTTTTGATGTACAGCCATGTGTGATTATACAGGATACTCATGAGTATCTGGCCAAGGAAGGGGATGGAGTTACCTTGACCACCACATTCTTTGGATTGAGTGCAGGGGAGAGTCTATCTGTGTAATGGGAGTTATACAAATGATAAACCAATGTTAATTGAGTATCTGGTGAGAAGGTTTAATTTATACCCATACTACTCCCCAGGAGGCCTCCACGCCTCAATAAAGACCTTTGAAAACAGGAGCTGAGGAACTCTGGTCAAGGATACTCTGTATCTAACAACCTACATGCACCCAGCAAGACAATAATGTAAGGATCCTTAGCCGACTGCTGATCACTGGCCACAGATTGAGGTTGGCAATGATGGTCCCAGCACGGATTTGGTTCCCAAGCATCCAATGAGCAGAATACAGCATTCAGCGAAAGGCTGGGCCAGCACCAAGGAGCCAGCAGGATTTTGTAGCAAAAATATTGCCACACAAAGCGCACCAAAGAGAGAGTTTAGGGATTTTATGCACTTTATATTATACAGCCCCACTGACCGGCACAGTATTCTAAGCTCTCACAGTAAACAAGCAACAGTTACACCACATACCAGCCTGTTCTCCCATTTACCAGCACAAGTAACACAGCATACCAGCCGGTGTCCCTAATTACCAGTACCAGAGACTCCACATACCAGCCTCTTCCCCCATTTACCAGCAACAGTAACACAGCATACCAGCCTGTGTCCCCAATTACCAGTACCAGTGACTCCACATACCAGCCTCTTGCCCCATTTACCAGCACCAGTAACAGCATACCAACCGGTGCCCCTAATTACCAGTACCAGTGACTCCACATACCAGCCTGTTCCCCCATTTACCAGCACCAGTAACAGCATACCAACTGGTGTCCCCAATTACCAGTACCAGTGACTCCACATACCAGCCTCTTCCCCCATTTACCAGCATACCAACTGGTTTCCCTAATTACCAGTACCAGAGACTCCACATACCAGCCTATTCCCTCATTTACCAGCACAAGTAACACAGCATACCAACCGGTGCCCCTAATTACCAGTACCAGTGACCCCATATACCTGCAAGTGTCTCCATTTACCAGTACCAGTGACTCCACATACCAGCCTGTTCCCCCATTTACCAGCACCAGTAACAGCATACCAACTGGTGTCCCCAATTACCAGTACCAGTGACTCCACATACCAGCCTCTTCCCCCATTTACCTGCATACCAACTGGTTTCCCTAATTACCAGTACCAGTAACTCCACATACCAGCCTATTCCCTCATTTACCAGCACAAGTAACACAGCATACCAACCGGTGCCCCTAATTACCAGTACCAGTGACCCCATATACCTGCAAGTGTCTCCATTTACCAGTACCAGTGACCCGACACACTAGCCAGTGTCGCCATTTACCTGGAGCAATGATCCCATATACCAACCTGTGTCCCCATTTACCAGCACCAATGAGCCCATATACGTGCTAGATCCCCCATTTATCAGGACTAGTGACCCCACATACCAACCTCTGCCCACACAGAATACAAAAATGAGAAACTGTACATAACAGGACTTATATAAAATCAATAATAATGATAATACGCCAGTGATATTACTTAGCAAGACCAAAACATACAAATAATAGCAGCAATAAACACTATACCATTGACCACATACATGAAGATCTAATATGCCAGTATTATTGGCCAACAACATATGACTGTAATAACAGTCTCAAGCAAAATGTATTGTCAGAGTTTATACCCCGGAGCATCTAATATGCTATTAACTCCAGGAACATAATATGCCAGCGGAAACCCTCGGCAAGACCTAGCTATGTCATAATGCACAACAACAAATGAAACTTCAAACAAATAGATACACCAAAGTTATTATAAAGTCAGCACTACACAAAATAAATAGGGAATCTTATTGTCCATAGTAGTCCAGTAAAAGGGTGACCTTAAATTTAGTAGAAGCTTAATTCCAGCTACTGTGTCTCACATAAAAACAAGGAACAACATCACAGGGATGAACATGTTCTAGTATCAAAATGGCGGGATAGGCGCTAAGAGAAAACATCACAGAAAGCAGCCATCCGTTAAGCCTAATAACCACTATACAGTGCAGCCTCATACAGAGATTGGGCCAGGTTCAGTAGTAGCAGATTCTTGTAACAAGCTAGGAGAAAACATCAAATAAAGTCACAATAGATCAAATAAAGACAGACTTCGATCTATAAAGCTATAAGCTATACACACTTACTAGCTGCTAGCTCAGGCAGACTGTGGGCACTTAGGTAGTCCCTTTGCCTCTTCTTACTGCAAGTGGGGATCATAGTGCTTGTGGGGTCATTGTGTAGCAAATGAGGGGCACGTGTTGGTATTTTGGGAGGAGTGATAGGAGGGTGATCTGGACATTTAGGGGTTGTTTTTTAAATTTTAGAAAAAATTAAGGATAATGTGTGGTACTTTTACAGGTTGCTGCCTTTGAAGTATGTCAAGATGCCCATCACTGGTTTCTCTGTATTATTGATGCACATATTACCAATGACTTTAACAACTTAGGAAAAAGGAGATGTTACATTAGTATCTGTTTGTTGTTCATCAGTGAATACAAGCCCTCTATTCTGTAAAAAGATAATGAGGTTGGTTTCATCCTCAGTCACCTACCTGTCCCATTTGCAGTTTGTTGAGCAGCAAATTGATGACAAATATGCAGTACACCGTAACAAACAGCTTTGATCAAGTGCAAGTAGACTACTGAATCAATACTGCATGTTAGTCATGGGCAACTGCACATTTGCATTTTATTTAGCCTTAAAAACAGTAAGGTTGTCATAAGAGGATAAAACAAAGATAATTGTTTAATAGCAGTAAACTTCTGTTCTCAATCTAAACCTAAATTAGGGAATTATTCTGACCCAAACTCTCTCTCAGGGTACCCTGTGTCAGCTCCCAAGTCCCATGTCTCTCCAAGCTTCTAGAGAGATTTGCCTACACTCATCTCACACTTTCTTTCCTCACAGTCTACTGACCACAGTCAGGCTTTCATTCCCAACACTTCAGAGATGGAACTGACTAAGGTGGTCAATTATTCCATCTACTGCTACAACAAAAGGCCACTACTCTCTTCTAATTCTCCTGGGCCTCTCTGCTGCATTGTCACCGTCGACCCCTCACTTCTCATACAAACACTGCCTTCTCTAGGTCTTATCTGGTTCTAACTGTCCTTCAGTGTACACCTCCTCTATCTGTTGGAGTACCACATGGCTCTGTTCTTCTCCATCTATACCACTTCTCTTGGAAAACAAGTAAGCTCCTTTGGGTTTCAGTAACCTCTAAGCAGATGAACCAAGTGTATCTTTCCTGTTTCTTTCACCATTCGTGTTGGACAACTTTGCTAGAGGTCTTTCCTCCATTTCATCTTGGACAATCTATTGCCATGTCAAAGTCAGGCTTTTTTAAAAACTGAGTTAATTTCTTTCCTACCAGTCACCACAAGCTACCCAACATCTCTTTCTGTAGACAACTCAATAAATCACAAACTCAAGTTTGCTGCTTACGTCACTCACAATTGTTCTTTGTTCCACAGAACCAATTTGTATCTAAATCTTCAGAATATTCCCATCTCTCACATAAGACATTGTCTGTATTACAAACCTCTCTAGAATACACACATATCTCACATGAGACATTGCTAGAACATTAATGCATGCACTCAATCGCCAGCATAGACTTCTGTAATTCCCATCTCACTGGTTTTGCCCTAAACAGACTTCTACGCCGACAATCTATTCTACTTTGTCATTCCCTACATTGGTTCACTGTACTTTGCATAATCCAATATAAACTACTACTACTTACAAACCCACTAATAAAACAGCCCCAACATGAATTTTTTCCATTGTCCCAAAATATCTCTAAACTTTGCTCTACCCAAGATTTACGCCTCTCAGCCACACATTACCTTCTCTAGAATACAGGGCTTTCCAAAGGCTGCACCCACTATGGAATTTCCTCCCTCATACAAAAAAAAATAAACTCCCCCCTGGCCTCCAAACCATCAAGTTGAAAATTCAACTATTTAGTCAAGCTTTTCAATTAACCCAAAATGGCTACTAAAGACGATTACCACCACTCTACAACAGTTCATTCAAAACGTTTGTTTATTCTCTTTCTGTGATCCCCAAACTAACACATACTTGCCAATTTGCAGTGTGTCCCCTTCGGAAGATCCCAGAGGGGAGAGCAGACTATAAGTGTGGGAGGGGGCATGTTGATGCCATTGCTCCACCGTACGCCGGCCCACTGTCACAATTTGCAGCCTTGTGCTGCTGTGGGTGGGGCTGAAATGATTCACGTCATTAAGCGCTGCCTCCCCCAGAACCCAGAAGGATGTCTGCTCTACCGGTAGTCCAGTCTAACATTGCTGTGAGGCTGGATCACGTAGCCCCACTCAGCACTTTTTCCCCACTGCAATTTGGCTGGACCGATGTTCAATCGGTGGCGCTTAACCTCATGTAGCAAACTCCTAGACTGTAAGCACTGCTCTCTTACCACTTTGTTAATAACCAGTCTTATTGTAATACTCTGTTTGTTCCCAATTGTAAAACCCTGTGGGGTGTGCTGGCGGGAATTGACATTTATATAAAAACTAGTATGAAATGTCTGGAACATTCTTCCCTGCCAATTTGAAATCCTTTTGTATACATACACTATATGGACAAAATAATTCGGACACTTGACCATTACACCAACAGGGACTGTAATGACATTGTATTCAAATACATATACTTTGATATGGAGTTGACCCCCTCTTACAGTGATAACAGCTGCCACTCTTCTTGGAAGGATTTACACAAAATGTTGGAGTGTTTCTGTGGTATTTTCTGTCCATTCATTCTGTAGAGCATTTATGAGGTCAGGCACTGATGTAGGACGAGAAAGCCTGACTCGCACTATCCATTCCAATTCATCCCAAAGGTGTTCAATCAGGTTGAGGCCAGGACTCTGTCTGGACCAGTCAAGTTCTTCCACACCAAACTCATCAAACCATATCTTTGTAGTCCTTGCTGTGTGAACTGTTGGAACAGAAAAGGGCCTTCCCCAAACTGTTGCCACAAAGTTGGAAGCATATCATTATCCAAAATGACTTGGTATGCTGAAGCATTAAGATTGCCCTTAACTGGAGATAAGGGGCCCAGCCCAAACCATGAAAAACAGCCGCATACCATTATCCCTCCTCCACCAAACTTCACAGTTGGCATAATGCAGTCAGGCTGGTAACCTAGACTCTCCCATCTGACTGCCAAACAGAGAAGCGTAATACGTCACTCCACAGAACACGTTTCCACTGCTCCACAGTACAGTGTCGGCGTGCTTTACACCACTCCATCCGGCGCTTGGCCTTGATCTTGGTGATATAAAGACTTGCATGCAGCTGCTCAGACCATCGAAACCCATTCCATTAAGATCCCGCCGCGCAGTTTTTGTGCTTACATTAATGCCAGTGAAAATTTGGAACTCTCTTCAGCTATGGAATCAGCAAAGCGTTGGCGACTTTTACGCACCATGCACTTTATCAGTCATTTACCCTGCTCTGTGATTTTACGTGGTCTTCCGATTCGTAGCCGAGTTGCTGTTGCTCCTAAACACTTCCATTTTCTAATACTATCACTTACAGTTGACCGTGGAATATCCAGCAGGGATGAAATTTCACAAACAGTCTTATTGCAAAGGCGGCATCCTATCACAGTACCACGCTTGAAGTCACTGAGCTCTTCAGGACAACCCATTTTGTATCACAAATGTTAGCAAATGGAGACTGCATGGCTACGTGCTTGATTTTATACACCTCTGGCAACGGGTCTCATTGAGACACCTCAATTCAATAATTAACAGCTGTGGCCAAATACTTTTGTCCATATAGTGTAGTTGTAAATGTTTAGTTTTCTACCTCTACTACGATTTTTAGTTTATATTATACACATGACCTACTTTCCTACTGCCTGCAGTAAATGGCATTGCAGCTTTCAAAATACATGGAATAATGTACCCCATATTGTGAAATATGAGGGGCCACGATAGTCTGGAACTCTATAACCAAAATTTTACCAATTCAAACTGCTCTGAATCTGCTGAAATATCTCAGAGAAGCAGAAACAGCTCAGGACTTCAAGAAGGAATATAAACCAAGCCTACTGCAGCCATTGCTTAACCCGAATCTGAGCCTGTTGCACACTGATGAAGAGGACCTGGGCCCAGGAAGAGACCGGATGGCCCACAGTGTTCACAAAGACATAATATAAACATCCCATCAAGAACTGTACAAGGCGATGGAGAACATTAGAGCTGCATTACTATATAAATATACTGTAAAATGTAACCATTATGCTCCTCGCCCAACCTGGAGCCCAGGGGCTGCTGTATGCAGCCATTTTTCCCAGGGCCCTTGCTCCATTCTTCTCACTGCCCCAGCCAAAATCCTGGGTTTCTCTCAGACCTTTATTCCTCAGCTGATGTCAAATATAAAAGGGTTGAAATTCTGCTTCATAATAGGGTTCCATTTGCCCCTATCCACACGGTGTCAGGCTAACAAAACATTATTCTATCTGAAAAGCCAACAGCAGAGATTCTAAGAGTGATAATGCAGATATTCTTCTCACAAATAAATGCTCTTCAAACGCAATTAACTATATTAAATGTAAATAGGGCCTTCTGTAGTTTTTGGAAAGTCTGGACCCCTCATTTTAATGGTTACTTGTTAAGACAACTTCCCTCAGTGTAATCTGTGGCTGCAGTAACTGTAGTAGTAGGAAACAGTGTATAAACAGTGATATACAGGGCATAAGGAATTCTGTATTGTAATTATGTACACAAGGTTGTTTTGGGGCTGTTTCTAGTTAATATTCTTACACTTCGGAGCCTCTACGAAGTCAGTAAACACCTGCAAAAATATAAAAGGTTGAACATTCTTTTTTTTAACAATTTTTATTGGAAGTTTTTTCAAGTTTTAACAGTATTTAGGTTAGGACATAAATCGCTCAATCAGTATACAAAGTTATTAAGAACTTTTGTTATAATAATATAAGACATCAACATTAGAAATAAAGGGAGGAAGTAGGGGCAATGTACAACAAAAGGGAAAGAGTAGTGGGGGAAAATTAGATTTGGGAAAGAAGGGTGAAGGCAAGTAACGAGGCAAGAGGGAAAAGAAATGGAGAGGGAAGGAAGGGAGGAGATAAAGGAGGAAGGGTCTCAACCCGGTGCCCTAACGAGTCTCAGATATTTAGTATGAAATAAGTTTAATACCATATGTCAGAATCTACCTCAAAAAGGTTTTTGATTGCTCTGCTCCGCAAGAAGCCAAGGTTGCCAGGTATTTTGGAATTTGATAGGTCGGTCATTAAGTATACTCGTAATATGTTCGCAGCGGTAAGTCTGCCAAACCCTATTGATTATTTCAGGCAGCGTAGGGGATTCCAAACGCTTCCAACTTGCTGCAATCGCGCACTTGGCAGCATTGAGAATATGGCTCACTAGTGCTGTTTCATGCCTATCTGCGTCAGGAATTGGTCTGTGTAGGAGTGAATAGGAAGGGCAGGGAGGAATTTGTATTGTGGTAACTCTACGGATAAATTTATGCACCTTTTGCCATAATCTGACCATCTTGGGACAAGACCACCAAATGTGCAAAAAAGAGCCTTCTTGTCCACAGGATCTCCAACAAGAGTTGGAAGCATCTGGAAATATAGCTCTTAGGCGAGTGGGAACCAGATACCACCTGTAGAGTAACTTATACGCATTCTCCTTGGTCCGCACACAGATAGAGCATTTAGCGATTCGAGTCCTGATTTCAGCCCAATCATCATCTTCCAGTTCCGTTCCTAAGTCTTCTTCACACTTTAACTCATAACGACTCTTGATAGGTTGACGAAATGCCACCAGAAGACTGTAGAATGTAGAGATTAAGCCAGTTGGAGGAGATCTATTTTGACAAAATGTTTCTAAAGGCGTAAGTTGATAAAAGTTTTTAAACGCTATAAGAGAGCGAAATAGATGCCTTAACTGAAGATATTGATAAAAGCGTTTATGGGGAATGGCATATATCTGCTGCAGGTCTGCAGATTCAGGAAAAATTTGCATGGGTGCTATATCTGTCAGGAACCAGAGCCCGCGACTAAACCAGTGCTGAGAGAAGGACTGTTGTTGCCCAGGGGAGAAGGCTGGATTATTCCACAGCGGAAACATAATTTCAGGATTCGCTATCAAATGAAAAGCACGAGTACTGTAGTCTCAAATCTGGAGTGAGAAACGAGTAGACGAAGGAAGTGATAGAAGTGGTGGACGGTGTTTGATTGAGATCCATAAAAGGGTGTAAGGCGAGAGCAGTTGGATGAGATTAGCCTCTATATCAACCCATAATCTTGTACCCGGCGGGGAGTGAAATAAAACTAATTGGGTCAAGTGCGTAGCAATGTAATATTTTGAGATGTTTGGGAGACCTAGTCCTCTCTCCGAGGTTTGACGATGGAGTGTACGGACCTGGACTCGGGGCCGTTTGCCTGCCCAGACAAACCATGTAATTTGTTTCTGAAGGGTTTTAAGAGGCAGTGAGGGTACCCTAATAGGGAGCGTCTGAAAGAGATAAAAATTTGTGGAACTAGAATCATTTTTACTGCTGTTATGCGGCCTAGCCAGGAGATATACAGCTTATCCCATTTCTCAAGATCTCGTTTGAGTGTATTCAAAAGATGAGGAAAATTGGCGGTAAAAAGGTTGAACATTCTAAATGTACCCCAATATAAATACCTTAGGGAGGGAGGAAACCTAGAAAGACGGCTATGGAAAGACTGCCCCCTGACAACCTAAATGGCATGTGTTGTTTCTGGGCCCTGTCGTGTGTCTGACCAGCCACTAATGCAGGTGTGGTGTTCCCGCACAGGGGAGAAACATGGGATGTGTTGTTTCTGGGCCCTGTCATGTGTCTGACCAGCCACTAATGCAGGTGTGGTGTTCCCGTACAGGGGAGAAACATGGGATGTGTTGTTTCTGGGCCCTGTCGTGTCTCTGACCAGCAAGTAATACAGGTGTGGTGTTCCTGAACAGGGGAGAAACATAGGACGTGTTTCTTCACTCACTCAAATTAAAGTGCAAAAGAAAAAGAAGCCTTTTTGTTTATATTTCTTTGCAGTAAAACTGTGATTTTCGATGAATCTATAAAAACACATATTGATGAGTCTACTATACCTCCTTTATAGTTTATGTATGACTATCCTACTAGATTATCTAGGTGAACGCTAACATGCCGACCTGCAATAAAGTCTCCTAACTGGAAACACGCTTTTTGGGCAATTGATGGCAGCCTGGCTATATGTTCTCCCTACAACCCTTTGGCTGCCAGATAACCAGCGTTCACCCCAACCCAGTCTTGCTGGCAGTACATTGCCTGATCTGTGTGGACTTTGTATGTTCTCCACAGGTTTCCTCCAAGCGCTCCAGTTTCCTCCAAAAACATACTGGCAGGTTAATTGTCAGCTAACACAATTAACACCAGACTGTGTGTAGGGTAAGGAATTTAGACTTAAGCTCTAATGGGACAGAGACTGATAGGAGTGACAAATATTTTCTGTAAAGCACTGAGGAATTGGTGGCACCATAAATGATCTGTTGTAATGATAATTAATTCTGCCAGTGGATGCAACGGCTCTGCATGTTGGAGACCGAGCGCTCTGGGATCCGGAGATTCAGTCACAGACTAAGCAACCGGTTACATGCTGTGTCAATGTGCACCTTATTAAGTAGGTTTACAGAATTCTATGTTATTGAAACATACAGTACGGATTTGGCACTACCAGCAGTGTGAAGCAATTGTGGCTTTATTACCACAGTTTAATATTTTTTTTAATATATCTATTAGCTTTGTTACCGTTTCTATTTTAATTCCATGCAAGCTATGATGTAACACGTCTATGCTCTTATATGACATACAGTTTCATATCTATAGCCTCTAACTGTGTGAATAAATAAATTGAGTGCTTAATGATTTATCCCCAGATTCCAGCACTTATCCTTGTATCTCTGGTTCTTGCCTTTAATCAAAATATAATCAAAGTAAGGTCTTTGTAGGATTCCTTCTTGTTCTAATTTTGCACTTTTGTGAACATTCTTGGTTTTAACCTAATCAAAGGCTCTTTGATTGAAATGTTGGTTTAATATTAGGACTCCGATAATGGTTTGATATGATGGCCTGATTTTTAGATGACATTGTGCAGCCTTGAAAGACTGCTGTGATTAAAAATCCCATTCAAGATAGATCAAAGGGAATTCATGTACAATTTCCTGTTTTTTTTTTATATATTTGTTGAATGTGAAAGCAATGAAGAGGATGACACTCAATTTGATACTGAGAACATTGGAGCTTATTGGTTTTCTAAGAGAATTGGTATAGATAAAAGCATTGGATTCAGGGCCAAGCCTTGTTGTACGCCAACTAAAAGAGAGGAGGAGGAACTAGAAAAACGAACACTGAAGTAGTAGCTAGACAGGATGAGAACCAGGATAGGACAGTTTCCTGAAGACTTAAGGAATATAGCATTTCAATGAGAGGGGTCAAGTGTCAAATGCAGCAGAGAAGAAGAATTATAAGGGGGTAGTGGCTTTCATATTTAGTAGTGTTTAAATCATTGACAAGAGCAGTATCTGTGGAGCACCGAGAACAAAGGCTTCACTTAAAAGGGTCCAATAGGTTGTATAAGAAAAGGAAAGCCTCTCAAGAAGCTTGGAGAGGAACGGGAGTTGAGAGAGGGCATGGTAATCACAGAAAATTTGGGTCAGACTTTATTTTTTTTTCCCAGAATGGGTGCATGTCTGAATAATTTTAATACAGATGGGACATAACTAATACATTAAGCAAAGTCACAAACACAGAGGCAATTATGCATAAGTAACACAGATGAGCGTTAGTAAAACTATGGTGACCCGCACAGAATGTAGGAAAAGACATAACAGAATGTACAAGGGAGTCAGACAGACAAATAGGAGACAATAGGTAGATAGGACACTGCCCATGACAGTCTACCTGCTAATGGGAGGGGTGGCGAGCAACTAGGAAAGAAATGGTGAGCAAAGAAAGTGGAGGTGCTAGAAAAATGGTCAAGAGGTGGTAGTATAGGCAAGCATGAAGAGATGAGTTTTGTGGGAGTGTTTGACAGATTGTACATTGGGGGAGTCAGGTGAGGCGGGGTAAGGGGTTATAAAGGTGAGGGCAGTATGGGAGAATTCTTGGAGGCAAGTGTGGGAGGAGGTAATTAGAGGCTAAGAGAGGCGTAGGTCAGAGGCAGAGCGGAGTGGCCGGGTGGGGGTGTACAGCGAAACGATGTTGGAGCTGTATCGGGGAGATGTATTAGTGAGGGCAAAAAGTTAGAACTAAATTCTGAAACGGATAGGAAGGCATTGGAGGTATTTACAGAGAGGAGCAGCAAAAGAGGAGTGACGGGAGAGGGGGATGAGCCTAGCCGCTGCATTCTGGATAGACTGATGGTGGGAAAGAGGGGGAGTCAGTAAGGTAGGTGAGAAGGAGTTTGCAGTTGTCAAGACGAGAAATGATGATGAACGAATGGACCAAGATTTAGTTGCTTCCCAAGAGAGGAGGGGGTGGATTTTTTTTAAAAAGTATTTTTATTGAATTTTGATACAACAACAATGGAAAAACAGAATGGTGACATCCTTGAGTAGAATGCAACTTATGACATACTAACTTCAGAGGAAATTCCAATTTCTAAAAAGAAAAACAAAAAAAAAACAAAAACTGAAAACGAGCTGGAAGAGAGGGAAACAAAGTTTGAATTTTTACGCTAGGGATAGACTCGGACAAGGGGAACTTTTAAGAGTTCAAATGCTCAGTCCATGCACTCCAGGAAGGGGTAGATTTTGGTATATTACGGAGGAGATGGCAGGACTTGGCGATGGACTGAATATGACAAGTAAAGCTGAGAGCAGAGTCAAGGGTGACTCCAAGGTAATGAGGTTGGGTGACGGAAAGAGTGATTTTATCAACCATGAGCAGTGTTCTCCCCAGCATTAAGATGCTGCCGGGTGAGGGCAGTTGTAATGCTTTTCAATAATAATGAAAAATGTTAGGCGGTTATTGCCCACACCTGCCAGGGCTGGTCAGACTGGTCGTCAGTGGTCTAACACTCACTGCTGGCTGTAGTGCTCACATAGTGCCTGTTATACTAGGAGAAACAATGGTTTATTCTATTATAATAGGACTCTGTTGGGCTCTAAGAACCGGGTGGCAAGAAAAAATAGCCAGATGGAGCATCCGGGAAATAGGTGCTGGGGCGAACACTGCGTGAAGGGATATATTGGAAGGGATAGGAACATTGGCAGGAAGAAGGATTTTAAGCTTCGATTTAGAGATGTTGAGTTTGATGAAGTGCTGTGACGTCCATGTAGTGACAACAAGGAGGACGAGAGAGCACAAGAGGACAGATAGATTTGCGTGTGGCCAGCATAGAGGTGGTATAGGAGTCCAAACGATTGAATAAGTTCGTTGAGAGAGGTGTGCAGAGAGAAGAGCAGAGGGCCAAACATAGCATTTAGGGACTTCAATAGAGAGAGGAAGAGGGGAGGAGGAAGAGTCAGAAACAGACACTAAAAGGAGCAGACAGCATCCGGAGACAAATCAGGAGAGAGCAGTTTTGCAAAGACCTAGGGAGCGAATGGTGTTCAGGAGAAGAGAATGGTCGACAATGTCAAAAGCAGCAGAGATGTTAAGGAGTATGTGAAGGCAGAAGTGACCTATAGACTTAGCTGTAAGTCATTTGTGCGTGAGTTTTCATTGGAGTGAAGGGGCAAAAACCAGAGTGGGTCAAGAAGAGACTGGGAAAAGAGAAAGTAGATCAGAAGACTGAAGACAAGTCTTTCAAAAATTGTAAAAGTGACTGGGGCTGCAGTATCATGGGCACCAGAGTGTAGAGTTGTAAAGAAAGACTGCAGTGTTAGGCCAGGACAGGGAAGAAATGGGAGCGAGGAGGGGTTCAAGGGAGGTTGTGAAAAGGATGGAGACAATGCTGTTGAGGGAACACTGTGTGCACAACTTAGGGTGAGGAGGCAGGGGGTAAGAAAGGGTTAAGGAAAGAAGATTGTGGTCAGAGAGGGGGGAAGAGAACTGGAGAAGTTAGAGATGCCACAAAGAGGGGTTAATACTAAGTCCAGGATGTGACCATCACGGTGGGTGGCAGATGTTGTCCATTGGGAGAGGCTGTGGGATGAAGTGAGAGTTAGGAGTTTAGAGGCAGCAGTAGCAATAGTAGAGCCGTTAGGAGAACTCCAATGCTACGTACAGTGGGTGATGAAAGCCTAGAGGATCCAATTACTTACATTATTATAACCGTACTAAAATATTTATGTGAAGTGACCACTTGTTTAAATTTGTGTTTTATGACATTATATTGTATTCCATATCCACTATGTACCCCTGCCCTCCCTTACCCCAATATAATGTCTTACCCCTTTTCTTTCTTTTGTACCCTTCTATAAAATGCTTACAACACCCAATAAAAAATTATTCAGTTAAAAAAAAATTACAGTGTCTAACAGAAGTTAGAATCAGCTGTCGTGGTGGTGGGGATGGGGGGGGGGGGGCAGGGAGGTGACTGTGCAATTAGTACAGCACACTGACTAACAATGGGGATATTGCAGGGACATTTCTTGAAGTGAGAAGAAAGATAAGATCAGAGCTCAAAACAGTAACACCAGACTTTAATGTACCCATCATCCATTATCTGAGAAGTGCAGATATTATGATGAAAGCTTTAAAACACATCTACCTATATACATATGTATTCTGCACTTAATAACTATGGATGTATGCATTAATATATTGTAACAATGTATCAATCTACGTATGGAGATTCTGCACTCAGATATCAGAGAGAAATGAATGTCTGCAGTCAAAAGCCACAGCAGCTGTGGTTGGCCACCTAAGCTCCCTGCTTAAGCAGCAGATAACAGGACCGCAGCTCAGCAGTTCAGTTAGGACAGACTCATGGGGGCATATTCAATTGTCGGGAAATCTCGCCTCGTAAAAACTACTACCGTTATTGCGGTAGTAGTTAGCTGGATTTCAGCTCGCGGCTCAGGGATCTGCGAGCTGAAATCCAGCGAGAAAATTACCGTAGTAACGGTTTTTCCGTGCACTATTAACGTAATAACGGTAATAGTGCGCGGACCGTGGGATTTTCGGCGTTTCCGCCGACAATTGAATACCCCCCATGGAATGACAGATGTCAGGTCGTTTAAGAACAACTCTTCAGTTTCAAATTGCACCTGGCAGTCTTACTAGTACCAAGTCATCAACTGTTGCTCTGCAGACATGCATGTGACCTTGCCGCAACATAGTAAAAATACATATTAAAAAAAAATAAATAAGAAAACTCCACCAAAAACACTGCAAGGTCCTGGGTTGACTTTGCATTGTTATTATAAAATACAATCATCTACTTTCCCGGGCTGCAGCGTTACTCAGACTCAATGAGACCACATGAAGGTTGCTATTATCAACCGCCTGGGGCCAGAAACCAGCACAGGGTCTGTAATCAGAGCATGCTGCATGGTACCAAGAGGCCTGAAATTAATATGTCAACTAAAAAAGCACTTGTTCTAATGTGCTGACATCATTTACTACTGTTGTCCATAACAATAAAGCATAATATATATATATATTTATATTTATTTATTCCCAGTATATAGAATAGCCTCCCCACACAGATTACAATATGGCTCCTTATCACAAATGTTTACCACTCTACTGTATAATATTTCCTATACCCCACCGTTACCATTCCAGCCAAAATTACCACCTTTCCAACACTACATCAACGGACTACGGACTCACAGAACAAGGAGGATCTATGTAGCTGGAAGCAGACAGTGACCTGACCGCTCACTAGTTGCAGACCTGGGCCATTATTACATAACTAATCGTCCCATGCGCAGCGACTGCAGAGCGGAGAAGTATTGTACAATACAGAGGCCTGTTATATGATGCAATAGAGCAGAATTAAATTTATCAATTGCAAAGATAAACCAGGAGCGGACAGTATTCAGTAGCCAAAAATGAGAGTGAAATACATAAGAGAGGGAACAGAAGAAAAATTAAAGGCCAGTACAATCTGTCAAAATAACGTGTCCAACCTCATTAATGTCCTAGATCACAGAAACACCAATCTGCTTTATAATCTAGTCAATAACATTTAACAGCCCAATGCAATTTTTTTTGTTAGTATAGCCCCCCGTCAATCATACAATAAAGACCCCCACATGCTCAGTACAGAGAATAGCTACCACACAGTACAAGTCATATGCGAAGCATTCAGTACAGCCCATGCCAAACATATAATATGGCCCTACACCCCTAGTTTATTAATCCTCTAAGTCCCTGTAATGCCACTGTACTAGGCTGTCCATTTAATAACCCAATGCCAATATCCAGTATAGCAATCACATGTACAGCACTACTCAATGTGGAACAGACCCTAAATCCCATGTTCAATACAGTCATCATGCTCAGTATAAAGTATTGATGTATGCCAAGTATACAGTAAAGCCCCACACCAATATACATTATTAATGCCCCAAAAACCAGCAATACCAGTGTGCCGATTTTCCTTAACATGTTACACAGTATAAGAACCAGGCCAAGTAAACAGGATAGCACCATCCATAGCGTATAATACAGCCATCATGCCAAGTAAATTGTATAACCTCATGGCTCCTACATTAATGTCCCAGCTCCCTGAATCCCAATATGCCAAGTTATCTGCTTCATCTCCTTTACAAACAAGGTTGAAATTGCACAAATATGTATGTGAAACAGCTTAGCAACACACTGGTTAATAATTCATTAATAATTTACTCTTTACCATTGTTTACCAGTTAAGAATATTACAGTCAAAAAGTAGAATTTGGAAATTGGGGAAGTGCAAATTATTGTTATCACAGGTCTGCGATGAAAAAGCTTTTTTTAACGAATTTATGTGATACTTATAGATTTTTGGCTTCTGAACACAAAATTGACTCCCGATTTTGCATATCACATCATGTTTTTCTGCAAAATGTGCATTTATAAATAAGTCATTATTTTCATATTCTTTAAAATAATAAATGTATTCTGCCTACATTATGAAACATTGTCTTAAATGAATTTAGTCAGTAGTATAGAACGTTGCAATTCAGTTCTCGTCATAAAACTTCCTCCCTTCAAGTGCCAGATTAAGGTCTACATGGGCCTGGGGCTGAAATTTACAAAGGGCCTAAACCTGATACTGTCTAAAGGAACATTGCACACACACAACAACTACAACTACAAGGTGAGCTGGCGAAGGTGGAACCAAATACAACAGATGCAATACAGTTTTGCCCTGTGCCGGCTCAGTATAACCCCTGCCTACCACCACATACACACACAGTACACACTACACACACACAGTACACATACATTCATAGCTTCTTCAAAAAGAAGAAGTTTAAAAGCTGTTTTATTGCACAATGGCAACACATACGCATCAATACCATTAGCACATTCAGTCTATCTTAAAGAAACATATGAAAATTTGAAAACTGTTTTGGAACTGATTGGACATGCAAGACACAACTGGTTAATATGTGGAGATCCTACAATTTTATGCATGGAATTGGCCAGCAACAAGGTTACACCAAATTCCCATGTTTTCTCTGTGAAGGGGATAGCAGGGCTAAAAATTTTACATTGCTAAAATTGTTTAACTTTCGGCATGGACTTAATTCAAACAAGTGATCTAAAAAATTTTAGGCAATGTCAAAAATTCAAACTACAAAGAAATGGTCAGGGAAATGCTTAATAGTTACAGAAACCTTGGCTGCAATATGAGTTTAAAGGTACATTTCTGGAATTCCCATATTGAGTATTTCCCCGAATAATCTCGGAGACAACAGTGAACAAACAGGGTGAACGGTTCCACCAAGACGTTAAAGATGTAGAAAGAAGATACCAGGGTAGTTGGGACGTCAGTGATGACTGACTACTGCTGGATGATACACAGAGACGACACAGAAAAAACTTATAAGTGAAAAGTGACAAAACGAAGTTTGAAGACAAAAATACAAGATATTAACGATTTTTTCAATAATTATGGTTTTGTTTTTATTATTGTTATTTTATTATGTAATTAAGATAAAAACACAGTGATATCATCTACACTTCCTCGAATTTCACAATAAATATGTCAAATATGAACAATTAAACTACTTGTTTTTTCTTAAAAATGTATGTAACCCTCTTACAGGTAAATGTGATGTGGTATTTTTTTATATACTATTTCTTGATGTGCACAGGAGTATAATTAAGAATATAAAAGTATCATTAAAAAAAGCTTTCAATACCATAAATTTCACAGACCTGTGTATATAGTGAGGGTATTGGGTAGCACACAGTATAAATACAAGAGGGAGATCACAGGGAGCAGCACTACATGGCCTGGTGGTCCGTGTTGGGTCCAGGCGTATAAGTTTTAACTCATGGACTAGTGCAGTGGTTCCCAAATTTTTGCAGCTCGCGGCACCCTTAGAGTCTCCATAATTTTTTCAAGGCACCCCTCCAAAATAATTACCAAGCAGTCCTGTTTTATAAGCAGTTGGGTCCAAAAAAACGTAATAAGTATTTAGATCAGGACAGAAATACTTACCAACACACTCTGTCCCCCCTCCGCATCTCCACACACACTCTGTCCCCCCTCCGCATCTCCACACACACACTCTGTCCCCCCTCCGCATCTCCACACACACTCTGTCCCCCCTCCGCATCTCCACACACACACACACTCTGTCCCCCCTCCGCATCTCCACACACACACACACACACTCTGTCCCCCCTCCGCATCTCCACACACACACTCTGTACCCCCTCCGCATATCCACACACACACTGTCCCCCCTCCGCATCTACACACACACACTGTCCCCCCTCCGCATCTACACACACACACACACACACTGTCCCCCCTCCACATACACACTCTGTCCCCCCTCCGCATCTCCACACACACACTGTCTCCCCTCCGCATCTCCACACACACTCTGTCCCCCCTCCGCATCTCCACACACACTCTGTCCCCCCTCCACATCCCCACACACACACTCTGTCCCCCTTCCGCATCTCCACACACACTCTGTCCCCCCTCCGCATCCCGGAGGCCAGGAAGAGAAGAAAAAAAACCCCAAAACATCCTCCTCTCTCCTGCCGCTTGTCACCGAATGACGGGCGTGATGACGTCACGCCCGACATTCAGTGTGAAACGAGGAGGGAGGATGCTGGGTCCCTGGAACCACCGGACTTGTGCAAGCAATATTTAACTGCACTAGTTATTTATATATAAAAAGTTATTTCAGAAATACGAGGTATGTTTATTAAATAACGAGACTGATTCCACCTAGTAAACAAAGCAGTCAGAACCGGTTATAACTGCATACGCAGTAACCTTGAACCTGTCTGAGCCTGCATGACAAGCTGCAACACTATGACGTTCAGCCGAATGTGAGTCGCCATTTAGTTTGGTTGTGTTTTCTGTAGAGTGCCGAAAAAATGCCAAGTTTAAAAGTTGAACAATGTGTCAATTTGAAATTTTTAGGAAAATTTCACAAAACACCAACAGAATGTTTTCAAATGCTTACTACGGCCTATGGGAAGGACTGCCTGTCTCGTGCGCATGTGTTTGAGTGGCATAAAAGATTTAGCGAAGGACGTCAGAATGACGAAGATGATGAACACCCTGGACGACCTTGTACTTCAAGAACCAAAGAAAATGTAGGAAAAAAAAAATCAGTCAGATTGTTCGAAAAGACCGCAGACTCAGTGTTCGAATGATAACTGAATCCGTGGACATTGAGAGCCGTACGGAAAATTTTGTGTGAGGATCTTAACATGACGAAAATTTGTGCTAAGATGGTCCCAAGGGTTCTCACACCAGAGCAAAAAGAACATCAAGGAATGTTGTGGTGACATTCTGCAGCAATTTGACACAGATCCAAACCTGTTTCATAAAGTAATCACTTGTGATGATACCTGGATCTTCCAGTACGATCCTGAAACCAAAAGACAGTCAATGAACTGGAAAATCACCAAGTCATCACCAAGAATGAAAAAAACTCGTCAAAGCAAGTCAAAATTCAAAGCTATGCTCATTGTTTTTCTCAATATCAAGGGTGTAATTTTGGAAGAATGTGTTCCAGAAGGCACAACAGTTAATCAGCATTATTATAAGGAAGTTTTGCAAAAGCGGAGAGAAAGAGTCAGAAAGAAACGGCCGCAACTGTGGAAAAATGGTTTCTTTCTTCACCAGGACGATGCGCTGCTCACACAGCACTTTCTGTGAAGCAGTTTTTGACCAACAAATACATTACTACACTTGTACATCCTCCATATTCGCCCGATTTAGCACCTTGCGATTTTTATATTTTCCCAACATTTAAATCGGTGCTTAGAGGGACACATTTTGAGTAAGTTGATTCTGTAAAGAAGAAAACGGCAGATATGTTGAAACAAGTGACAGAAATGGATTTGCTCCATGCCTCCGACCAGTGGAAAACAAGACTACAGCGATGTATTAGTGCAAATGGGAAGTATATTGAAGGGGACAAACATTAAATTTGTAATAACAATAAATAAAGGTGAGTTATTTAATCAGTCTCGTTATTTAATAGACATACCTCCTATAATTACATGAGAGCAGAGTGAGAGGGTTTGCAGTATACCTGCTCCTGGGTGGCTAACATGCTTAGTTACATGGCAGGGAAGCCGAAGAGGAGCGAGTATAGAGCAGAATGGACGTTGACTCTTCATGAATTGCACACAGGGCACTATCTGTCCCTAGACACTACGTAAAACACGTATTCCCTACAACGTGACAGAAAATACAACTGCTGAATAGTATTAGACGCAAAATGGAGCTGAAAAAAAAGCTAAAAAACAGACCAACCTCTTCTAACACATATTAATTTCTTTCCTGTTTAAGTACAGTGCTGTACTGAGGTCTGTTACTGTTGGTACTGTACTGTAGTTTATGTACTGTAAACTGCCAATACATTGATTGCATAATAATCTCTGAGCACACCAAGACAATCAGACACAAGGAGGGATGCAATGATTTGTCCTATTACAGCCCAGAGGGCACCAACAAGTCTCCCTACAGGCTCCCTTGAGCATGTAAACCTTCATCTACAGATAACTGCACATTAGATATCTGACATCACACAACTAAATATAAGTTTGTATTTCCAATACATTACAGCTGTAGTTTCTTCTATATTCACCTTTTTACACAGTTATCCACCTTCAGGGCAGCTATGAATATTCATGAGTATTACTGACAGAGAACAGCCCACCCTCCTGGCAGGAGCATGCTCAGTGTGCTGCTGAGAAACATCCTCTGCCAGGTTCCAGTATTCTGGCTCTGAATGATCACATGAGAACAAGGTCACATGATTTTTTTGCCCACACCAAGGGCTGATTTATAGCAGCATTGCCATTATAAAGGCAGACATTTTTCCCAGGGCTCTCTGGTAGTCTCGCTGCCCCGGCCAAAAACACTGGGGTGTGTCATGCCGACGGTGGAGAAGGAGATTGAACCTTGATTGGTCCTTCTTCTAACACACACCCTCATCAGCAATTTTAGGGGGGGGATTCAATTGCCGGCAATGTGTTGTGCGGATATCACGCCGTGCACATTGACGCCAATTACAGAACAAATCTTGGCTCACCTCATAGAAGTGCGGGGTAAAATGAGCAGAGATTTTATAGAAACCTCCACCCCAAAGTGTCTCACGGACGTTCCAGAGACACATTGTGGCTAATTGAATTCTGCCCTTAAAGTGACAAATTTGAATGTTTTAGAATTTAGGTGGTAATGCAGCTTTAAAAAAAAGCTTACGGCAGAGGTGCTCAAAATCCAGTCCTAAAGAGTGACCAACGGGTCAGGTTTTCTGTCTGAAAAACAGGTGGGATAATTACTGACCCAGAAAAATACATTAACTCACCTGTGCATGAAATCCTGAAAACATGAAGTGTTGGTAGCTCTTGAGGACCGAGTTTGGGACCCTCTGGCTTAAGGCACTTATAACTGTGTGGGCCACAGATTTATAGCTGATGTTTCCTAACAATGGTTTGTGTGTTAGCCTTTTACTAAAGTAGTACTGTTAATAATTGATTTTTTTAAGACTGCATTACAGGTGTACTTTAAGGTCGTAAGTTGCATTTCTCAAACCTCTCTGGATGCTAGAAACCAAATTCTTTAAAGCACAAATTGTTGCATATTAATAAACGGAGGAGACCAAGTTTTTCTTTCTAAATGGTAAATTCAATTCACAGCGATACTCGTGAGAATACCGCAGCCCACGCACTATTACCATTACAACAGTACTAGCGCGCATTATTACCATTAGTACGGTAATGTCAACGCTGATTCTTTCTTGCAGCTCCGAGACCCGCCAGCAGAAATACGCGTTAAAATTACCGTACTAATGGCAACAGTGCATGGGCCGCGTTCTTCTCACAAGTAATGCTGTCAATTGAATTCCCCTCCAAATGTAAATAATGGAAACATGACCATTTGTTTTACTATCTACACTGGCATTAGTGCCTGATTTATTAATCAAACGAACAAAAAAATCAGTTCAGGTGACTAATCATTTGAGCTTCCACAATATGGCTCAAATGTTATTTTCTACAGCTTCCTGAAAGTACAAAAAAAAAAAAAAAAATTAATTTTGTAACATAAATAGTCCTTTAAATGCAATATGCGTGACCACCACATGTCAGACATGGTTTCAAGACACAGAAATTGTGAAGAAATCATGAATAACCTTGCTGACGTGATGAAGCGGACTGTTGACGGGCCGGTATCTCAGCATCATCTAGTTCCATCATTACATCTAGGAAAAGAAAAAAAAAAATACTAATAAATAGGAGTACATACAGTGGACTGAAGCAAACCGATCTTAATTTGCAGAGTGTTGCAAAACACACAGGTAGTACCAGAATGTCTGCAATTATGGCCTAATAATTTCATATGAACCTACCGACATCACTGAAGGACAAAATAACTGAAAGAAAAGTCTTAAAAAGGTTGTCTGCAAATTCAGAAGGACCCAATAGACATTTAAAGGTTAAATTGGGTTGTGGGCTGCTAAAGAGGGGTAAGAAGAATCTCAGCTCTTTGTCCAAGTCAGTGGTTCCCAAACTGTGTGCCTAGGCTCCCTGGGGTGCCTTGGAGATCTCACCAGGGCCAGTGGTAAGCAAGGCGGGGGATTACTTGGTAATTATTTTGGCTTAGGGGTGCCTTAAAAAATAATTGGAGACCCTGAGGGTGCCTTGAACTGCAAAAAGTTTGGAATCCACTGGTCTAAGTGATTTGTTTCCTACAGGGGAACTTAACCCCATAAATGGCTAAAATACGCAGTAGAATGCACCCGTATGAATTCACATTCCAGTAAGCCAATACAATACACCAAAGGTGAAGCCAAGCAAGGTGATGCCATTTCTAACGTCTTAAATGTTAGGACTTCTGTGGAACAATGTGTTACGCAATTCATTTTCCGTCACATACCTGTTAAAATATCGGATTAAGAGAGTAGAAAAAAACAAGGCAAATTTCAGCTGAATTTTATCTATGAAAAGACATATGGACTGTAATATCTTGGCCTCAAGGTTAAGTATACCAACTTAAATGATAAGTCCATCCAAAATGTATTTTTAAATTAACATCTGCTGCCCTCAAAAAGCAAAACTGTGGGGGTACAATGCCACAGAACCCTCATATTTCGAATTTACTGTTAATGGGGCAGTATTTGTCTTCCTGGTGACTACTGTCAAGCTAGCAGTGCCTTTCCACCTCCCCTTTGAACACAAATAGGGTCTACACAGAGCCTTCGCTCTATCCAATCAGAGCTCGTCTCAGAAACAATCAGCGCTGTTTGGATTCCAATTCTCCCAGCTTGTCAATGCTGGGAAAAGCAGAGCTGAAGCCTCACTGAACACCATTCATTGCTCTAGTGGCAGCTGTCCATACAGGCCTATAATCAGCATGCACAGAATGTAAGGTGTATACTTCTACCTGGCTCTCCTGCAGCTTGCACAGGAATGCTTGAAGACAATTCTTTCTTCATCCCATTTGAATCTAAAACAAATGACATACGCCACTGATTATAGGAACTAAATTATAAAACATAACACATTCAGGCAATACATAATATACCTAACTTGGCATTGTACGACAAGTAGACACTTTCCCCGTCATTGTGTGGGCTGACTCTATAACTTGTTAGCTGCTGCCACAGAGGAGCAGCCAGAACACTTAGTACCTTGTTTACAAATATCACTTATACATCATTTTATAACCATTAATGGATCACTGTTGCTACTGGGAACAGTGTTGTGCTATAGTAAATTATAGTTATGCACTTAATATACTGAGGAGGTCTAGTAATATTTTCTGTACGTTTGCCAAACTCACTTTTTATAGCAAATTGTGCTCGCTGCTCTAATTACTGGTGGACTGACAGAATTGTTAACTGGTTGATTTAGTAAATGCCAGAGAGCTGTGTGGATAAAGTGTATCACATACACATAATTACATAATATTGTCTGCAATGAACCTTATACAATATATCCTTCTGCAGCCATTTTTTCCCCTGCATTCAGAAAAGTTTAATTATCCACTGCCCACATATATATTCATTTTTCACATAAAAATCACCTATCCCACATTTGGTTTACAGAATTGAAAAGCTACAACAAATAGGTACTCAATGGTAATAAGAGACAACAACAATACATTACCAAAGTCCACGTCATCCTGCAGAACACAGTCCTTTTCATCTACAAGTTCCAAGCCTGCTGTAGCCGCGTCCAGGTGCAGAGCAACAAGCAAATCGGACGTTTCTGTTTGAGAAAATTGTTCAACAAATCAAAAAAGGAGCCAACGCTTTCTACAGTGTGAAACTAAAACAATACAAACACTTAAAAAAAAAATAAAAAAAAAATCCTGAATTCGGTTTAGTGCTACAAAACAGAAAACTTCTTAGAAAATATGTTAAAAATCATTATATTCACATTAGTAAAAGTTTAAAGGGGATAAACTGACCTTTAACCCCATCTTTGCAACTTTCTGCATCATCTTCAGGAAAGGGGCAGACTGTGTCACATTGTAAATCTTCATGTAGGCAGTGTCTTTGGCCCTTCTTTGAAGTAGGCGATTCCCGGGAACCTTCAAGGTGAACTTGAGTTTCTTCTAAAGCCTCTTCAATTAATTCTATATAACTGGATTCAGTGGGCAATTCTGAGACTATATTTTGTCCGATTTCCCAATAACGTCTCATCTCCTCGTTAATATTAACTTCATTGCTCTTAATTCTTACAAATGCCAGAGGAACCAGAAGCAGGTTTTCTTGAATGTTATGCACAGCTACCTCCAAAAGATCTTCAGATACGTTTTCATAGAAATAATTTCTGCCTTCTGAAGTCCAATTTCCTGCCTGAAAATTAAAATCCCCAAGGCAGCAAGGAAAGGACTGGGCAGGAATTTTTAGAAGTGTATCAGAGAGTTGGCGTATAGAATCCACATTAACAATGTCTTCATTCCCGTAGTCAATAAACCTTACGGTCACAAGATCTGCTTCCATTTTGGTAACTATAGCCCTGTACCAGTTATCATCCTCACTATAGAGGACGTTGCAAGGGCTGCCAAGCTCAATTGCGGCAATAAACTCTTCATTTTTAATGGACTGTTCTCCAGCCTCCTGCACTTGTGTTGCTAAA
The DNA here is from genome assembly GCF_038048845.1 of Mixophyes fleayi. Classification (NCBI taxonomy): domain Eukaryota; kingdom Metazoa; phylum Chordata; class Amphibia; order Anura; family Limnodynastidae; genus Mixophyes; species Mixophyes fleayi. Next base: position 31,798,802 of record NC_134404.1, on the reverse strand, counting down.
GAGTCGATATCTGCTGTTGATAACTGACACCAGAAATATTCCGGGCTGTCCACCGCACTAGCATAAACTTGTACAGTTTCTCCAGGTTGTGGGAAGTTCCAGGTGAAAGATTTAGTAGAAGCATCTTCCTTGACAGCTTTCTGTTCAATGGCCATTTCACCCACCTCTTCCTCAAACGGTTCTTCTAACAAGTGTGCTCCAGAAGAACTAAGCAGGTCATTAATGCAGCCATTCTTGTCATTAAGAATTACCTCCCACATGATATCATACGGTTTTACAAACTGGCAATCTAACTGGATGTCACTTGTACGTTTGGTAAATTCATGCAGCAACTCCTCCATGCTGGGTGAGGAATCTGCACAATCTGGTCTGCTTAAAGAGCAATGAATACTCATTACAGGGACAGAGCATAGTTTATAGGCAAGTCTATATGTTTTACAATCTGAGAGGACTGAAGAGTTACCATAGTCAATATACTCCACATTTAAGTTCTTTGTGCTTTTACCGGTCACAACTGCGCGATAATATAGTTCATCATCTGCAAAATAGGCACAAACTACATCTCCAACACGGATATCTTTTTCAGGAAGAACCTCAAGTCTGCTCTTATCGCCATTTAACATTTCTGAAACCTCATCAAGTTGGCTGTCCTCTGCAAATTGCACATAAAAGTCAAAAACTGTGTTTGTGTGTGAAATGTACACAGGCAGTTTCATACCAGGGATGATTTGCCTCCTAGGAATTTCGCTGAACTTTGCTAGAGGTGGCTTTGCTGCAGAACTGGGTATCTCTGCAAATGTAGATGGTCTTTCTGACTTGCTTACATTTGGCGTGGTATCTCGACCCACTTTTCTCTCTAGGTATGGACGACTGGGTGGAGCACTCTGAAATGTCATAGATTTCTTTTTCTGAGAATTAGACTCTTGAAACCTTGCAATGTAATCTCTGTTTTCTGTGACATGTTCTGCAGCTACTTGATTTTTTTTGTAACTTGTGTCTTTGTTTCTAAGCACTGGACCGATGTCAGAATTGACGGTATCAGACTCTTTGTTCACAAAAATCTGCTTGAAACTTTTTTTCTCTCTGGTGTCTATATTAATTATTGGTTTCCTTGCTTCATTCTGCTTGGAAATGTGTGGCGGAGTATTGGACAAGCAATTTAATGCAGTTTTTGGTACCCTGAAGCCCAATTTGCTTTTAATAGTTGCATTAATTTGTTCAGTACCATCGTACAGCTCTAGTAGTAACTTTCCATCAGTCTCTTTGGCAACAACCAGTGCCCTCAAAGCTTTGCTCAGAACAGCTTTTTCAAACCAAGACACAATTTCACTTGAAACATTAGATGGAATATCAGGCAAGGAGCATTTTATTGCCTGCATCGGTGAAAGTAAAAGTTCAGATTCACTACACAAAATTGGTAGGAGGTCTTCTTTTGCGACTATTTCAACGTTCCCAAAATCTACAAAGAATATTTCAGCGGTTGTCTTCATGTCAGAGCGGATAAAGCCACGATACCACTGCTGGTCACTGAATTTTGCAAGACACAGAGGTCCAGAGCCATGGGACAATTTCAAATGTTGAGTTTTATTGCAAACATTTGCTATAGCATCTGAAATATTTTCAATAATTTCAGCACTCCGAGAAAGCTGGCAGTAAAATTCCAAAGAAGGGTTAACGTGGGTAATATACACCTCCTCCTCGCTTCCAGTTTTAATGCCATGCATTGAGTAATAAAACGAGTGAAGCTCCACAGATGGTGCTGGGGTTTTGTGCAATTGGCGAGTTGCATATCCTCTCTTTACCAATGTATCACAAACACTGGAAAAGGGTGTGGATAAATCTACAATGTTAAACAATGTTTTATCCAGTGATGCAATTGCAAAAACTGTGCAGTGAAATTCTGACCAGTTAAGGGCTTCACTGACAAAATCACAAAAAACCTTTGTGGCTCCATTATCCCAATTAAAAGGATTTTTACCTGTTGGTGTAATGATGTCATACACACTACACTTAAAAGCTTGAGCCTTTAAATGAAAAAAGTCACTCTTCATTGCACGAAGATTTGAAACAGGGACAGTTTTTTTGTTCCCAAAGTCAACAAACAACACTTGGACGCTGTCTGCCTTTGACATACTTGATGGGACCTCAATAATGAATGCTCTGTACCATAGTCCACTACTTGGGCATTGTGCAAGACAAGCAAAAGCACCACTCTCATAAGGACAGATTTCACATGAGCAATGTTTCTGTATCACATTCATTAAGGCACTTAATTCTAATCTGTGTGCAGAATTCTGACACCAAAACAAGCCAGGGTTGTCTACATGAGACACCGCCACTTCAATTGTTGCACCTGGTTCAAATAACTGTTCTTCAAATGGGGAGTAGTGCAATTCATCTGGATAATCTTCACCTGGACAGGAATCAGTGGTTTCTTGATAGATTGTTTTGGAAGACACTTGATTTAAAGTGGCCGGGCTCAATTTAGTCTGTCCCAATTCAACAACTATAGTGTCCACATCAGAAAAATGAATTACTGGTTCAAGTTCCTCATAATGCACATATCCTGCGTTGCACAATATTTTGCCCACACTTCTCTCTTCTATTCTGGATTGGTCCAGAACTTCAACGGTATATTTATCAGGTTCTTTTGATACAACATAGATAACAAGCTTCTTATCAACTACTGCCACTTTAAAGGCTAAGATGGCTTCATCGCTCCAGGTCTCCTCCAAAGGGGAGATATCAGCTAGACAACACCTATTTGCCAGTGCTGGCAGGTCTCTAAATTCAGCGGGCAATTCCTTAACATTATAAAAGTCTACTATCTCTGAATTTCCATGATCCAAAAAGTATAATTTCACCTGCTTTTTATCAACAGACACAATTTCAGCACGGTAGTATAGATCATCTTTGAACTTGGCACAGCATAGTTGGCCTGGGACAGGTTTTGTAATGATGCCCTCTAATTTTGAGCCACGAGAGTACAGAGTTGTAATGTGGCCTGTCATTTCCTTATTTTTTGCAGAACAGTCTTCAGTATGAATCCAAAAATCAGAGGGATCAATGGCAAATGCCACCATTGCATCATAAAAAGCGCCAATCTTTAGTTCCATAATGGGAAACTCTGGGCTGTAAAAACTTTCCTGAGGCACCTTTGAGTTTTCATTCTTGACAATGTCTTCTTTTGCACATGGAGTCATCTCTGTGGCAACAGGTGTTTTAGTTTGGCAAACCTTCAGGCTTTGAGCCTGCATGCCATAAAAGCAGTTTACGTTAAGCCCATTCTCTGCAAACAAGGTGATAACATATAAGTGTTCATAAGAGTTGAAGAACTCAATCTTAGCAATTACATGTCTTTCATGCAGAAAAGAACGAAGATCAAAAATTAACTGCGGGCTCCAGCCCGTGCCTTCATCCGAAACTCCATACAAAGCACAACGGAACGTGACCACCGGCATACGGAAAAAGTCTGCTGCGAGGTTGCGCAAGCTGGCCAGAGGGACTACATCTCTGCGCCCCCAGTCAACATGGATGACCACGGCCAGCTGCTTGTCCGGGAATATTTCCTGCAGGAGCGACCGGTACCAGCGCCCATCCGTGCCACGGGATGCGCATGGCTGACCTAGGGCCAAAGGTCGTTGATAGTTGGGTTCTCCACAGCTGTTTTGACTTTGGTAGAAATGATGCATGCTGTCAGCGAGCCTCTGCACCTCGTGCGACAGACTCCTTAGCTGGCAAAAGATGCGCTGAGGGTCGGTCACCTGCGTGACCACCACCGGCTCCGTCACGCCGGTCTGGATTTGCGGGTAGAAGTAGTCCATTCCCGCGCCTTGCCACGGGACTCGCTGGCTCGTGACGTTTAGGACGTTGGCAGGCGTCGCCTCTGTGGTTTCTGGCCAGTGGTCGCTGCCACCAGCCTGGGCCAGGCTGCGGTCCACCAGGATGCGGAACAGGGGGTCCGGCAGGGACTTTGCCAGGAACAGAGCCAGGAGGCGTTTGCTGAGCGCCGGCAGGTCTAGTATCACTATCCCCTGGGGGAGGATGAGATCCTTCACTACTCCTTCCACCTCCTGGCCTGGCAGGGAGTGCAGCTGGTTGAGGGCCTGGATGCTCCAGCCCTTCTGCTCCAGGGGCACCAGGTTGGATAGGACACAGCCCAGCACCTGAGGGGGCAGCTGGAAGACGGTGCTGGGGGCAATGCGCAGCTTGTGGGGGTGGGTTAGGGTGATGCTGCCCCTGTCCAGCAGGTAGACCTTGTACTCGGTGCCCAGCCGGCAGAGCACCTTCCCCCGCAGCCACTCTCCGCTCTCCTCCACCAGGTAACACTGGCCCACAGCGCTGACCTGCTCTGCGGGCACCGCGGGGTATCCCGCCACCTCCGCCCGGATCACCGCCCGCAGCCTCTGGTGCTCCTCAGCCCGCTCTCCGACACTGCCCCACAGCCTGACCACCGACTGCTCCCCGCCGGCCTGCACCGACACCACCCGCAGCTGGAGGACGGAGCCCGGTCCCGGCAGCCCCGCCGAGGAGTACATGGTGTCCTGCAGCGTGTGTGAGTGACGCACTTTCCCGCCTTCCGTCAGCGCGAGGGAGGGCGGCTCTGCCGGATGACGTCAGTGGCCGGCGACCAGCAGGGTGACGCCCTCAGAGGGAGAGGAGCCGTGAGGGGGAGGTGCCAGAGGGGGGCATAGAGGGGAAGTCACCCGCCAGGAACCGTCCCAGGACCTCTACATGTGGGTGAGAGATGTCTAGGTGACCTGTGGCTCTCCAGCTGCAGGGGAACTACAAGTCCCAGCCTGCCCTGTCAACTGTTAGCTGGCTAACCTCTGGCAAAGCATGATGGGACTTGTAGTCTCACAACACCTAGAGAGCCACAGGTCGCCCTGGGCCTAGACCAGGCTTCAGGCAAACTGTGGCTCTTTAGCTGCTGGGGAACTACAAGTCCCAGCCTGCCCTGCCAGCTATCTATCCACTGGCAAAGCATGATGGGACTTGTAGTCTCACAACACCTAGAGAGCCACAGGTCGCCCTGGGCCTAGATCAGGCTTCAGGCAAACTGTGGCTCTCCAGCTGCAGGGGAACTACAAGTACCAGCAGTCCCCTGGAGAGCCACAGGCACCCACCACTGACTGAAACCAGCTCACCCTGAGGTGCCCATACTACATTAATCAGATCAGGGCAAACTGAGGTACCACAGCTGCTGGAGAACCACTGGTACCAGCAATCCCTTGGGGAGCCACAGACACCCACCACTGACTGAAACCAGCTCACCCTGCCTTCTGCCTACACTACATAAATAATAAATGGACAATGTGGGGCTGCCACGTTTACCTATATCTGTTTTATATAATATGCTTTTTATTATGCTCTGCATGTTCCTTCTCACTTGCCATGTCTTTTTAGAATGTGATTAGGTACTAATACTAAGCAGATAATTGCAAAAAAAAACCAAAGATTTGGAATTATTGTCTCCACTTCCCGTCCATAGCACCTCAATATTCTGATTTAATAAGCTTGTAAATAACTTTTAAAATATAGAAAATTTGCTAAAATCTCTGTAAAAATCTTAGGTCTATTTATTATAAAGCAAAAGCCTTATTGCTGGTGAAAATGGTTCTTTACGCAAGCGATGGGGCACTTTCTCGCTTTGCCCACAACACTGCTATCATTAATACCTGCCCATTTCTGATGATAACGCACACTACCAGTACAATAAATTGTATTTGGAAAAGTGCATCAAATGAAAAAAGATTAGTGAAATACAGTATATAAATAATAAACTAAAAAAGTGTGGGTTAGTCTTTGTCCTCTCCTCAAATTTGTAATCAGCATAAAAATGGTAGACAGCCTGGGTTGCTTTGTGGTCCCTTGCTGTAGTTTTAGCAGTGCAGGGCTGCTGCTTCAGTGGGAAAGACAGCTCTAAAAAACAGCTTAATCCAGATGCCCTATTATAATGGACAGGGGTTCCTAAGATTCCTGCCCAGTATACCAAAATAAACCTTTTAATAGAATAAAAGACACTCCTAACCCTGGTTCACCACTCTATTAAACATGTAATAAAATATTTTGTTTCTCCTGTCTAGATCCATTGTTATATATATATATATATATATATATATATATTAGCTTAAGTTGTCCGGGTTTAAATCTTTAAGTTATCAATGAGTTGGATGTGACTCAACCTTTTAAAACTAATTAGCAGCTCTTCCAACACACCCATGAGGTAGCTGCCCAGTGTTGTTTTTTTGTTTTTATGTTAAATGTCATCCAAATCCATTCAGTGGAATGCCCGGGTCAGAGTTCTGCCCAGCGTACATCAGAAGGTCCGACCGCTGTATAGTTAGGTCATAAGATTACAGAACTCACAATGGTTCCCTCATAGAAGTCACTCATACACAACGTAGTTTTATATTAGTACCACCTCCCATTTGAGCGCCACATAGAATACTAACGTCAGATCACTTACCGCAAGATGTTATTTAGTTTTTATAACCTACCACTGTATCGAAGTTATGTTGCGCTAAAAGGATTGTTCAAGGAGGATATATCTCTTAAATTTCTGTACATAATAGTATTTGTCATTGTTATGACAGAAGTTAAAGAACAGTAAGTCTGAGAAACAGAAAGTGAAGGACTAATGCTATGGATTACGAACAAGTGGTTACTGAAATCTCATATCAGGAATCGTTACCCATTCTCAGGTGTAATATTCTTTGCTGGGTGCCTACTTTATGTATTTTACTAAGTATTATTTTGCATGTAAGCCGAAAAATGTGTCCGAAAAATACTCTTTTACTTGGACCTTCCAATGCTTTTATGTTTTCACTACATCAGAAACTACATTTGTTCTAGAAATGCTTACTACTTATTTTTACCTTTCTCTATCTTGCCTTTAACAATCGAATTGTGAGGCCACAAGCCAGATGCATTAATATTAGTGTTGCAATTGAAAGATGACGATTGGGGAGGTAATGCTACTTTAATTACAAAAGTGCTTTTTATTCCTCACAGCCATGTACTTGTATTTCATACAGTAAAGCCACCAATGTGGTCTTATGTCAGGAATATTATATAATAATAATACTACATATTTTTGGCTACATGAGCTGTGAAAATGAGATTTTAGCGGCATTATAGAAGCAGACTTACAAAGTCACTGACCACTCTGCTTCCCAGTATGTCTCCTACACTCCACTACATTCTGTATCTGGCTGACAAGTTCTATATGTGTGTGTGAGATACGTGTATATTATAAACTTTTTTTTTGCGTAGCTCTAACCAAGTCTTTATATTTGACTTGTTTTTTGTTTATTTTTTGGAGTGCTGTGTATAATTTCTCCAAATATACACATAATATATTGCTTCATCACTTTCCATGAAGCCCTCCTATTATCTGTGTTTTACAGTCCAGCAGAGACTGCTGAGTCTACATAATGTGAGTGAAACATTTTCAATGTGTTCAGTGCATTGTTTACACTGACGCACTTTTAATATAAATTAAACTTCTGTAATATTAAGCCAAGTAACATACCTGGAAAATAATACTGTAATACTGAAACAAGGGCAGTGCTTCTCTGTCTTACATCACTCTGGCAGCATGGGTGTAACACTTGTAAGTTTATAGTGCACCCAAAACAGTTCAAGAATTTCATCAGTCTTGCACACAGCTGGACTCCAAACTATTAATTATGTGACTTCTGAAGACACCGTTACCGGGATTTATTGAAGTGTATCTTAGCAAAAGTGGTAGATACCATGTAATCAATTATTGTGTTTTTATTTGTATTTACAGTATTTTGTGTTGATCAGTGAATAAAATTCCCAAATAAATCCATTTCAGGGGTGCGAGGAGAAATGAGCGTAGATTTCTGTAAAATCTCCCCCAGGGGATTGAATCTCCCCCTTAAAATGTCTCTGTCACTTCGTCCTTGTAATAACAGAGCGTTAAAAGTGCATTCATTACCGCATCTCTAAGCTGCCAGGCAGCATACCTAGCGCAGGGGGATTTACAGACACATACTCTTCAGCACAGGTCTCTGGGAGGGTAAAATGGATCAAGGAAGGGGAGTGGATCTTTTTCAATCTCTTGCAGTTCTCCACTGTTCGGCCATGTGTGTGACTGAGCGTTTCGTCTGCTCACACCACTATGCTGCCGATTCATTAATTTAAGCCAGGACATGAACATGGTACTTTGATTCATAGTACGCATGACCTGCATACTTTTCCGGTGGTAATTGCTTTCACGATTACCACTAATCCGACATCGACAAGCGCTACAAAGAAAATCAGAATTTCTGAAACACCAATTGGAAAATAAACAGACTTGCCTTGAAGCTGACACTGGAGATCTCCGATTGGATCACCATGCTGACAGCAGGTTATTCCGATTGGACAAGTGTTCGGCACTGCAGCTTGACATCATCGCGACGTCTGTCAATAGAAATTTTAAAGCGGCAATGTCTGGTTAAGTGTTTAAACACTTAACCTTAGGGGTCCCCAACATTGCCGCTTTAAATTTCTATTGACAGACGTCGCAATGACGTCAAGCTGCAGTGCCGAACACTTCTCCAATCGGATAACTTGCTGTCAGCATGGTGATCCAATCGGAGATCTCCAGCGTCGGCTTCAAGGCTAGTCTGTTTATTTTCAAATCGGTTTTGCAGATATTCAGATTTTATTTGTAGGGCTTGTCGATGTCGGATTTTTCCTCATTGGTCAACCATATCCAACTCTACTTTTCATTCATCTGACATGAATGGTACAATTCACTCAGTCTAGTGGCAGAAGAAGTATTCCAGGGAATTGCAATATTACGCTTTGGGAATAAAACTTCACACAAAGCAAAGTGCTTCCTTACAGCGGCAGCACGCGGAGGAATGATGGAATCACCCGGCGTTAGATTTGACATGTATGTAGGTGACGGCTACAATACACAAAAAAACAACAACACACTGACAAGGTTTAAATTATTATCTATATTCACAGTAAATCAAACTAGAGTTAGTGTTTTTTTATGTAAAAATAAACGTTTTAAAAGCATCATGAGTGATCTACACAGTTTGTAACACATGGCGGTAACTGTGTTTTTTTGCTTTTTCTTTTAAATCTCTATTTCTTCATCAATATTGCAGTTTTCTGTAGTCAATATTCCAATATAATCCCATTAATTGCAGCTGGTGAATCACACTGGTCCTTCATATCTGTTATTTCACACACAAAAAAAATAAAGAAAAAACAAACAATACATTATATTAAAGGGTGCAGACAAATCCATAACAGCCTATATTGGGGGGAAGGGGGAATTAGGGTTAATGTAAACAAAAATCACTGGCTTTCTGTTCTCCTTGTGTCATTACGCTGTATTTGTTGCCATAAGCAGCTAGGGTAGTCTCCTGCTATTACCTCCAGCAGACCTGCTGGACAGCGCTGGAGAACATGAAGGGGTGGATTTACTAAAGCTTCTAAATGCAAAAGTGGAGGTGTTGCCTATAGCAACCAATGAGATTCTAGCTATAATTTTTTAGGATGTAATAGATAAATGATAACTAGAATCTGATTGGTTGCTATGGGCAACACCTCCACTTTTCTTTATCAAATCATAAGCAGCTAATATTTTATTGCTGACTACGGAATAAAAGCTAAGCCGAGAAACCATCTTGTATGTGATTGCAGTAATAGAGAACTATAGGATCCAGCACTCAGGCTTCATCCATCATGGCTATGGGAGGTATGGGTCCTGCCTTGCTGCAGCCTTTCTCTGTGTACTACACAATATCGGTCATGACTAATTTTTCTACTAACAAATGAATGTACATGAAGTCTAAGATACGGGGTACAGTAAGGCCCCCTCTGATCTAGCATTAGTTCCTACAGGGGCTTTCTACTTTATTACTAAATCCTCTACCTTCCCAATATTAGTACTTCTGTTGGGGCTCCTGCCCTGGGAACCCCATTATATGCCTTATTCAGCACAGTGCCAGCACTTACAGCCAGGGCTCTGACAATCACTTTGGCGCTATATAGGTCTCTCCATAACAGCGGTGACCAAACAGAGTAGCTTGAAAGCCTTAGAGACGATGTGTCTCATCCCCCCGGCCGTGGAGGGGACGAAGCAGCGCTGACGGTTGCCCGCCATGGTCCCGACACTTACGTATAGCTAACTACAGCAACCAAGTCATTGGTAAACCAAGGGGGGGTATCCTAGTGCCTGGAAACCCCCCTCTAAGTCTGGGGCACTGTATAATTGAAGTGGCTGGCCCTGCCCCCGCTCCACACGGCTCTGCTTGAAAAGGGGAGAGCTGCGTGCACCTAACAGTAGTGCACGCAGCATTGCCTATGTATATTATGGGGATAGGAAGAGTTGGAGAGCAGCCAAGCACTGTCTAAAATTATAACCACGCCCCCATGCATGCTGGTCACGCCCACTGGCGGCGTGGTGTGGAGACCCCCCTCTACAAATCCTGCGTTTGCCCCTGCAAGTAGTCATAGTGGAAGGAGCTCACTAAAGTACTATTATTGGGAAGAGATGGGGGTTTAGTAAGCCCTGTAATTCAGTGGAAAATCCTCATTACGAAAGGTGGAATTATCCTATACTGCCTGCCGTCACTGACTAGAATCAGTGTATAACATAATGTAGATTAATCCAACTCCAGCGATGGGCAGGTCTATTACCCAGCATTGCTTACATTGTCCAGGCTTGTATACATATATAATTCACAAGTAATGTTGGTCTAATCTGTAAATAATATGTGTATAAATGCTGAGTTGTGATGGCATGGCTTCTGTTGTCATTAGGAAAACTCTATTGTACATTATTACAGTAAAGTACTCGGCCTGCGGACTTGTGTCTTTATATGGTCACGGAACTCGGTGACCTGTAACATTCACAGCATTTATAATAAGAGGTACAATGTTCCATATATGTGTAGCACATTTAACACCTCTGTACATTGACTTACCTCGTCAATAGATTCAAAATGAACTAACTCCTACAATTCGTCTTATCTGCTCATATGTCAGCCAGAAGACCAGTGACCAGGGAGCCTGTGAGACAACAGAAGTAGGAAACCATGTAACGTAAACTGCAAGGCTGCTGTGATATTATAACCTTCCCAGGTTGGCTTATATTAGAATACCCCTGTATTTGTCAAGTGTCAGTGAGACTGGCAAGGATGCTATACTGCTAGCTACAGGATGCTATACTGCTAGCTACAGGATGCTATACTGCTAGCTACAGGACGCTATACTGCTAGCTACAGGATGCTACACTGCTAGCTACAGGATGCTATACTGCTAGCTACAGGATGCTATACTGCTAGCTACAGGATGCTACAGTGCTAGCTACAGGATGCCACACTCCTAGCTACAGGATGCTACACTGCTAACTACAGGATGCTATACTGCTAGCTACAGGATGCTATACTGCTAGCTACAGGATGCTATACTGCTAGCTACAGGATGCTATACTGCTAGCTACAGGATGCTATACTGCTAGCTACAGGACGCTATACTGCTAGCTACAGGATGCTATACTGCTAACTACAGGATACTATACTGCTAGTTACAGGATGCCACACTCCTAGCTACAGGATGCTACACTGCTAACTACAGGATGCTACACTGCTAACTACAGGACGCTATACTGCTAGCTACAGGACGCTATACTGCTAGCTACAGGACGCTATACTGCTAGCTACAGGATGCTATACTGCTAACTACAGGACGCTATACTGCTAGCTACAGGACGCTATACTGCTAGCTACAGGATGCTATACTGCTAGCTACAGGATGCTATACTGCTAGTTACAGGACGCTATACTGCTAGCTACAGGACGCTATATTCGGTGCAATGCCAAAATACGATAGGACCAGACAGCCAGTAGGTACAATTCTCACCCAGGTAGCCTCCACATATTATGACTGCTAAAAGCTGATTTTATGTGAGAAACCATTTAATATTGTAACATATTCATTGGTGCTATATAAATAAATAAATGATGATTCATATGTCTACTAACTAATGTCTGTTAATATAATTTTATTATCTGCATCCAAAATTGACTAGTATGGATGAATTATTCTTCCTCTTATTATCTGTGTTGGTGTGTATAATCTTACACTGCAATTTCCATCTTACCCTTGTATGTAGGTAGGGTAGATGGATGAAATATAGTACTTAACTAAACTAAGGTTGTTGATTTTATTTAATATGAGTTGTCTTACCGCTTCTGCTAAAAAGCTTAAATTGCAAATTGCAAACATGGCATATAGCTTATCTATTACTTCACTTTAAACTTGCAGTGTTCCTCCTCTGATGTGTGAGTGCACACACACACACATACATACATACATACATACATACATATATATATATATATATATATATATATATATATATATATATATATATATATATATATAATATAAATGCCTAGTGGCGTGTGTTAGTCTGTGTGTGTGTGTGTGTGTGTGTGTGCGTGTGTGGTGTCGAAGTCAGCTAATTGGATAAAGTCATTTCAATTAAAATCGAGCAAACTTGGTTGTCTTTGTCTGAAAAGGTGCGTATGGTACGCTACGGCGTACAAGGGCACGCTACGGCGTGGAAGGGCGTACGCAGCTACTACACGTGGCAGCAACAGTATTTGGTCTTTTACCATACATTCGCACAAACACGCATACTTGTAAAATAGTACACATTAATGGTAGTTGCAACACATAGTCAGTTATGTCGAAATATAGTATTATTTATATGTTATAATATAAGTTATATGCACATTAGTGAAATATATGGAACAGGTTGAAGGAATCATATCATGTGTGGTATCATAATAAACCTCTTAACATTTGCTACTGTTTGGTTCACTCTGCGAAGGAATCGCAGAGTGCATACACAAGTTATGAATGATAGGGAATTATGAACTACTTAAGACTAAGGAATCTTGGCGGGAAGAGCAGAGCATACCCCCTGGAGAGATGACCCCCTCCTTTGGATTCCTTAGGATGAACTAGCCAATGATTGACAACCTTCCTGAAACCTGGACCAATAGAAACAAGCTATACCATCTGTGGTGATACGCCTGTGACGAGAATGTATGTGTGAAGGTAATTGATTTCCATTTTGCATAAAAGACAGTTTTGAACAACTCTTTGCTGAAGGGTTATTACAGTTTACAATAACAAGGACGATGGTTGATTAAAACGAGAAAATACCAGAAGGATGAGTCATAGTCACAAGATGTGAACATGCTTGAGAAAGTAGGAGTGATGATTTTGATTGGGTCCTCGGCATACAGTGTACATAAGGTGTGCACGAGGAGACTTTAGCAAATAAGAAACAACCCCATACTATTTAACAAAGGGGATTTCCACGGAGAAACCGGAGTTCACTTTGGACGCAGCAGACGTGCTACGTGAGTCCCGGTATTTCCCCGTGCTGATTGCTGGAATTCCCCAATCGAAGATAGGCTTCGGGTGATGCTACAATATCCGGTGATGTATTGATGCTTTTAACTTGATGCTTATATTGAAACTGTGTTTAAGAACGCTGTTATAACCTTTATATTGTTTAATTAACTTAATAAAAAGATACTATTCAAGTTAATTCATGTCTTGACTCTTTAATGAGTGCCTATGCAGTGTAATAGTGAGCGCTGTATGTAGTGGTACTTTTCCACATCTTGAAAGTTGAGGCAAGACACCATCTTCATTGTATTACTGTATTTCTGTGTGCATATAAGCAGCAGCTTCACATCTAGTGTTCAGACATCTTGTCCCCAGACTTCAGGATTGAATGACTGCACACTGGATCCAGAGCGCCTGCGATAAGTAACGGCTGTACTTATTATTATTTCGCTTGAATTATTCTGCTACTTTTTGAGAATAAATCTTTGTGCTTTGGAAACACAAATCGAGGTTCGACAATCGTTATTGGCTTGCGACAATACACACTTAACAATTTGGAGGCTCGTCAGCTTTGGAGGTTTCGTTGCCGATGATACGCAAGACCAATGGATTTAGGTTCCGCAACAAAAGGTGGAGACGCGTCATAAACGGGTAAGAACGCAATGTGTTCAAAACCTGAATTTTACTCTGTGTTGTGAAACCGAATGTCCGTTTTGCATTGTCTAGGGCACGCTAACTAGAACCTAGTGACAAAAGAGAAAACTGTTTATTTTTACTGTCATTGTGCGTTTTAACTGTATTGCATTGCTTAGCGTATGTGTATTTCCTGCTGTGCGTACGCGCACTTCCGGTAGATTTTCCACGTGGTTAAACAATTGATTTGATAGTTATACATGCATAGTATAAATCACTTGTGAAAATCTCTGAAACATTATTACTATTGTTGGGAACATTGTTGATTTTCTGCGCAGAAAACTAAGGTGTATGTGTTTGGTGATTGTATGATTTTGAAGTGAAAGTTGATTTACTGTCAAAAAAAAGACAGGGATATCGGTTGCCATTTGACGAGGCGGGCTGGACAACCGAGGTAGTATACAAGGCAGGTATACTGGCAGCAAAAGCCCTGTTTGAAAAGAGAACAGTTAAAAAGCTTTTGGAAACTTTCTCCCCAAGGGCAATCGCAAGGTTTAGCGATAGTTAGTATTGCTAAGCGGTGCGATCGGACCGCATGGTTTTGCAACCGTGCTTGTGACTTGGGTTGAACGGCTGGAGGCATTACGCTGGTACAAACGGGTATAAAAACTCCGGTACTACCAGTTCAGTAATACTCAACAGATTTTGTGGAGACCCAGGATATCAAGGAGCTGATATTTCCGTTGTCCATAGTGATATTTCTGTGTTAGGAGGTGTGTGGGCGTAGCCTGTGAAACTGTCCACGGATAAAAAATCTCTAGTAGGTTCTGTTTGAAAGGAGAACAGGTAAAAAGTCTTTTTGCGTAGCGTTGACAAATAGGTTGTTTTCACAATGGGTGCGAAGCAAACGCTAGAGATGGTTGATGTTGTGCTGCTTAAGGAAGGACCGCTGGGGTCAGCTAGGTACCTTATGTTTAAGAAATATGGTGCATACGCAACTGCGTATTGCGACAAATGGGTCAAGATGACCAAAGATTGTGATAGGCCTTTCCCAACAATAGGAAGTTTTAATTCAGGGGTACTAAATAATGTAAAAGATAAAGTGTGGTTGATTAAATCAACAAAAGTGAGAAATAGACATAATGATTGTTTAAAATTGTGGCAAATGGAAGGTAACACGTGGCAGAGCAGCGAATGCACAGCGGAAGTAGGCATGGCGAAAAGCGCGCGCACGGCGGAAGTAGTCGTTGAGAAGCGGGAGGGGTAAGTACAGCCGTTATTAAAACTGAAAAAAGAGAAATTGCTAAGTTGTATCCTGTTTTAAGTCAGTTTAAAACAAGTGTATCAGAAGATGAACCCACTGTGATTTCGGCCATTGCCCATGCTGTTAATATGCTAGAGGTTCAGCCTAAGTATGGGAAAGGAGCAATGGCTGAGATAGGTGAAAATAGTGTGATCACTAGGAGTGATAGCGTCCTAAATCTTGAAACAACGAATCCTGTAGTGACTTCTGAAACCAGTGAACCAGTGGGTGCGTACCCAGTCCGCACAATATCAGTTCCCAATGGGAAACCGGATAAGGATGGTGTAGTTCCTTTCAGAAATGTTACAATGCATTGTCCTTGGACTAGATCAGAGTTACGTTCCATTATGACTGAATTCCCAGATCCTAGAAAGGAGTTGGCTAAATGTCAGAAATTTGTTAAGGACTTAGGAAATGCCCACAAACCAACCAATAAGGACTGGCGTGTAGTGTTGAGGGCGTGTCTTCCTCCCAATACTGACATACAAAAATTTGTTAAAGATTGTTTGTTGGATGAAGATGACACCTTGACTGATGAGATTAACCAAGAAAATATAGAACAAATTGTCAAACATTTAGCCATCTATTTTCCAGTAGTAGTAAATTGGAGTAAGATTTTCACCATTAAGTAAAAGGAGAGTGAAATAGCAGTGGACTATTTTTCTAGGGCGCTAGCATCAATGACACACTTTACCGGAGTAACTAACATAAGAGAGGATCCACATCACAGGGAAGTAGCTGTAGGAGTGCTAATGGATGGTCTTAGGGAAAATTTAAAAACCAGAGTACAAACCTCATTACCTAATTGGAGAGGTATCACAGTAGACTCTCTTAGGGAATCTGCTGTGGAACATGACAAAAATATCTTTAGAAAGAAGAGAAAGGTGATAGGTTGATGACGGTGAGTATTCAGGCTTTAGAAGGAATACACACACAACCACAAACATACCAAGCATACAACTCAAGTAAAAAGGTAATGGTATGTTTTCGCTGTCAGAAAGAGGGACACATAAGGAGATTCTATCCAGAAGCAAGGAAAGAAACATCAAGGGGGGAATCATAAGGTATCCTCCAGGGAGAAACACACATAGGCAAGAGAACACACAGCTACCAGCGCATATTATAGCAGTAAATGCTGCGCGGGAAAAAGATAGTCAGCGCTAGGGGTCAGGTCATACCTGTAATCTACAGCCAGTGAGGTTAACTGAGAGTCAGAGAGAAGAACCAACTATGATAGTTGACATAGCTGGTAGGAAAAAAACCTTTCTTGTAGATACAGGGGCGGCCCGATCTGTGATAACCTCTCCTTTCAATCTACAGGTGACCAGTAAAACCATTCCAGCCATGAGGGTAATGGGAAAAGTGTTGCATTATCCACTAACTAAACCTGCTGAAGTTACTATCGGGCCCCTGCATACCAAGCATTCGTTTCTCTTGGCTGCGGCGGCTCCTACTAACTTGCTGGGAAGAGACTTGTTATGTAAAATGGGATGTGTCATATACTGTACTTCTGATGGTGTGTTCTTAGATATACCGGAGAAGGTCGCACATGAGGTACAAGATATATTGGACACCCCTCAAAGGTTAATG
This sequence comes from Mixophyes fleayi, assembly GCF_038048845.1. Classification (NCBI taxonomy): domain Eukaryota; kingdom Metazoa; phylum Chordata; class Amphibia; order Anura; family Limnodynastidae; genus Mixophyes; species Mixophyes fleayi. Next base: position 31,781,872 of record NC_134404.1, on the reverse strand, counting down.
TTACACTATCCTGTTATAGAACAAAGTCCATCTCAAGTAAAGGGGATGTTGCTGGAAATACCAGGTTCACTATGGACCAGAGATGGACAGGACACTGGACTGATGGCAAATGTAGCCCCTGTCATGGTCAATCTAAAAAGTGGTAGGATAGCTCCAAAAATCCCACAGTATCCATTAAAACCAGAGGTGGAACTAGGGGTATATCCTGTTATTGAGAGGCTGTTACAACAAGGGATTTTAATTCGTACAGCCAGTACAGCAAATAGTCCCATTTTCCCTGTGAAGAAGAGTGGGGGGAGTGGCTATAGATTAATCCAGGACTTAAGGGGAATCAATAAAGTTGTTGAGAGCCAATTCCCCGTAGTGCCGAATCCAGCTGTCATCCTCATGCAGATTCCACCGTCTGCTAGTCACTTTATTGTCATTGATTTATGTTCTGCTTTCTTCTCAGTCCCTCTTCACCCTGACTGCCAATACCTTTTTGCATTCTCCTACCGGGGAGTGCAATACACATGGACCAGACTACCCCAGGGGTTCATTGACAGCCCCAGTATTTTCTCCCAAGCCTTACATGACTGTTTGCAATCCTTTCAACCCCACAATGGGTCTGTTCTAATTCAATATGTGGACGATTTGTTGCTGTGCTCTGATTCTTTTATGTCATGTTTACATGATACTACATTGTTGTTGCTTCATCTTTCACAAACAGGGCACAAGGTGGCAAAGGATAAATTACAGCCATGTCAGACTAAGGTCAAATACTTAGGACACTGCCTCACTAAGGGGCTAAGACACCTGACAACCGACAGGATTGAGGCCATACAACACATGACTCTGCCGCAGAGCCAGAAGCAGATTCGTACTTTCCTGGGGATGTGTGGATACTGTAGATCCTGGATCCCAGGTTTTTCTATTCTGGCATTACCATTGCAGGACCTAGTCTCTTCGTCAAAACCAGAACGTGTTGTACACACAGAAGAGTCAGAGCAAGCGTTCTTTAATCTTAAAGATAGTCTGACTAGAGCACCTGTATTGGGAATACCTGATTATGAAAAGCCTTTTGAGCTATACTGTACGGAAGCTGATGGTTGCGCAGCAGGTGTCCTCACACAGAAACATGGTGACGCTAGCAGACCGGTAGCATACTACAGTGCACAATTAGACAATGTGGCAAGGTCACTCCCAACATGTCTCAGAAGTGTAGCAGCAACTGCTCTTCTGGTAAGTAAGAGCGAGGACGTAGTATTAGGACATAATTCAACTGTCTATACACCCCATGCTGTATCAGCTCTGTTAAATTCAGCCCAAACCAGACATGTTTCTTCAGCTAGATTCACAAAGTGGGAACTAGCCCTGATGGCACCCTCAAACATCACCATCAAACGATGTAGCACCTTAAATCCAGCTACATACCTTCCATATGTGTCTCTAGAGACACAAAGGGTGGGAGGTGAGGAGACCCTGGTTGATGATGAGTTAGGCAAGAATACTGACACGCATGACTGTATGGAACACCTGAATCAGACTTTTACTGCAAGGCCCGACATACGTGACACCCCTTTAGAAAATGTAGATTTTACGTTTTATACAGGCGGGAGTTGTCATAGACAGACAGAGACGGGAGAGCTATGTACTGGTTACGCTGTTGTAGACGATCAGGATGTGGTAGAAGCTGAACCCCTTGGTCCACCTCACTCAGCCCAGGTGGCGGAACTAGTAGCACTAAGGAGAGCGTGTGAGTTGGCAGAGGGTAAATCAGCCAATATATATACTGACTCTAGGTATGCCTTCGGGGTAGTGCACGATTTTGGGGCTCTTTGGCGTCTTAGAAACTTTACGCCAGCAGCAGGTACGCCAGTGGCACACTCACAACACATAAAAGGACTTCTGACAGCAATACAGTTACCCAGAACAGTAGCCGTCATAAAGTGCAAAGCCCATACCTTTGAAGAAGACCCAGTGTCATTGGGCAACAACAGGGCAGACGAAGCTGCTAAATGGGCAGCAGGGCAACCTATTACTGTATCGACCGAGACTATGATGGTTTTTCAGACATTAGACATGCAGAAACTAATTGAAATGCAAGATTTGTGTTCCCTGCAGGAAAAGGCGGTCTGGAAGGCGAAGGGATGTGGTCAAGAGTCCTCAGGACTCTGGAGGGATGGACAAGGCAAGCCTGTAGCTCCCCGAACGTACTATCCAAGCCTGGCTGAAGCAGCACACGGTCTGACTCACCTGGGTAAAGAAGGTATGTGCAAACTGGTGAGAGCATACTGGTGTGCTCCTGGATTTTCCTCTCAGGCTGGTAAGAAGGCAATGTCATGTCTTACTTGTTTGAGGAAAAATGTCAGAAAACTATTCCAACTGAGCCATCCCACATCCCTCCTACAGACGGACCTTTTCAGGTAATACAAATTGACTATATCCAATTACCACCGTGCAGGAATCTAAAGTATGTGATAGTGTGTATTGATGTGTTTTCCGGTTGGGTAGAAGCATATCCGGCAGCAACTAATACTGCTGTGTTCACTGCAAAGAAAATTGTACAAGACTTTGTATGTAGGTTCGGTATCCCTAGAATCATTGAAAGTGATAGGGGTACCCATTTTACTGGTGATATCTTCCAAAATATGTGTAAACTCATGGGAATCGGTAGCAGACTTCACACCCCTTACCGACCACAAGCCATTGGTAAGGTGGAGAGAGTAAATGGTACTATAAAGAACAAGCTTGGTAAGGTAATGGCTGAAACTGGGTTGGCATGGCCTGAGGCTTTGCCATTGGTCCTCCATAGCATTCGGACCACTCCTAGACCTCCTCTTAATCTGTCCCCCTTTGAGATACTGTTCGGACGACAACCTCATTTGATCGTGAGTCCACAAGACGACTTGAAGTGTAATAATGAAGTGACTGTACAATATCTTATAAGAATGAGTAGACAGCTAAAGCAACAACAACAAAAACTAAAAATGCTGTCACCTGGTATGCCAGAAACGAACTGTCATGATGTTGAACCTGGAGACTATGTTATGATCCGCAATTTCTTACGTTCAGGTTGTTTAACAGACCGTTGGGAAGGCCCGTACCAAGTGCTGCTGACCAGTACTACATCACTGAAGGTTGCAGAGAGAGACACTTGGGTCCATTCCACCCACTGCAGGAGAGTCCATAATCCGGAGAAAGTGCAAGATAAAACTGAGACCGACGACATAGATCTGTAACATGTGAGTCTGTTCCGGGAGACCTAAAGCCTGCAGTCGAGACACCTGAACCAGAAACGTTGACCCAGAACTATCTTTCCAGCGATGGAGTGGCGGTTTTTGTTTTTCTTTTGTTCCAGGATTTTCCATGTTTTTACTCTTTCTAGGACATTCTATTTTTGTGAAGGAGGATAGAGGACGGAGGAGAGTTCTGGTAGTGATACGGATGAGATGGAGGCAGAGGAAAAGTTATTAGAATACTCAGAGCAGCCCATTATCAAGCTTGGTCCGGGGGTTATGAAAAGGTCTGCTAGCTCAGGAACTCGGAGGCAGTGTGAGGGGCTATTGTCTGATGAGTATTGTATCTGCAAGTTTTGTGACTCCCTAGTTGAAGAGAGATGCATCCAACGATGCCAGTCCCCCAGTATTCTGAATATAGGCGGGCATCCTTTGGAGGATTATCACTCCCTGGTGGGTAAGGTGCTAAACCAAACCGAGTGTTGGGTGTGCTCTCACGTGCGGCAACGGCAGCATAATATAGGACTAGTGCCATTCCCTCTAAACATATCCGAAGTACTCGAATTGAGGGGTGGGAGGCCCATAGACGGGAGGTACAATAACACTAGGTCCCCTAGTCTGACGCTTCGACAATACTCCATAGACAGATCTTTGCTGTGCCTAAATATCTCTCATGCAAAACGTCTGGAGAATTGGGAAGCTGACCCATCAGATCAAACAATGGCTCGCCACACTCATTTTAGAGGGAGACTCACAAGGTCACCAATAGGCAGGAATGTTGATGGAAGTCACAAACTAGGGCGTATAACCAAACATAAGAAAGTAGCCATTGGAAAAGTCTCTATAGATAATTGTAAGAATGTCATCCATGCCGACACGTATCTGGAGCAAATGGAGATACTAGGCATGGGTAGTTTTATCAAAACTCTGTGTGATATAATTAATGGGCATACTGTTCCTTATGTTCTCCCTGATGATATGTATTTTGTTTGTGGAAGGAAAGCTTATTCCTGGGTGACTCCGAGTTCCAAGGGCTTGTGTTTCTTAGCTAAACTGGTTCCTGAAATCATGACTATTACTCATGAAGAAATGGTTGGTATTCACAAGACTACATCACCACCATACATACACACACAGTATGAACACCGTGGCAAGAGAAATATGATTCCTGGTGAGGAACCCATAGCTACAAAATTGATTAGTGAAACTGCTGGTTTTCAAGTTATGGTTGCTCTAGATCTCACCAGGACCGCTCGGGGAACATTAAACTTTAAATATATCCAAGACCTAGCTAAATTAATAGATAATATCACAGAGATGTATGATGACACTTTCAGGTATACTGGAAGGGAGCTACAAGTGTACAAGAAGGAGTTGGTGCAACATAGACTGGTACTAAATTATCTCACCTCTAGTACTGGTAGGTACTGTGTGACACTGTCCACCCAGTTCGGTGTCAAATGTTGCACGTACATCACCAATAATACGGATGACCCGAAAGAGGTTATAGACCGGAAGATGGATGAAATTTTGCAACTAAAATGGGAATTTCGAAAGAACCATAATTCTTCGTTATATGAGGTCGGGGAAAAGATGGCAGGTTGGTTCTCGTGGTTGAACCCTGTGAAATGGTTCTCCGGTCTGGGGGAGTGGGTACAGGAAATGGTTGCTAGTGTAGGTAAGCTCCTTCTCCTTATACTGGGTGTCATCTTAGCGATTGGTTTATGTGTCAAATGTGTTCCTACTGTGTTGAAATGTGGAAAATGGTCTCCTAGGAGTAACACTGAGAAAGAGACTGAAAGGGTGGTACCAGATACCGAGATCATGGTCTGTGAAGAAGTATTGTATAATCCTGAACTTGAAACGGTGATTGAGTGATAGTTTGTTACACTATCAAAGGGTGGAGCTGTCGAAGTCAGCTAATTGGATAAAGTAATTTCAATTAAAATCGAGCAAACTTGGTTGTCTTTGTCTGAAAAGATGCGTACGGTACGCTACGGCGTACAAGGGCACGCTACGGCGTGGAAGGGCATACGCAGCTACTACACGTGGCAGCAACAGTATTTGGTCTTTTACCATACATTCGCACAAACACGCATACTTGTAAAATAGTACACATTAATGGTAGTTGCAACACATAGTCAGTTATGTCGAAATATAGTAATATTTATATGTTATAATATAAGTTATATGCACCTTAGTGAAATATATGGAACAGGTTGAAGGAATCATATCATGTGTGGTATCATAATAAACCTCTTAACATTTGCTACTGTTTGGTTCACTCTGCGAAGGAATCGCAGAGTGCATACACAAGTTATGAATGATAGGGAATTATGAACTACTTAAGACTAAGGAATCTTGGCGGGATGAGCAGAGCATACCCCCTGGAGAGATGACCCCCTCCTTTGAATTCCTTAGGATGAACTAGCCAATGATTGACAACCCCTTGGACCTTCCTGAAACCTGGACCAATAGAAACAAGCTATACCATCTTCATTGTATTACTGTATTTCTGTGTGCATATAAGCAGCAGCTTCACATCTAGTGTTCAGACATCTTGTCCCCAGACTTCAGGATTGAATGACTGCACACTGGATCCAGAGCGCCTGCAATAAGTAACGGCTGTACTTATTATTATTTCGCTTGAATTATTCTGCTACTTTTTGAGAATAAATATTTGTGCTTTGGAAACACAAATCGAGGTTCGACAATCGTTATTGGTTTGCGACAATACGCACTTAACAGTGGAAAAAATAAAACCAAGCTGCAGCGCCACCTGCTGGGCGGAGTTATACACTGACCTACTAAATTCTTAGTGTGTGTGGAAAAAAAACCTCAGAAAGGGCTGAAATTTGGTATACTAAGATGTTTTTAATTTGTTAATTTAATTTGTTAATTGTTAAAAGTGTTTATAAAGATTTAAAATATATATATATATATATATTTCTTGAAGGAGAAGTGACAGTTGGGAGTGGTTGGTGGTTGCCGGGGGTGACAGAGCGAGAGGAGTGTGATACTCAGGACCGCTGAGAGAGATCCCTGTGTCTGGATAGACATCTGGATAGATGTGGCGATGAAAATGAAGGATGAGGGGATGGAGAAGAATGATGAGGTGGTGACATGTGGACGAAACCACGTTAAAAAAGGGCGCTTGCGTCGGGAAGTAACGCTCTTCCCCTGAGGAGGCCTGGGCTAGGCCCAAATGCATGACAAGAACCTTTTTAACACCTTAAGTAGCTTGATTTGACTAGAATGCATGAGTATCATGCACGGGTTAACATATATATATATATATATATATAGAGAGAGAGAGAGAGAGAGAGAGAGAGAGAGAGAGAATTAGTTACCTAGGAGACTGCAAGCATTTCATTTAGACGGGGAAGATACAGTCTATTTACCAAACTAAACATATTTTTAGATATTTACCACGCTGGACAGGTTTAGAGCTATTCCATCACTACTCTCCAACAGTACTAAAAACACTTTTACATAATTATTTCTGAACATAATCTATACCAAACATCTCAATATTATTGAAAACACTAAACACATTTTAGACATATATCAGAGTAGCAAGAGTATTTTTTAAAAAAAGAGACTTAATGCAGATCATCTTTTGTTATAAACTAAAATAATTGTTCATCCAAACAACTTGAGAATAACTGCACTATATTAGTGTGTGTTTATTTACACCCCAGCAATAAGCGGTTACCATTCTCATCCAGGTAGGAATGAAGCCTTTGTAGAGGGACAGGAAGCCTTCTCCACATACAGCCTGAATAAAGCAATCGGTGGAAGACTTGTACAAGATCCCCCTGTAACACAGACATACGTTGGCATGAAGTGGACGTTATGATCCAAATAAACTACAACAGCAGAGTTAGTGACCCCCCTCCCTAGTGACAATATTCAAATACGCCTCTCATTCAAAATAGACCTCTAGGAAATATAATTTGCTTGGTATCTCTGTCAATCAATGCTTTAACCAATCTTTTGTAGATCCAGACAGAATTCACACCTGTAGACACACTGTTAGACTCTTGTCAGGGCTCCTCAGTACAGGATAGGGCTTTCTGACTAGTATGAGAATCGTCATAGAGACCATATAACTGGATCAATTAAAACGGACACTTTCATTGAAACAATATAACTTAAGTCTAAAGATAACCATTAGTATGTGGAATCTGCGGCAACTGATATACTTTGTTGGTTAAACCCTATTCTGTGCTTTTTCAGCCCTTTGGGGGGTGGAGGGCTATGTGCAGGAAGAGGGTCCTTGTTCTTTTGGAGGGGGCCAAAGAATCAAGTCCCCAGCTCAGTGTGAGCATTGCTCTGGGTGATTGGGGTCAAGCACCAATAAAAAAACAAAAAACCCTATTCTGTACTGATGGACTCCAACAAGGGTGAAAGAGTATGTCCGCAGGTAGAAATGTTTCTTCACAGTTAGCTAGTGGGATACTCTGACCAGTAAATGTACTCAAAGAGCTGTGACGCAAATTACATTTCCCAGACGTCTATTCTACTGAATTAATCAAGCAGAGAGTATACTTTCTAGAAATTAAGTTGGATGTATAGATTGATATTATAATAAAAGGGCTGATAAAATGGGGTGCGTTGTCTTATTTTAGGCGCAAAGGTTTATTAGAAAACCCTCCCACTTGACTTGCAGCATAGTCAAAGTCCCATAGAATTCTAGCACTCTTGAGATGCAGAATCCCAACCTTTTACATACCCAGTGCTGAAGTAGGTGTACCGCACCTCACTAGACAGTGACCCAATTGGGGGATGCCCTAGTCTGACTAAAGTCCCTCCAAGCTGCACCAATCAGAGATAACTGATCCAGCCATATAAAACTCCCTCCAATGGTAAGACAAACACCCCAAAACCATTTCTTTTGTTTCAGAGATCTTACTGGTTAAGTCGGGACAGCATAGTACAAAACAAGCATCAGTATTATAAATAACCCGATGACTATAGCACAATGTGTACAAATACGGGTGTCCCTATTCAACTACAATGTTTGCACGTTTGGCTAATTATTAAATATAGATTTATAGCATGCTGAAAGTAAATACTGTATATTATTAATCTGCTAGCATGGGACAAGCTAATCATTGCAAGGTCTTGGTTGGCCTCACACAGCTCCAGGATTAGTATATGGATAGCCTTGGTAAATAGCACAATGGTCAAAGTGGGCAAATTCCCAATATGCTCTAGAAGTTTAATACTCAGACTCAGGGAAGAACCACTTTGTACTATCTCTTATCCAACACTAATATATTTATGATGGTCTAGAAAAATTATAAGCCAGTATTGTGTAATATCCTTAGGGTATGACCCAGGTGAATATGTCTGCTCAGGAAATGTGTTTTACTAATTACCTCAATGTTAGAATGTGAATTTCCTTTATGAGTGCCTAAAAACTGCAGTAATATATATATATATATATATATATATATATATATATATATATATATATAATTATTCAACCTGAGAACACAATTTAAATCAGACCTGTCAAGGATTTTTTTTAAACACACTATGGGCAGGAATCCTCTGACCTACACTGCAGGAGGAGGCCGGCGTGGGAACAATCGTAGTAAGGTCTGACAGCTTTACTCCAAGAGCATATTGGGCTGTCAGTATAGAAAACATACTCCTGGGTCGAATCCATCTCTCCTGCTGTGTGTGCCCTGGAGAGAGCATAGTGCATACACACAGACCCTCTTTAAATGCATCGGTAAGATGACCAGAAGAATGTACTCACCGGCCATGCTTGTCTCTTGGTTGGTTCATTATCCTGGTCTTGATGACATCGGCCGGAGTGCCCAACGTCGCAGCCACCAGGCCTGAACAGATGCTAGTCAAGAGGTAACAGTTTCTTTCAGACTTTAAACGCTCTATTGCTTATATACAATTAGTTATCGGCACCCAGATTTTATTATAAATATGCTCACTGGCCTAGAGGAAGGAGCAGCTTCATTGCCTATCTGTGCAAGGTGCCTATGGGAGAGGAAGAAAGCCTTCTGTTGCCAGCTGTTCGCTCATAGCGGAGCACTGGCACATGTAGGGATGCGTCAATGACATTCCATAGGCCAGTTGTCAAATCGGCAGGGCAATTACAAAATAGACACTGCTGTAGTAATCACCTATGATATTGCAATAGGAGATTGCATATGTTTCTTAGATAAAGGCCAATAAAAAACAACTTTGTCCTCTGCACTGGATACCACTCTATAGTATTTGTATCATATCCAAGTGCAACTAAATAAAGGAAGAGAGAAAGGAAAAACAATACAAGCCAATAAATTTACTGCGAGAAGGCAATAATCCTTTTAACCACCAATCTAGCAATATATTAGAAGCACTTCCTATTGCAGGCCAGATCACAGGTATTTAAATCTTGGGCTATAAACTTCAGATCAGAGCAATAAATGAAAAAAAAACCTCATTTTTTTTACATAATACTTATTTAATGAAATGAGTGGGGTTTGCCTGGATGGTGCCAAACAAGCAGATTTCCTGCTCTGACACAGCAGGTAGTAGCTGGAGCAAAGCACTTTCTATGTAATGTTTAATGCAATTAAACAGTTTCTCAAAAAGTGCTCCGGTATTAGAGTCTAAATAATGTTTTTTTTAGCTACAAAGAAAATAATGTTTAATTTCTGCATTTCCCCCCTATTACAATCGATGTGGATTCTGGGATCCAGTCACACCAACATTTAACAACTCCACATGAGCGATTTGCAGCAATATATAGACATTAACAAAAAAGTAAGGAAAGAAAAGCAGAGACTAAAAATTGGTAGCCATGTGTAACAATAACCTGATGGAGATCTTTCATAAAGTTTCCGGTCATGAAAATAGCTCTGACATTTTTACGTCTTTTTCTTTCCTGAAATCAGCACGTGTGACACCAGCCTGAGAGGAGTTAGTTTCCTTCAGTTTAAAGTCCTCATGAATCTGAATGATCAGGATAAGTAAATTATGTGTGATATGTCTGTCCCAGTTATGAATTGAAAAATTATTGGTTCCCCTCATGCCAAAATTAATATAATTAAAATATAGAGGCAGAGGACGCCCCCCAATTAATCTGTTTTTTTGTGGTGCCCTGATCGTCAGATAAGCAAACTATTCCTATTGGAGGCCGCTGCTGTAGGGGGTCCCAGTACAATGGCACACTGACACAGATACAATCACTAGGAACAAAACTACCTGGTTTTTATGTATAAATAAACAACCTATAGAGAAAAGAAGAAATTACCTGGAAATACTGTGGCATAGACTGTTGTCCTTGAGGTTTGTGTTCCTAAGTAGAAAGTGTTTCACAGAATCGTAAGTGGTCAGATCTGGGGGTAAGGTAGAGTAACATGGAATTATTGTTCTGTAAGATCAGCAAGAGATTTGCAGACATATGTGTGTTTCTGGGTTTAGTGCAGAATTGGTTCTTGCATATGGAGCGATATGGAAATTAATTCATGGCTATACATAGAACTTGGAAAAAAAACTTGTCAAACATTGTGCAACCAGAACAATATTTATTAATGATCACAATCCAATCAAATTTGATCCCTTCATAATGTAAATGCCGGTTGGAGGATGACGATGTGGTGGGGGTAGTAAAGGAATGGACGTGTTGCTATTGTTAAGATTTGAATCTAAAATATTAAACCAAACAATAAATAAATAGTACAAAACCCCATACATAGACCTGCTCAGTGTTCCCCTCAAGCCGATTTAATGGTTTAAATGCTCAATCGACTGTTTTGCTGCAAATTAATTCTTCCAAGTATTTAGCTTTTTGCTTAATTACCATTAGCTTTAATATTGTGATAATTTGTTGTTTTTGTCTTTGATGACTTTTATTTGGGTTTTCTTACGGGGTTTACCAGACTCCATATGGTTATGTTTGATCGTTTTAATAATGTTCCGTATATGTATGTTATCACGTATCATTGTTATGATTTTCATTTGCTTCAATAAATGGAAACAATATTTGGAAAAGAAAAAAAAATTCTGTTTTTATGTTATGTAGCAGATGCCTCTCTTACATTACAATCACATTGCCCAATGATCTATTACAATCACCTTGCCCAAAGATCCATTACAATCACATTGCCCAAAGATCCATTACAATCACATTGCCCAAAGATCCATTACAATCACATTGCCCAATGATCTATTACAATCACATTGCCCAATGATCTTTTACAATCACATTGTCCAATGATCTATTACAATCACATTGCCCAATGATCTATTACAATCAAATTGGTCAAAGATCCATAAATTTCTCAGAGAGAGCCACAGGATAACATAATTCAAACAATACAACACTACAATGACTTTAGTCTGGTCATACTCATTTCCTGCTGATATACTATCTATCATCTAAACTAGTAGTTATATTAATTTACACATGAACATATAATCTTTACATAGGGTCCATTTACCTCCCATATTTACCAATGCAGCTCTCTGAACATTCGGCACCCATCCTGCCCACAAGCCACGGATTCCTCCTTTGGAAACGATGGTTACTAATGCATGATAGAACCCTCGGACTCTGTAAATAGGGATGGAAGCTATTCAGATAATACAGTTCATATCTTGTAGATGGTATATATAACCTATACAACATTCAGAATTACCTGTAGAGCAATTGGTCTCCTTGTGTCCCTACTGATGTCACATGAGCATCCCTATTTCCAGTGCATAAGTGTCCTGTATTACTAGGTCTTACCATCATGTGACGCTGTGAGGCTATTCCATGCGCTTTGAACAATCACTGTCCAGATAACCTATGATAGGTCACTCAGCAGCCAATAAGGATAGGCCCCTGGACACCTCGGAATGTCACGCTCACCTGGGCGGTCTCCCTTCGAGCCTTCGCTTCCCCTCCATCTGCATCTGAACTTTCACCAGGTCTGTTGGACTAGCGAAAAACTGGCCGATGGCTCCGGCTGACATCCCACACACCACAGCTTTCCTAAGACGGGAAACCTATATTTATATGCTATATACTTTGCAGAGGAATTGACACAAATATCCAAACATAGGGGGCGATAGTGGACAACATTTCAAAAAGTTTCTGTGAAATACACAAAGGAAAATCAGAATGTTGAGCGTTTCAATTCTCAAAGGATTGAAACATTACTTTGGTCTATTACACATTGTACTTCTCCCCTTCCCCTATCTCATATCTCTCCCTTTCCTCATTCCATTACCCTTCATGTACGTTTACCATGCAAAATATTACCAACCACAGGATGTACTTCCATATCCCTCACTCCACTGTACCTATATATTACTGTTATACTAACCCTCCACTTGATTCAATCTAGAAGTGTTTTTGTCTCCTTCTATCACACGTAATCTTATCAAGTCCTGCTCTATCCCTCCACCCATCATACCTCCTGTTATTTAATATGATCCATCTGCATGTCCCGCTCCCTTCCTTACTCTTCAATCCTCTATTGTGTTACGGTTTCTCCTCTTTCACTCTATACTCCATTCTTTCTTCTGCTTTGTCATTCTCTATGAACTGCTCTATCCCTTTCTTTCCTCCCATTTCCATGTCTATCTCTTTCTCTCTCTTCCATCCTTCCTTCTTTTATTCCATCCTCTGCTCCCTATCCATGTCCGGCTCTCTCCCGTTCTATTCAATCATGTAACCGCTTATACCATCCTCCTCTTCCATCTGCATGCTCTACATTCATCCTTTCTTCCTCTCTTTCTATTCCATACTTCATCAGCTTATTCCATCATCGTCCTCTGTCTCAGTGTATAACGCTCTCTTTTCATTCCATTCTTTATTCTGTTACTCTCAGCCTCTCCTCCCTGTCTTTTCCTGGCCCTCTCTTTTTCAATTCCTTCTGATACTCCATCAGCTCTTTTTCCCTATCTCTCTCCATTTCTACTCCACCTTTACTGCAATTACTCCATTGCCCTCCACTCTATATGTTCTTCCCACACTTTTCTATTCCTCCTCCCTTGTGCTTCTACAGACTCCTCCTGTGTCTGCATATCTTCGCTCTCTCGTCCTTTGCATCCTATCTTCTGTTACTCTATATCTGTCTCCCTTCCGTTATCTCTCCTCCGCTCCATGTCCTCTTTTCTCCCTTTCCGTAATGTACCACCTTCCGTTACATGTCTCATCCACTCCATGTCCTCTTCTCTCCCACTCTATTGTATCCTTTCTTCTGTTATTTCACCCTCCTATATTCCAGGTCCTCTTATGTCACATTTTATTCTATCCTCCCTTCTGTTACCCCATCCTCCACCCCATGTCCTATTCTCTCCCCTTCTATTCTTCCTTCTGTTACTCCACCCTCCTCCATCCCATGTACTCTTCTGGTCCATTTTATATCTTCTTTTTTTCTGTTACTCCACCCTCCTTCTCTGTCTCCATGCTCCACTCTCTCCCCAATCTAACACGATTTTACTACACATACATGTGAGGTTGAAGTGATTGTATTTGCATTTTTACATACAATTACAAATCATATAACATAAGCCAGTATATAAACAGTGTGTATCACTGCACAGCATAAGTAAAAGGCAGCATGATCTAGGCAGATGTGGTTTTATGGATTTATGCAAAGCAAAACCCTTCACTCAGCTACCAAAAGTTACAGTCAAATCAGTTCCGCGTGTGTCTATTGCATCCGAAATGGCCAACGCTGTGATTTAAATCTGCTACCACCTAAAGTGGCGACAACACTGGGCTGTGAGCATGAGGACCAATGAAATTATTATATTATATGTATAAGACATTTACAGTAGAATACAATATCACAAATAGCAAGGATCCATGGGGCATTACCCAATGAACAACAAAATAATACAAAGACCAGACATCTACTAACTAACAAATTATACACAGATAACTTGGTAATGCAGATCAAGTATATCATGGACAGTGAGTCAGAATGATGGGAATGTCCAGCATGAAGTAGGCCTGGGCACAGGAAAACAGGGCTTGGCAAGCAGGCCTAGGGCAGAAGTTAGAGTGAGAGGCAGGGTCGTGGGTTGTTTTTTTGAGTATGGTGGAGATAAGAGCATGTTTGAAGGAGGAGGGGAACGTCAAAGAGAAGAGGGAAAGGTTAAGGAGATGGGTAAAGTGGGAGTAGGCCTTGAGATAGAGGGAGCCGAGGAGGTAGGATCATGGGGACAGGTGGTGAGGAGGATAGAAGGAGCAGATACCAAAGTGAAGTTGGTTCGGCTAGCAAGTGGGGCTGGCACTGGTGAGCAGGCGGGTGGAGATAGTATCCACAGGGGAAGTTGGTAGCGGGGACAAGGTGGGTAGGGAGGTGGAAAGGGGAGAAGGGACTGACAGTAGGAGATGTCATGACGTATGGACACAATTTTGGAGGTGAAGTGGGTAGCAAAGTCGAGAGCGAAGAAGGGAAGAGAAGGGAGTGCAGTGAGTTTAAGGTGGCAAAGAGGTGATGGGGTTGGAGGTTTGGGAGGAAATCAGAGCCCTGAAGTAGGACTGTTTAGAGAGTGATAGGGCAGAACCGTTGGGCACTACAGGAGCATTTTTGAACATATCAGGTAAGTTATGCCGCAATGTCTGCGACTTTTGCTTCTACATTGGTCCTTCCGCTCGCCTAACCCCTGGAAAACGTCACTCAGCCCCAGTTCTCTTCCGGGACTGTGAGACTAACCACACACCCCTGGCGGTGCAGACCCCAGGCTCCGGGAAGCGGTGGAGGACAATCCCTAGATGGTAAAACAGCATTAAGAGTGCCATGCTAAAGTTGTGTCAATATAAGTTATTATAATAATGTTATGTATCCTATCTGCATACTTCATATACTACCAACACAAGCACCACACAGCTAAATAAAAACTAAAAGAAAAAATAAGAGAGAATTGGCTTATAATGTGTGAAATTAAATACGAACATTTATTTTCCTTTTATCAGTGCAAAGCATAAGTAAAACAAAGTACAGATAAGACACATCCAGAGTCAGCTGGATTTTTTTAGCACACTCAGCACAAAAAAAATCTGCTGGTAAAGCTAATCTGTGCCAGTGCCCCCGAAAGACCTCACAATGACGAGCAGGTCGGAGCTGGCTGGATGCAGCATATACACAATTTTACAGGAGCACAAGTCAAGGACTCGACATGGCCAAGTAAATTAAATTGCAAATAAATCTTAACGTGTAACATTTAACCTAGATTTACCTGATACTTTGTTATGCATCTATTATTATTATTCTCCAAAGTAAAAAGTTCATATTTCTTATGGGAATACCAGTATTTGAAGTATGTTATAATGGTCTATATAAAGCTTCAAGGAAGACAAAACCCGAGTACTGGAAATGTTCAAATCTGAACCACTGTGGTTCTGTTTAACAGTACAGTATAGGACAGTGTCTGATAGAGGCCACTAAGCTGAGACTTTAGTCATGGCAGCTGCTATAACATCACTGGCCCTTTTCTGTGTATAATTCACCAATCAACAGTAAGCAGGGCAAGACTTGAAGCCTGTCATTTACACTGTGTCTGCTCTGTTAGAGAAGCACCCCATCTCCTAACATGGCAACCTGCGGCAGAGACATGAAAGCATGGTGGACATATTTAGTGAGGTAAACAAATATAAGAGAAGATGACGCTATTGGTAAATATCCTAACTATAGTCCATATTAAACATACATATTGTTAATCTTTATCCATACCTGGATAAAAATTCTTCAATCGAAACGCGTCGGCAGACAGCGGTGAGTGACGTCAAGACGCACCAACGGGGATTCCATCTGTGGAGTGCTCTGCTCTTTTACACAGCGGTGATTGCGAGAGTGTTACCCGGGAAACTTTTGGCTCGAAATTATATAACAACCATCACGCTTGTTGTTTTAAATGGAGGGTAAGAGGCCATCTATCCTTGTTGAGGGAGTGTCTAACGCTAGAACTTGGTGTACGGGTTTTATCTATATGTTTGTTTCTTTTTATGTGCTAAAAATAAATTGTAAGAGGATTTTACACTATGGAGCATTTTTTCTTCTCTTGTCATTATAATGGTGGAGCGGAGTTTGATGTTTGAAACCAAGACCTGACCTGACAATTTTAATCTATTTACATGCCAATTATTCAGCTGATTCTAGTAAGTGCATATCCTTGACGGGTTAAGAAGATCTGTTTATCACGAGGTGCTTGTGTAATATTATCCACTGAACGGGCTTTTAAAGGAAAGTTTATCCCTCGACAGTTATATTGGAATATACAGGCTGCACTATGTTCGTTTTGTATTTTCTTATATGTACATCCTTTTGACCAGTGGAAAAGAAAATTGGATTCATCACAGAAGAGTGAATATATATATACAGCATTTGGAAAATATGTTTTCATACGCATTGACTTCTAATTAACTATATGTATGTTTAATACGGACTATAGTTAGGATATTTACCAATAGCGCAATCTTCTCTTATATTTGTTTACTTTTATGTGCTTTTTGTACTCATAGGGGAGTGTGTACCATAAGTTGAAGGGCTGCATTTGGTTAGATTGCGCAGACCGACCTTACATATTGAACTGATTCGGATATTTAGTGAGGTACTAACACTTCAGATATAGCAGGTTTACTATTCAGCTCAGTAACACACAACCCTTAATATATATTAATGCCACATACTTGCTCTTTTCATACTGTAACAATATACTGCATTTCATCAATCAAAATCAAAATGGCAATTAAAAGTGAATATTTGAAGGTTCTATGGGAAGGGAGTTGTTTCAGTAATCCGCAGTGTTCCGTTACATAACTATAAAAGACTATGGGGTATATTTAAGAAATAACGGTAGTGCACTAACCGTGTAAATTAGTCCACGATGTTTCCTACTCAAATTTATTAAAGGTGCTTTGCAGCAGATATCATGGATATCTGCTGCTTTGCACTCCTTATCGTTTTTGCGAGCAGTCACCATACAACAGTATGGTGACTGCTCTGGCCGCAATCTAACAAGATTTTTTCGGGAACTTGTTGTGTTAATGTATGCCAGCTGAAGCTGGTGTACTTTATCAGAATTGAAGAAATCCAATGCTGTCAGCTCTGCTCCGAAGAGGGGGGTAAGTATGTTTTTTTACATCACAGAAACAGCAGTTTTTCGGAACTGCTGTTTCTGTGCAGGGTTGTACATAAATGTGAGAAATAGTTCAATCCTTATCATTGCGATAAGGATTGAAAACTACTTTTCACTTTATGTGAATATTGATAAATGTGCCCCTATAACTGATATTTCCACACCTCAGTAAATGAATGGTGAAACTTTGCACCACTGACTGCAGAACGACATTAATTAGAAAGGACTTGTGTAAAGACAGCTGGCAAAATACCAACCCATATTTAATACAGTTTCATGTCCAGACAGGTTACATACACAATCTGATGCATCCGTTCCACTCTTCCTCCTTTACCACTTAACCTTGTGACTATAAAGTGATGCTTTGTTTTCTTCAGTTCTCCCCGTTTAAAAGACTACTTACCATTCCCGTCATGCGCCCCTCTCCCCACCGCCATGCAATCTGTATTCTTTAGCCATCAGTCTCTTAAGAATTTAGAAGGAGCTGGAATCAGGCTGCTTTCAATGGCAAACAATCGGATGGGCGACGTCAGAAATGGGCAACTTTCCACTGTACCCTTCCTCTTCCTGAATGAAGCGGATTTACGTGCATTGGCTGTCAGCCACTCCTGTGTTCTAGTTATTACTGCTGTCTGAGGTGTTGGCTTGGGTTGGGGAGCAATCCCAAAGGAGTCGGGATTACCATTCCCTGGGGAGCCCCCAGATTTAGCCAACTCCTCCATGACGGACATGACTATCAATGTGCAGTAGAGACAGGGGTCAGCGTAGGGACTCAAAGTGGTTTCAGTACAAGGGCCCAGCGTAGAGAGGAAAGGTACAACAGACCCACCGATCAGCAGCACTAGTTACCAATAACATGACCAATATAGGACAATACGCCACCACCCTCTTTCTGTAGTTGATGGAAGAAGGTGCAGTAAAATAAGCTTTAATAAAAAATGGCATTATGGCAAGTAAAGCACCAATATACCGTTCCAAACAGATTTAAATTTAAAAAATTTACAAAAAAATGTAAAATAAATATTTAAATAAAATTCATTCCTTAGATATAGATCTGCATCTTAGTCCTGGCACCAGACATGGCTCTGTACTTTAGTCCAGGCACCAGACATGGCTCTGTACTTTAGTCCTGGCACCAGACATGGCTCTGCATTTTAGTCCTGGCACCAGACATGGCTCTGTACTTTAGTCCTGGCACCAGACATGGCTCTGCATTTTAGTCCTGGCACCAGACATGGCTCTGCATTTTAGTCCTGGCACCAGACATGGCTCTGCATTTTAGTCCTGGCACCAGACATGGCTCTGCATTTTAGTCCTGGCACCAGACATGGCTCTGTACTTTAGTCCTGGCACCAGACATGGCTCTGCACTGTAGTCTTAGCACCAGACATGGCTCTGCACTTTAGTCCTGGCACCAGACATGGCTCTGCACTAGTTCTTTACTGAACTGCAGTTATACCCAGAATCTAGCATGAAGGCACATACAGTCTGCTTTGGTTCACTGAACATATAACAAGGCTCCATTAAGCGACGAGTGAAACAGCAGAACCTATAACAAGAACACAGTTATGAACAAAGACTGCGCAAATCTGATTTATTTACACTAGAGAGGATAGGACTACGGGGAATTATGGTCCCTTTCTATAAATATATTAATGGTGCATACCAAGAATCTGTGGCTTGAGGTCTTGAGGTCCCCACAGAGGACACATTTAATCAGCAGCTATGACAAGGTTTCCATACTGTAGGAGTTGTGAAGCTGTAGGATGCTCTCCCACAAGAACTGGGCTTGGCAGACACTTTAGGAAACGTAAGTATTGGATGTTTTTCTAGCCAGAATATACAGTGTTACTGGCAGTAATAAGACAATGTAGAATACTGAACCAAGGAGTGGTCTGATTGTCATAACACGATCAGGAAGGAATTCTCTCTCTTAAGGATAAGTGGGCTGATTTTTAGTTGTTTTTTTTTTACATCCTCTGGATAAATAATGGTTTTTGCGGATGAAAGGTTGAACTTGATGGACATTTGTTCAACCTAACCAACTACGTAACCATTATTGCAAGTAAATGCACCAATAAAGCCGTTCAAGCACTCTACTACTCCATATGCTACATAGACCATAACATACACTATGCAGTATCCCACTTACATGATTAGGTCCCTGCTCGTCTGAGTACACTGAGAGGTAAGCAGCCTTACCATAAGTAGCATACGTTGGCCTCACAGCTGCACCTCACTCTCCATTTTCCTTACCTCCATTCAACAAACGGGTATTTATTACTAGTAAATAATAAGTAAAAGAACATAAAGGACAGTTAGCAGGGAGATCTGTGCACCTACCACAGCGGAAACGTCTCATTGTCCCCTTTCCCAAGTGCGGAGTCTCGGAGCTGCTCGTAGACCACCATGCGGACTCCGGAGTACACTGTGTGATGTGAAGAAAAACATTCATTAAGAGGAGGGAATCCGGATTACTTACTGTATGTCGTGTGTGTGTCACTCACTAGCAAGCAGTGCATGTACAGCATATTACAGTAACTAATGGCTAGCTGGGGAAAGGTGTCATCTTACAAGTGCCTATTTGTATACTGGGGCTTGTCTTGGTCAACAGTTTCATTAGGGTAGAATGGGGCAGGCTACAAAGAGCACACAGTATGTTTTGTCTGCAGAGTGGCAGGATTCTTCTCATCCATTGTTCAGTGTTACCCCAACATTCCGCTGCAGTTGTTAGCTAGTAAAGTATGACCTCCCCACTCCCCACCTCCCCACTCCACTACAGACAATCGATGCTTCTCCCACATCTTTAGAACAGACTTGATAAAGAGATTAAGAAGCTGAGAATGCAGCCAATTGAGCTAGTGTGACATCACTGGCCTGTATGAAATAACCAATCCACACAGTGGCTTTCTGCAGAGCAAGTCTACCAAGCAGCCAACCACTCTGCATCTGCTCTGTTAGAGGAGCACCTCCCTCCTAACATGGCAACCTGCTGCAGTGGAGGGTCATAGAGCATGGTGGACTAATTTATTTATTTATTTTTTCATGGTGGACTAATTTTTAATAATGAATAAACACTCCAGTTATCTCCAGGTTTAGAATTCACTGTCCTCTCCTGGTAACCTCCTACTTCTCAGGTCGCTCCTTCAGTGTCTCTACTTACGACTAATGCTCCCCTCCTCTTCTTCTCTCTATTGGTGTTACCCATGGCTTTGTGATCGTAACCCTCTACTCTTCTCTCTCTAAACCTCCTCTCTCTGAAAACTTATATACATGTTCCTTCAGCCTCCACTTTATCATCATCATCATTTATTTATATAGCACCAACAAATTCCGTAACGCTTTACAATTGGGGACAAACATAGCAAAACTAATAAACAAACTGGGTAAAACAAAGAGGTGAGAAGGCCCTGCTCGCAAGCTTACAATCTATGGGACAATGGGAGTTTGACACATGAGGCTAAGTCTACATTTTGCATTTCGGCCCAGCCAGGCTGCAAAGGTAAAAGTGACTCATAAGCTAAATGATCCTGTCACACAACAATGTTGGTCAGGGGGTACTTGTCTTGTGTGAAATTGTGTAACGAGTGGCAATAGGGTAAGGTAGTGAGGTTAAGAGGGTGGTTGAGGAATATTATAAGCTTGTCTGAAGAAGTGGGTTTTCA
This sequence comes from Mixophyes fleayi, assembly GCF_038048845.1. Taxonomy (NCBI): domain Eukaryota; kingdom Metazoa; phylum Chordata; class Amphibia; order Anura; family Limnodynastidae; genus Mixophyes; species Mixophyes fleayi. Next base: position 31,760,895 of record NC_134404.1, on the reverse strand, counting down.
GAGAACACTTGAAAGCTTGTAGACTAGAGGAGAGTCTTATTGTGCGAGGGAGAGAATTCCATAGAGTGGGTGCAGTCTGAAAAAAGTCCTGTAACCGGCAATGGGAGGATGTAATGAGTGTGGTTGAGAGACGCAGATCTAGTGTAGAACGGAGTTGCCGAGTTGGGAGATATTTTGAGACAAGAGAGGAGATGTATGTTGGTGCAGCTTTGTTGATGGCCTTGTAGGTTAGTAAAAGTATTTTATATTGGATTCGGTAGAAAACAGGCAACCAGTGTAGAGACTGACAGAGTGATTCAACAGAGGAAGAACGATTTGCAAGGAAAATCAGTCTTGCCGCAGCCACATCCACCTTTACGCAGATGGCACCCAAATCGTCCTCCCCCAACCTAACATAGTAACATAGTTGATGAGGTTGAAAAAAGACACCAGTTATTGCTGTGTTTTGTCCCTGTGACCGGATGGACTTACTTCGCCACCCGGTCTGTAGAAGGGTTGCGAACAGAGGGAGGTTATTCCTGCACAGTTTATCTGGGTTTCATTCTCACCATCAGTAACCGACTGTTACTGCCCGCTCCTACTGGTATCACCAGATACTCGCCAACTGCGAATGCCAACTGCACAATAATTGTAGGAGAATTCGGCTGCCACCACTGGGACCCTTTGCGGCACTAAGAAACGCGTACCTCTGGGGTAAGTGGTATAGCTGCTGTAATCCCTCTTTGCTGTGGGATCGCTGGTACCTCCTGACCGCTTACTATGGATCAGGACTGTTGGGTAGCGGGCAGAGCATTGACACAGAGACACTGGGTTCAACACAGGACAGCCGGGGAACAGATTAGATTGTAAGCTCTTATCTGTTTTTCACAGGATACTACAGGTAATAGTCTCAGGCAGAATCTTCAAGCAGTGATGGTTTATTGCTTAAGAGCCCAGACAAGGATTTTTACACACCAGTTTGAGGTACCGGTGATCATCCAGAAGTTACAGATGGAATGATACATTACATGGTAAAACATAGATTTTTATATACAATTTTGCAGCCCTTACTTGGCAGGAGGTAACCCAGCCCCTGTCCTAGCTGGCACCGCAAAGTCTGGTATATCACATTCAATAATTACCATCAGGATGTAACATATCCTCTAACCTTGAATTTAACACAATTGTATACTTTAACAGAATTTTCATCTATCTGTGAGTTCTCAAATCACTTGTTGTTTACATTATTCATGTAGTGCATCTATCCTTTTAGCAAGACAGGATACAGGTAACTCCCCCTGCTGTCTAATTAGCCTAATTGGGATTTCCTCTAGAAAAGTTAAATACCTAAATCATGACATACTATTCAGAAGTTACAAAACAAATTTCCTCCAACAATTGGCTATTGCATAAGAAATCTGTACATTTCTAATACAGAAATAGAACACAGTAACAAAAAATCAGTGCATTTGCAATGATATAAATTGGCGACTGTTTTCAATTTTGACCAAAAAGCTGCCAGTCTGCTAGCGTTTATAATTTTTTTAAATCTCCCAGAAGTGGGTTAAACATTTTCAGACATACATCCACTCTGTTTTATACATACTAAGAAAAATCTTCCAGTGTGTACGTTTGTATCTATCTATATCAATAAACCTGAAACATAGCTAGTGAGACAATACTGAGTGTAAAGGAAACGGCAGGAGACAGAGATATGAAGGAAGCTATACAACTATAGCACAGGCAAATAACTGACACTCTGAAAAGGAGTAAGTACCTGCAGTAACGCACGGACACACCCACACAGAGCAGTAATACACAGACACACCCACGCAGAGCAGTAATACAGAGACACACCCACGCAGAGCAGTAATACAGAGACACACCCACGCAGAGCAGTAATACAGAGACACACCCACGCAGAGCAGTAATACACAGACACACCCACGCAGAGCAGTAATACACAGACACACCCACGCAGAGCAGTAATACAGACACACCCACACAGAGCAGTAACACACAGACACACCCACGCAGAGCAGTAACACACAGACACACCCACGCAGAGCAGTAACACACAGACACACTCACGCAGAGCAGTAACACACAGACACACCCACGCAGAGCAGTAACACACAGACACACCCACGCAGAGCAGTAACACACAGACACACCTACGCAGAGCAGTAACACAGACACACCCACGAAGAGCAGTAATACACAGACACACCCACGCAGAGCAGTAATACACAGACACACCCACGCAGAGCATTAACACACAGACACACCCACGCAGAGCAGTAACACACAGACACACCCACGCAGAGCAGTAACACACCCACGCAGAGCAGTAACACACAGACACACCCATGCAAAGCAGTAACGCACAGACACACCCACGCAGAGCAGTAACACACAGACACACCCATGCAAAGCAGTAACGCACAGACACACCCACGCAGAGCAGTAACGCACAGACACACCCACGCAGAGCAGTAACACACAGACACACCCACGCAGAGCAGTAATACACAGACACACACGCTGAGCAGTAACACACAGACACACCCACGAAGAGCAGTAACACACACCCACGCAGAGCAGTAACACACAGACACACCCACAAAGAGCAGTAACACACACCCACGCAGAGCAGTGACACACCCACGCAGAGCAGTAACACACAGACACACCCACGCAGAGCAGTAATACACGGACACACCCACGAAGAGCAGTAACACACTAATAAGGCCACACAGAGCAGTAACGTACCTACCCGAGTACAAGATACGTGCAACTCTAAATAGTCATGCAAATAAGCAGTGTGTCCATTTTCCACCAATACTAATCTTTACTTTACAAATTTACTCATGCACAACTGTAAATCATAAACACACACACTGTAGTAGTACACAAATACACACAGATGTTTTAGCCCCGAGACAATAATCACAAATCTAAGTTTAAAGAATTTTATTAATGCTGATGCAGCATTAATAAGTAACTAATAGAGGGAGATTTTTGGAAGAATTACTTGCAGTCTGAGGCAATAAAAATCAACATTTGAAAAATTAACCAATTAATTCAAATGGGTTTATTGACTACCGTAAAATAAGAACCACAAAGCTTCACTATTGCTAGGATACAACTAGAAGAGAAATTGCCTCACAATTAATATTTTTACTTCAGCTTAGTGTGGTACAGCTAATCAAGGGGGTATCCAAATAATATTCTCCAAATGCCTTAAGCAGCATTATAAGTATATATCAATATATTTACTCAGTGAGGAAACTTTAACAAACATTAATTCTATGTTGCCTTTATTTCCACATACAAATGTCCAAAACTGGTAACAGTAATATCCTTAGGGATAAATAAACATATAGAAATAATAGCCTAGTTACTGGTCCAGAAGCTGGAATGGTGCGTTTAGTGTGACTAAAGGACAAGTACTCATACACCCTCAACATACTAATATTAATTAGAGATGTTCACTGATTCCTGTCTTCTGGTTTTGGATCTAAATTAACGTCGTGTTTTGGTTTTGATTTGGCAAGACCGCCCTTGCGTGTTTTGGTTTTGGATCAAGATTTTTTTCCCTAAAATCCCTTTTTTTTTTATAAAATCACATATTTTTGCTTTCCCCCCCCCCCCCCCCTACATTATTATTAACCACATTAACACTAATTTCAATTTTTGACCACCTCACAGGTCACAATATTATTTTCATACATTTTCAAACAAAGACTGCAGATTTAAGAGACCAAGCCTGCCAGACCTATTTGTATTTCAGCAATGACAATTAGCAATGGAGCTCTCCTCTTTGTGTGTTACCTATATAACACAGTACAATGTGACTGCAGATTTAAGAGACCAAGCCTGCCAGACCTATTTGTATTTCAGCAATGACAATTAGCAATGGAGCTCTCCTCTTTGTGTGTTACCTATATAACACAGTACAAAGTGACTGCAGATTTACACCAAGCCTGCCAGCCCTAGTATTTATATTTCAGCAATGACAATTAGCAATGGAGTTCTCCTCTTTGTGTGTTACCTATATAACACTGTACATTATGATTTAGAAGACCAAGCCTGCCAGACCTATTAATTCTTTCCATATCAGCAATGACAATAGCAATTGAGCTCTCTTGAATGTCACTGTAGACTTTGAAGAACACTGCTACCCCTCCTCTTTCTTTTCTACCTATGACGCTGCCCAACTGCACTAGAACTGCTAAGAACTGTGCTACCCCTTCTGTGTTCCTCTGTGAAATGGCGCTGGACCACCGTGAAGGGCGGTACTTATAGAATCCAAAACTCGAGTGATCCGACGATGTAACAATGACGTTTTGCCTTGTTTTCAAATCCGAGGGTGCGCGAAAGTACAGAGTCGACCCGGCTTGGTACTCGGACCTGCTAAGTTCGGGTGTGTTCGGTTCTCGGGGAACCAAGCCTCAGCATCTCTAATATTCATACTACACTATTACCAAGTAACAAATACAACTCTTGTCAGAAGACATTCAGGTGATTTCCCCATGTGTATGTCCAGAGCTCCTTACCAATGTGGCGGTAGACCGCAGGCGTAGCGCCCTGCCACAGTTTCAGTAATCCTTCCTCCTGCATTATACCGACCGCCGTGCGCACCATGCCTCTGTACGGCACAGCCGAACCTCTGTCTCCATGTTGTTTTAAAGCAGTTTCTCCTTGTATCTGTAGGCGGGTTTTGGTGAGATCCAGTGGAAATGTCACTGTAAATATAAAGAATGTCATATTAACACATTGTCCCTGACTTACACTGATCTCTGACAATGTTATTATAGAATGACAGAATTATAGAAATGTAACATTTTGTAGACAGGTTTTAGACAACGTACAATGTTGTTTCATATAAAGGGGCATTCACTACTGCAGATGGGTCTCCTAATTGTGTTGTGAGCATTCTAAATCTAAATGGTTACAGATGTTCTGGGCCTGTGAGATTTTTAACGATATCTTTTGCTACAGACTGGTCTGAGTATATGGACATTCTAAGGGGGGGAATTCAATTGTAAAGAAATCTGCGAAAGGTGCCATAGAGATGTGAGTAAAAATGAGCTTTATTTTTTACCATAATGCGCGGCCGTGATGTTCTGAGGAACATCGCGGCCAATTGAATCTGCCCCTAAAACTCTAGGTACAGGTTGGTCTGGGCCTGTGAACATTCTAAAGCTGTGATTGGCTACAGGTTGTACTGACCCTGTGAGCATTCTAAAGCTATGATTGGCTACAGGGTGGTCTGGGCCTGTGAACATTCTAAAGCTGTGATTGGCTACAGGTTGTACGGACCCTGTGAGCATTCTAAAGCTGTGATTGGCTACAGATTGTTCTGGGCCTGTGAACATTCTAAAGCTGTGATTGACAATAGGTTGTTCTGGGCCTGTGAACATTCTAAAGCTGTGATTGACAACAGGTTGTTCTGGGCCTGTGAACATTCTAAAGCTGTGATTGACAACAGGCCTTAGTCTGCCCTGTCCTATTCAAAGTCTCTTACACATCAAGGCCTCTTACCCAGTGGAATTAGGTACATGCATTTGATTTATTCTTTTTAACAAATTTAAATGGGCCTGACAATAAACTTTCAGTGTCATCATACCTGTGACTGCTGTTACTAAGGTTTGACAGCATTGCAGTAGCATTCCATTTTTCGGAGTGCATCAAAAATATTGCAAACCTTTTCACTAGTATTTACAAACACTACTACACCCACATTCCGCTGTTAGGAACTGCCCTAGTAAAATCACTCTGAACCCACTTTTCCAGGATATAAAGTCTGGCTGGAAATATGCATGATAGAAACGGTTAAAACATCACTAAACCTATCCACTGTCACTTTAATTGGTTGCGACTTAAAATAGGGATGGACAGAAGGGACGTGATCAGGAGCGCCAATCACAAGTTGCAATTTCTTGATTCCAGCTTACAATTGGTCCCCCAGTCACACCTGGGTTTTTGGCTGAAGGAGCCCTGGGAGAAAAACATCTGCTCAGAGCAGCCTCCAGATCTCTGGCTGGAGAGGAGGGTCCAGCGTAGTGAACTCTTACCAGGTGGTGATGCAGTCTTCAGCCCACCTCCTTCATTAAATTCAGCGTTTCTATGTTTCTCCTAAAATGATGGTTTTTCAAACTTCGCTTATTTACATATGACACCAGTTTGCATGACCAGCATGCAAGGAGGTGTGGCAATAATGTTAGGTCTAGACTGCTCTTCCAATCCCCTTCAAATACACAGGCAATGCTGCGTGCACTAATGGCCATGTGACATCTTGCTGGACATGATTACTGGCCATGTGACATCTTGCTGAGCATTATTACTGTCTATACTACAGCTTGCTGGGCATTGTTACTGCCTATATTACAGCTTGGTGGGCATTATTGCTGGCCATGTGACATCTTGCTCGGCATTATTACCGGCCATATGACATCTTGCTGGGCATTATTACTGCCTATATTACAGCTTGCTGGGCATTATTACTGGCCATGTGACATCTTGCTGGACATTATTACTGCCTATATTACATCTTGCTGGACATTATTACTTTATGCCTCTACACTGGTTGCCTGTTTTCTACCGAATCCAATATAAAATACATTTACTAACCTACAAGGCCATCAACAAATCTGCACCAACATACATCTCCTCTCTTGTCTAAATATCTCCCAACTCAGCAACTCCGTTCTGCACAAGATCCTCCCTCATTACATCCTCCCATTCCCGGTTACAGGACTTTATTCGGGCTGCACCCACTCTATGGAATTCTCTCCCTCACACAATAAGAGTCTCCTCTGGTCTACAAACTTTCAAGCGTTCTCTGAAAATCCACCTTTTCAGACAAGCTTATAGTATTCCTCAACCACCCTCTTAACCTCACTACCTTACCCTATTACCACCCGTTATACAATTTCACACAAGAAAACTACCCCCTGACCAACATTGTTGTGCGACAGAATCAATTAGCTTATGAGTCACTTTTACCTTTGAAAAAAATCAAATATAATGTGTGTCCCCAGCAGATAATCATTCACAACTGAGAACATCAGTTTTTCAATTCTGCTCATGAGGTTTTCAGATCTCATTTTGTCGATGATCTCGGACAGACATTTACTCAGCAGTGGAGAGTAAAGGACTTTAAGGTGTTCAAGCACCAACTTGATGTTGTCGATAAAGTCCCTGGAGGGCAGCATGATTGGGGACATATTAAGGTCTCCCAAGTGTCACTGATGTTACACTTTCTTTATCCATTATTGGGAATTGTTTTATCAGTAAGCGTAATCCGTGTGTCAAGCCAAAAGTCGGAACCAGAAGTCTTAGCCAATAGTCTCTGCCAAATCGTTACCAGTAGCCGTTGCCAGAAGTCGTAGGCAAAAGTCGTCACCAGAAATCAATCACATTTAAAACACAGGAATCGCTCACAGAAAGCACATGATGGGCTGAATCAATATTTTTAGGAACCAGTAGCCAATCCGTTTACTAGGAACAAGTGACATCACTGGGGCATGAAGCCAGTTAAGTCACTAGTGAAACACGCCAAATATTGGTTCAGCCCATAAAATGGCTGCTCCATTGTGTACATGTGCCGAGTCCAGCTTAAAACTATATTTGGATGCAATACACTAAGTGAATTTGGGAAAAATAAGCTATGTTTGATCTAGAAAAATCAGGTCAGGATAGACTCTCTAACATTTTATGACACTCTGGATTACAATAGACAATATTTAGGGAAAACTACTGGTTAAAGGTGACTTTAATGAGCAGCCATTGTCAACACACAGTGGAGGTAGTCATTTTATGTACTGAATGAATATTCAGGAGAAAACGGCCTATCAACTCCATAAAAACAGGAGACACCAGGTGCTTTGTGGGCCGAACAAATATTCATAAGCCGGGAGCCAATCAACTCACTAGAAACTAGTGACATCACAATGGTATAGGTCACCTTAACCAGGACTGTCCTAAAATGTTAGAGTCCATCCCGAACTAATTTTATAAATCTGTATTTATTGGAACTAGAGCCATATAAAAGATATATTTCATAGCATTTTTTTTTTATTTTATATTAACACAAATTTGCAGCAAGCCCGTAGAAGAAGTATAGGGAGGGGTGAAATCAGCAATTCAATTGTTGAACATCGCCTTTCCGCCTATATTATCAAATTGTGATTTGGCTTTATTTTGTTCGCACCTCTGAAGGTGGTGAAGAAGCGTTAAAAGCGTCTACACATCAGTTTAGAACACACCTTTTTTGAGGGGGGGGGGGGGTGGAAATGATAATATAAAAATTATAAAGATGTCTGTAAAGTAATGTTTAGTAAAATTTCTATAATATCCAATTTTTATTTTTTTTGTGTCAGATTACAGTAATATGCATCCTCTGTGGAAAAAATAAAATTGTATGGTCCAAAGAGTATAAAATAACAATTTTTTTGGTGCATATCTCACATTCAACTGCCATCAGAGAGATTTACAAGAGCAGTGAGGAAAACTACAGTGAACTTCACAGCGGAATGAAAATTCCATAGAGGATTTGTATTTTTATTAATATATATATTACTTTGTATAAGCCAGCTAACTTTTTTTATTTTTATCTAGTTCAACATATTTATTTATTTTTTTTACATATAGTTAATTTAATATTTTCGTAATTTGTTAATTTACTAAAGGAGCCATTCAGGAGCACAGTGTGGCTGTATATGTATGGTTTGCTAGGTGAGGGAGTAGAAGAGAATGTGGTAGAAAGTGAGGAGAATGAAGTGGTGGATGTAGGATTGAGTGAGGGAGAGAATGCTGATAAGGGGCAAACGCAGGATTTGTAGAGGGGGGGTTTCCACACCACGACGCCAGTGGGCGTGACCAGCATGCATGGGGGCGTGGCTATAATTTTAGACAGTGTTTGGCTGCTCTCCAACTCTTCCTATCCCCATAATATACATGGGCAATGCTGTGTGCACTACTGTTAGGTGCACGCAGCTCTCCCTTTTCTGTGTGAAGCGGGAGCAGGGTCCAGCCACCTCAATTATACAATGCCCCAGGCTTGGAGGGGGTTTCCAGGCACTAGGAACCCCCCCCCCTCGGTTTGCCTATGCTGCTGGTCCTGCAATGGTTGCATTAGTTGAGGCCAGCCGTTGGATCCTCAGGCCCCGTTGGTACCGAACACGTCGGTTACTTGATGGGGTCCCTGAGGATGAGGTGATAAGACTATATCACCTATTCTCAGATGCTATTTTGTCACTATATGACCTACTTAAAAATGACCTGGCACCAACAATCCCCACAACCCATGCTGTGCCAGGATCGGCAAAGCTGCTTGGGTAATTGCACTTTCTTGCGTCGGGAACTTTCCAACCGTCCAAAGGACGTCGTCAGTAATTGCGGGTTTCTCACAACCCACATTTTCCTACAAGCCCTTGAAAAACAGACTGGGAAATGTATTAAATTTCCTCAGTCTGAAACTGAATGGCGGGAGGTCAAATCGACATTTTATGCGGTTGTACGGAGGCCTAATGTCCTGGGGGCAGTTGATCGCACTCATGTGGCGCTCACAACTCCGCACGGAATGGTAGACAGCATTCTAAACCGAAAGTACTTCCATTCTATGAATGTGCAGGTGGTTTATGATGCCAGAAACAAAATTCGGAATGTTGGTGTAGGATTCCCAGGATCATCACATGATTTTTTTATATTGCAGAACTCAGTGCTGTTCACAAAGTTTGAGCAGGGTCATTTTCCACATGGATGGAGGCTTAGGTAATGTTAGGAACTCCCAAGCCAGTACAGTGAAACTCGGGGATTACTCTGAAGGCCCGGTGTTCGCTGGAGCCCCTAGTGGAGTGATTGGCGGCCTGTAGTTAAGAAGGATCCTAGGTCAAAGGGTCACAAGCACAGATGCAATATCCAGAGACAAGCGAAGGGTCAGACACACAGGCAGAGAAGCAAAATCCGAAATCCAGGCAAAAAGTTCGAGGTCAGAAGAGAAGGGTCACAGGTCCAAAAACAAGCAGAGGTCAAAACACGGGTAGTCAAATCCAAGGTAGCAAGAACCAAACAGATAGCACAAGCAGGCAGCAGGACTGAGGACAGAACGCTATAACCGGCAGTGAGGCTGCAGACCTCATTGCCTTAAATGTACAGGTGAGCCAATCAGAGTCTAGCTCTGCAAATACTCCCAGGAGCTGACTGATGAATTAATTACAGCCTAATAGCCAGCAGGCTATTAGATCCCTCTGCGCACGCGCCCGGCTGTCCCCTGTTGCCGGGACGTGGCGCTACACTGCTGGTCGTCTGGCCGTTGCCTCAGCAATGGTCGGGAGTTAGAGGGAAGTGACGTCCCGGTCGTCATGGTGACGGCCGGGACGCTGGGGCAGGCAGAAAGCGAGCCGCGGCGGCAGCTCGTGACAGGTAAGTCATAAAAAGTATAGCATGTAATCAATTATAAAGAGAATTATAATCAATTTAATGAAACATTACCATACAATAAACTAATGTTCAATTTTTTTTTTTAGGTGATGCAGAATATGGGAGCTGGACCTGGTTGCTGACTCCAGTCATCAATCCTGTCTCTGCTACTGAAAAAAAGATACCAAGCGGCACATACAGCCACCAGAGGGTTAGTTGAAAAAACCTTTGGTGGTATATTTACTAAACTGCGGGTTTGAAGAACTGCAGATGTTGCCTATAGCACCAATCAGATTCTAGTTATCATTTATTTGGTACATTCTACAAAATGACAGCTAGAATCTGATTGGTTGCTATAGGAAACATCTCCACTTTCTCAAACCCGCAGTTTAGTAAATATACCCCCTGGGGTACTTAAGAGGCGGTTTCGCTGTTTACGACAAATCCGGCGGTGCATTTTATACTCACCATCTAAAGGCTGCCTTCTAGTTATTGTTTGCAGCATTTTTCACAATATCTGTATTGCAAATAATTTGGAGGCAGAGATAGATCCTGATGTTTTGAAGCACCAAGACGTTTCTTCAGCTGCAGCAGTGGGTCCGGATACTGGCAGTCATGTGATTGCTGAATTATTTTCATGTATGTAGCAATGGTTTTTTCTGGATGTAAATTTGGTTTTACATACAAAAAAAAAATTTTTTTATTTTTAGGAGTGCAATTTGCAGTTCAGGAAATCATTGCGTAGAGCGACGCGTTTCATTTTCTCTATTCTGGTTAAAATATTTTACTGAAATCTTGTTTGAATTATTGTTGTTAGTAATGGTTTTTGTTTAAAAGATGGACCCAACGGCTGGAGAAAGGAGCCTGAATGAGACTGAACCAGTGCATTTCTGCGCCACCTTCATGGACAGGTAAGTTTCTGGTTGTGAAAGCGCTTTATCTTGTGTCTACTGCTCTATCTGTCCAGGAGCAACGCAAGATTTCTATAGGGGGGTTTCCATCCCACACTACCAGTGTGTGAAAGGAGCATGGCTATCATTTGAGCCAGTGCTAGGCTGCTCTCCATCTCTTCCCATCCCCTTAAAATACACGGGCAATGGTAGCCAACTGTCCCGATTCTGGTCAAGACTTTGTTCCGACTACAAGGATAGTTGGGATGGATGTCCTGGTTTACACTGTACTGCTTATTATGGGTGAGCTGCTTGTATCTACCTGTAGTGCATGTTGCTTGCCCTTAACGAGCAGTACAGTGTGAAGCAGGACATACACCCCAACTATTGTTGCAATCAGGACAAAGTCCTTACTGAGCGGGACAGTCACATAAAATCAGGACTGTCCCACCCGAATCAGGACAGTTAGCAGATGGTGCTGCGCTCTCCTACCTGTTCTTGTAGTTTTCACTACCTGCGTTTGCTTGTCTCTTAAGCTTAGTTGCTGCTTGTCTGGATCCTGGAATGTTGGAGCCCTGGTTAGTAAAAAGGAAGATACATAAAATATGGAAAATCTAGCAATGAGTGAATCCATTTAGGCCTCCCTCCCCCAACCAGCCCTGATGGTGAATCAATATCACCTACATTTAATAATTAGGCCTCCTTACTTGCCCAACATTAAATTAATAATATTAACATTTAATAAATAGACCTATTTCCTCCCTACCAGCCACGGCAATAAATTAATAGCATTCATATAATAATAAATAAATAAATAAATATACCTAATTGCCCCAAATTAGCACCAGCATTAAAATAAATCGCATTCAGATTTAATAGACAAACCTAATTCCCCCCACCATGCCCTGACATTAAATTAATGGCTTTGACATTTAATAAATACACCTATTCCCCCCAAAACAACCCCAGTATTAAAAAAAAAAATAGTATTCACATTTAATAATTAACCCTATTTCCTCCCAAATTGTCCCAATATTAAATAACTGGTGTTCACAATTAATAAATACCGCTCCTTCTTCTAAAACTCAGTCCCACATTAAATTAATATGCCCCAAACCACCTTGGCATTAATTAAACAATGCCATTACAACACCTTAAATTAATAGCAATTACTATGACCCCACTATTAAATTAAATAGTCCTCACAATTAATTAATTTGCCCCACCAATTAATATTTCCCACCCACTATTAAATGATTACTACCCACAATCACCAATAAATGAATATCCAGCCTCCCCCACTATTATGATAAACCCTCACTTACCTTCTTCCATTTGTCAGACTCTTCTGTATTCTACTATGACATGCTGCCTGCCCTGTGAAAGGGCAGGGGGGCTCATACCACAGACGGGGAGCGGAACGGATCAGAACAGATCTGTAGATCCATGGCTGCTCCCAAGAAGGGGACCAACCTGACAACCAGGGGTTTGCTGGCCCAGGCCGCTCGGTCTTACCGCTATTAGGGCCGGGGGGTAGGCCAGCCGGCCGCCCCCCGGATGCAGTATATCCTGTTTTCACCGCGGCCGCATCACATAACATGCGATGCAGCCGCGTCATCAAGGATGTGGCCGCATCGTGTGTCAAGTGATGCGGTCGCCTGTGTGCCCCCCCGGCTTCCCTCTCCCAGCCCGCACCTGCTGACAACAGTTCTGAACAGGGGGTGGGGATGTTTCCAGGCAACAGTGTGTGTGCACTTTATATCATCATCACCATTAATTTATATTGCGCCACCAATTCCGCAGTCCTATAAATAAAGGATAACACTATTGCTCATCCACTGCCGGACATGAAGATGCGTCTACACAGTCAGGGCCGTCTCTTCCATTGGGCACGATGGGCAGGTGCCCGGGGGCCCTGCAGTCAAAGGGGGCCCGTCCGAATCCAAAAAAAATACTTACCTTGCGGTCACATCAGCAGTGATCCGGCTACCTCCCTGGTCCCCTCTTCTGTGCTCGCAGTGAATGCTGCGTGATGTCACACCCAGCATTCACTGCAACCACAGCACGGAAGAGGGCAGAAGAGACTCAGCGGCGCGGAAAAAAGAAGAGGATCGGACTTAAGGTAAGTTAAGGGGGCCCCTATATATATATATATATATATATATATATATATATGTAAAAAAAAAAGTGATTATATATAATCACGTTTTTTTTTACATATATATATTTTTTTTACACACACACACACACACTATATATATATATATATATATATATTTTAGGGGCCCGGTACCAGAGCCGTAACTTAGAATTCTAGTGCCCTGGGCGAGAAAGACAAATGCCGCCCCCCTAGTCCTCAATTTTAGCCAAATTAACCTAAAATATTCCTAAATTGCGCCCCCTTCAGCATTGCGCCCTGGGCGGTCGCCCCTGTCGCACAGCCCTAGTTACGGCCCTGCCCGGTACACTGCATTGCCCGGGGGCCCATAAAGTTGTTAAGGTGGCCCTGTACACAGTTGTGTTCTTACACCTGTATTTTGAGCTGCACTTATCTTACGATACATGCAGATGTACCTCTAGCATATAGGATATACAGAAGCTGCACACAGAGCAATGATACAGCAGTCATGATAATCTAGTAAATTTGCACCAGGCTTAAGAAAATATGAATATACCAAGATATGTGTAACCTAAAGTAACACAATGGTCTATTGTAATTCTCAAAATCTGTCATTCTGCATGTACAAAGAACTGCACAGGGCCAATTCTCGTATTTTATATGCTGGGTGTAATATCAGCTCTTTCCTCTACATGTATGTAGAACTGCAGAGAACCTTGTTGTGTAATGGATGTTACATAGTAAAGCAACAGCAGCAACACAGACCCATTAAGAAATATACATAATGACATTCACCTGTGACTTTCTAGCTGCTGTGGTACTACAAGTCCCTGCATGCCAGGCAGTGGTGATAAATGGCTATCAAGGCACGCTGGGACTTCTAGTTCTACCCTGTAATCAGAAGGACAGACAGACACTATCGGTACCTAGCTCGGCCACACTGGCTGCACAGGCGGACAGGACAAACTTGCTGACCCGGGGCCATGTGTCGGGCACTGCCCTGTCCTCGGGTGACATGCCCAGCTGCAGGGTGCAGGGAGCATGCAGGGCACCACCACGCTGGTCACATGGGGCGTCACGTGGGGCGCAGAGGACGACGGGACATGTAGTCTTAGCAGGCAGCTGTGTGTTTGGCCATCAGCTCACAGTTACCATAAGTGGGGGGTCAGTAATGTGTGATTTATAAGTTATGCAAATGTCATCACTACACAATAATATTACTATTATCAATAATAATGTCAAGGACTAATAATAACTGCAAACTCCATGAAGAGTTTACAAGACCAGTCCTTATGATAAATAGACATGCATCATGTTATGGTAGGAAAATGTGGCACCTCTTTACCAGGAATATAACTTACAATGTGTATTTAGCCATAACTAATATGATTACTTATGCATCCAGTTGGCTGGAGGTTCTTCTATTTACCTGATATGGGGCATAAGATGAGGTATAAGTTGCACTCTTTTTTGGCATTTTTGGACTTTTTTTTGAGTAAATATGTGTCCCAGTTTTTCATTTCAAATTTATAGACAGACTCCTAGTCATGACATATTAATGCACAGTACTGTAACTTGTGAGAAAAAATATATCTTTTCATTGCTTTGGTTTGTTAAACTTTAGGAACCCAATGGGCCTGATTCATTAAGGATCTTAAATGAAGAGGATCCTTATTTCAGTCTCCTGGACAAAACCATGTTACAATGCAAGGGGCGCAAATGACTGTTCCGTTTTGCACATAAGTTAAATACTGACTGTTATTTCATGTAGCACACACATATCAACTTTAAATTTCAGTGTACAAATAAGCTATAAAGTATTTGTGTGCTACATGAAAAAACAGGCAGCATTTAACTTATGTGCAAAATAGAACACTAATTTGCACCCCTTTCAATGTAACATGGTTTTGTCCAGGAGACTGAAATAAGGATCCTCTTCATTTAAGATCCTTAATGAATCAGGCCCATTGACATGTCTGTATATACCATACTAGCAAAGGCTACTGCAAGGATAGACAGAGGATTTGATAAACTGGAAAAATACCTAAATCCACGAAAACTATTTTTACTCACTCTAGGGAGTAAATATACTGCGGGTTTGAAAAATTGGAGATGTTGCCTATAGCAACCAATCAGATTCTGGTTATCATTTATTTAGTACATTCTACAAAATGATAACTAGAATCTGATTGGTTGCTATAGGCAACATCTCCCCTTTTTCAAACTTGCAGTTTAGTAAATATACCCCCTAGGGGTTTTCTCCTACTGATTAATAGGCCCCTATGAATCACATGGATTAGCAGCAGCCAGAGTGAGTGGGGCTTATGATGAGGGTGAATGGGCTGTAAGTATGAGGGAGTTGGTTATGATGTTTGGGTCTGATAATGGAGTGAGGGTGAAGGGGTTAATGATTATAAGGTAGTTCATTATGACTAAGGTTGTTTTTTATATTTTATTAGGCAGAGAGAGGTAACGATTGAGGAGGATTAATCAACATAATTGGAATTAATTAATTATTTGGGGGATTAATTAATGTGTCAGGAATTTACATACTATGTACAGGAAAATAGGATATAAGCACAAAGGGGCCAATTTAACGTTGTTTGCATTTTTGCCCCTTTAAGTAACATCTGTCAGATGACTTAATGGAGCAATTTGACATTAAATGCTGAGACAGCGCATCTGATTAGAAGCTATTCCAGCGATGACTGCGCTCATTGACATTTCTTTCAGCACTTGCTTATCGCAGTGGTGATGCTGTGGCCTAAATTTGGCAAAACCATTCGGAAACAGCCGTTTTCACGTGTTTTTGGTCTTGAGATATGGGCCCCAAAGTTGCCTCATCCGACACACCTGCCCATTAGAGAACAGAGCTGTGTGGGGAAGTGAGGAGATGATCACATTGTTGCTATGTGGCCCCTTTAATCCTACTTACTAAGGGTGCCGGGGGCAGGTACAAAGTACTGGGGCAGTTGCTGCACCAGGGCCCGAAATTTTTCTTATGTGCCCCCTATTAGTTACACCCCAAGCTGAAACTTTCACCCATCTGGCCGGGGTATGTTTAGTATTTGCAGACACTGTGATTGTGGTGCATTCTTCTGTTATTATACTAGGACACGGCCAGACAGAAAGATGACACTAAGTAATGTTTGCAATAAAAATTTGTATTGGTTACACAAGGTAAAGAAGACGTCCTCGAATAAGGAATCGGACTATCCTCATTAATTAATGATATGCCAAAAAATACAAGTGTTAAATATCACTTAAGTATATCATATTGTCTAATGAGGGGGTGCACCTCCAATGGGAACAATGCAAATTGGATCAAATTGGATCAAAGGAGTAGAGTTGGAAAGCACGAGCACTCCAGTCCACTGACATGTCAGGTTAAAACATCTATATACATATATCGGGGCTGAAGTCTTTATTTAGGGATTATAGGCGAAATATTAAAATAAAAACAGTGAAAAAAGTAAAAAAAAATGTCTGTTAAAATTAGAGATGCTCACTGACCCCCATGTTTTGGTTTTGGATCTGGATTACCTTTGTGTTTTGGTTTTGGCAAAACCGCCCTTGCGTTTTGTGGTTTTGTTTTGCTATTTTTTTAAAAAAAATCAATTTTTTGCGCTAAAATAACATTATTTCGGTATTATTTTGTACCTACATTATTACTAACCTCACTAACACTAATTTAGAGTCATTTCCATTCAATTTTGACCACCTCATAGGTCACAATATTATTTTCATACACTTTCAAACAAAGATTGCAGCAGTTCTTGCCAGTGATAAGAAAAAGGCCATTGCCATGCCTGGACATAAGACCAAAAATCTACCTCTTATGTGTGGAATTATTTATTTTTATTTTAAATCCTGACAACAGTTGTCTAGCCATTTGTAGCGTTTGTAAAGCCACAGTCAGTAGAGGTAGGGACCTTAACCATCTAGGATCCTCATCTATGTTACAGCATTTGAAGCGAGTTCATGGAAAGCTGTTGGGAAAATCAGAAACTTATGTTAAAAAAATAACAACAAGCAGTCCAGCATCATCTACCTCCCTTCTCTCATCTACATTCCAGCACCTGCAATCTACAACCCCAACACCTTCATCATCAATATCCCCAGAAGCAACAATTGACTGTTAAACAATCGTTTGCAAGAGGAAGCAAGTATAAAAGCTGTCACCCAGTCGCAAAGCGGATCACAGACGCCATGGGGACTATGCTAGTATTAGATCTGCGTCCAATGTCCACTCTTAATGCAGCTGGGTTTAGACAGTCACTTGAGGTCTTCTGTCCCCGTTACCAAATTCCATCTCGACACCATTTTACTAGAAAAGCTATTCCTCACCTCTACCAGAAGGTTCATAAAAATTTAATTATTGGGATACAAAATGGCATTCTACCCACTGTACACTGTACACTTAACCACAGATATGTGGACAAGCGGAACTGGGCAAACTAAAGATTATATGAACAAAATATAACTTAGTCCGGCACTGAAATGACTGCTCAGACTCGGTACCAGCGCTGGGGATCTGCACCCCAAAAGTAGATAATTAAACAACCAAGGTATGCGGTGGTGTGTCCGAGTCTGCCACAAAAACACTCATGCACAAAGTATATATTTATAAAATGTTTATTCTAACATATAAAAAAACATAATAAGTACAACCAATGAGGACTATAATCTGTGCCAAAACAATTGGTAGCGAGGTAGGTGCACCTACACGTTTAACCAGATATTATATGTACCAGTCCAGCAACTGTATAAAAACCGTTCCACTCTAATATTATAGAGATTGCGATATATTTTTCACGGAATTTCCAAACCCTGTCAGGGAATTTAAATGGAGAATAAAGTGATGTGTTTGGGAGGTCCAACTCCGGAATAACTGATGAAATCCAATACGAAATGTCAAAAGGTAACAAAGGTCTCTTACCAATTCTGGCGATGTATTATAGGACCAGTACCTTATTCTGTACTATGTACTGTGTAACCGACATGGATCCTCCTCCTCTAGATGCAGAGAATATACGGAGCTCTATGGATAGCTCTTGTTCTCACCACATGAACTCCAAACACCAGCGCGTGGTCTCGCTAGTGACCGACGTCATAGAAGTGCGTCCCCGTCTCCTCCGGGACTCCTCGGGACTCTTCAAAAGTATAAAGTTGAACGGTGGTAGAAAGATGCACTGGTATAGGCACTAGACTGTAGTCCACAAGAATGGTTAAAATAATTGCTGTTCACCTGACGCGTTTCATCCCCATATAGGCGATTTCCTCAGAGATAGTTTCCACACTGACTTCAGTCGTCTTTTAAGACCACAGCAAATTACAAACAATTAACACCTGGTAAAAAATTAACCCTTTGTGAATCATGCATGAGTGTTTCGTCCCTATACTTGTAGAGGGTATTATATCCATTAGAAAAAGCATATATATATATATATATAAAAAAGCAAACCAAACAAAAATCTACACATATTTCCAAGTGGACATTTTTCATATGTAGTGATGTTCTCTTGTTGTTTTAACATTTCTTCTTAAAAACATACAAGTATCCATGTGCTTAGTTGTTCCTCCACATATATACATGCATATAATTATACATATATATACATAGTCTTTATCAAGTTACACACACAACCATTTTTAAAAATATATATATATACATGTATTTTATTCTATTTAGCTAACATTCTAACGTGAGAATAGATTGACATTAGCAAAATTGCTATTTACTAGATCCATATTTTAATAAACATTTGACTATAATGAGAAAGGTATAGAATTTTTTAAAAAATATATTATAGAAACCAGAATCTACCATGACTATCAGGCAGACATAGAGCATAAAAAATATATAAATAAAATAAGAAAAAGGAAAAAGGGAGATCACTACATAGGCAGACATCTAGTTATCTGGTAGAACTCGTTCATATAATATCATTAAGTTCAAGAGACTCATTTAGACCTACAGGGTACAATGTGTCTAAGAGATAAATCCAGTATACCTCCTGTTTGCATAATTTTTTATATCTATCTCCTCCCCTTGCTGTAGGTTTAACACACTCCAAACCAGTAATAGAGAGACCTTCTGGATTACTATCATGCTTATCACAAAAATGTCTCGACACACTGTGAGATCTCAAACCCTTTAGAATATTTTTTCTATGCTCATTGAAACGCAGTTTAAGTTTTCTTGTCGTACGACCTACATAATATAGGTTACAACTGCACCTCAGTAAGTAAATTACATAAGAAGAATTACAGTTGATAAAACCCCGTATATTATACATTTTCTTTGACTCTATGTTTTCCACTGAAATTTCCTTATTCCTAATATATTTACAGGTTATACAGCGGGCTCCACCACATCTATAAGAACCATCTGGAACTGAGGCGAACCATTTTAGTTGTGTTTCCATCATAGGACTACCGCTACTTCCAGAATTGTCACATGACTTTTTTATTTTTATTTGTGAATGTCTTTTCAAAAAACTTGGTGCCAATAAATTTTTTAAATTATTTGCTTTCTTAAAAACCACTATTGATTTTTCTGGTAAAATAGATTTCAAAACCGGATCTTGTTTTAGTATTGAATAATTAGAGCATAAGATCTTTCTTATTGCTGTAGAAGATTCATTATATTTAGAAATAAAAGCCCATTCTGTATTTTCGTTATTTTTGTTGACTCTACTATGATCCCTTTTCTCATCACTTTTAGCCCCTGCAGTCTTTTTTAATTCAGGATCAAGAGTCCCATCATTAATATTCAACAGGGTTCCTCTATTCATTAGTTCTACTTCTTCAAATGCTTGTTTAACCAGTAGGGGAGGGTACCCTCTATCAAGGAAATTTTTGGATAATATCTTGGCCTGATCTAAGTAGGTATCTTTATCCGAACAGTTGCGACGTATACGCATGAACTGTCCTTTTGGTATATTCTTTTTCCATTTGTGATAGTGGGCACTTTTGAAATGGAGATAATTATTACAATCTACCTTTTTAAAGAAAGTGGAGGTGGAAATATTACCATCTTTAACCACTAGGGACAGATCAAGAAACTCCATGTTTGTTTCGTGGTATTTGTGAGTAAATTTAAGATGATATTCATTCTGATTCATGTAATCAACAAAAGCTTGTGTTTGTGCTTCTCCCCCTTTCCAAATAAAAAACAAATCATCTATATAGCGGCCATAGAGGACGAGGTCCGCCCCGAACTCACCCGCCCACACGTGGGACTCTTCAAAGGCTCCCACGTACAGGTTGGCATAGCTTATATATATATATATATATATATGCTTTTTCTAATGGATATAATACCCTCTACAAGTATAGGGACGAAACACTCATGCATGATTCACAAAGGGTTAATTTTTTACCAGGTGTTAATTGTTTGTAATTTGCTGTGGTCTTAAAAGACGACTGAAGTCAGTGTGGAAACTATCTCTGAGGAAATCGCCTATATGGGGATGAAACGCGTCAGGTGAACAGCAATTATTTTAACCATTCTTGTGGACTACAGTCTAGTGCCTATACCAGTGCATCTTTCTACCACCGTTCAACTTTATACTTTTGAAGAGTCCCGAGGAGTCCCGGAGGAGACGGGGACGCACTTCTATGACGTCGGTCACTAGCGAGACCACGCGCTGGTGTTTGGAGTTCATGTGGTGAGAACAAGAGCTATCCATAGAGCTCCGTATATTCTCTGCATCTAGAGGAGGAGGATCCATGTCGGTTACACAGTACATAGTACAGAATAAGGTACTGGTCCTATAATACATCGCCAGAATTGGTAAGAGACCTTTGTTACCTTTTGACATTTCGTATTGGATTTCATCAGTTATTCCGGAGTTGGACCTCCCAAACACATCACTTTATTCTCCATTTAAATTCCCTGACAGGGTTTGGAAATTCCGTGAAAAATATATCGCAATCTCTATAATATTAGAGTGGAACGGTTTTTATACAGTTGCTGGACTGGTACATATAATATCTGGTTAAACGTGTAGGTGCACCTACCTCGCTACCAATTGTTTTGGCACAGATTATAGTCCTCATTGGTTGTACTTATTATGGTTTTTTATATGTTAGAATAAACATTTTATAAATATATACTTTGTGCATGAGTGTTTTTGTGGCAGACTCGGACACACCACCGCATACCTTGGTTGTTTAAAGATTATATGACTGTGACAGCCCACTGGGTTGGTGATTCGCTTTCACCAGCAGGAACAGCAGCAGCATGTACCCAAGTACGTCACATTTTTCAGAAGTAGGCTACTCTGTGTATCAGCGGCTTCACTAAGAGGCATACAGCTGACAATCTGTTACAAAAAGTAAGGGATGTCATTGCAACATGGCTAATCCTGCTTGGACTCTCCTGAGGATATGTCATTTCTGATAACCACACCAATATTTTTCAAGCATTACAGCGTGGGGGAATTCCATCACATTTCCTGTTTTGCTCACACAATCAACTTGGTGTTACAGAACTTTTAAAAAATGACAAAGACATGCAGGAGATGCTGTTTGTGTCCCAAAAAATTTAGGGTCATTTTCAGGATTCTGCAACAGCATGTAGGAGAATGCAGCAGCTGCAAGAAGACTAGCATTTGAGGGGAATGTACTTTAGTCCAGCGAAGTAGTCACCTGTGAAGAGAGTGTAGACACGGTTAGCTTGAGTCAAGTGATTGTCTTAATTATACATTTTGAGAAGGAGCTACAGAAATTTAACGGATGAAATAAAACAAAGTAAATGTGCTAACTATATTTTAATTGTAAATTAACTACTTAATTCGCTTCGCCAGGATTCAAGAACTATCAACAGCTTGTAATGACGTCTTCTCCTTCAGTTTCTCTGGCAACTGCTTGTCGGAAAAAAGTAGCTTTCCCAAGACACCCAGTGGTGATGCAGATGAGTCCGCACAACATTTTGATATTTCCTCTGCTGTAAAAGAATTGGCCAAAATTCGTGACAGCTCTGCCCTAAACTGAACTACTAATTCCATTCGGAAGGCCACTATCGACAATTAAATCATAGTACACAGACTTCTATGATGGTGGGATGAATTAGTATTGTTTGAGGAAGATTAGCACTGAACGCTGCCACCTCTCCTGTTTCTGAGTGAGCTTTGTACAATAAAATGTAAGTGCAGATTTAGACCAAGCCAGGCAGGCCTATAATTTCTATTTCAGCAATTACAATTAGCAATGGAGCAATGGAGCTCTTCTCTTTGGGAGTTACCTATATAACGCTGTAGAATTTGCCTGCAAATTCTACAGCGTTCTAGGGTACCTCTTTGGTAAGTTAGCTCTCAATTTAAAAACACATATGTATGGCCCAAATATATGGGACTCTCATTGTTTAGAGTTAGGACCACCCTATTAGCAAGAGCACCGTGGAGTGGCGGGTGGCTTTAACATACATTTGCAAATGTGTGCAACTGAGACTTTTGCATTTTTATCTACAGTAGAAATAGCAGATCTGTTGCTGGCTATAGCAGTGTGCTGGGGGATCTTTCTGTGTTTGTTTGTTCCTTTTATGATAACACAACCCTTTCATGCACCTGATATAGCCTATAAATTGATTTGAGCAACTTCCATTTCTTTATTTGTCTGAGAGGCATGTTGGTGTCAGTAGCTGAGGGGGAGTGCTGACATTGGATTGCTATTTGGAGGTTTCTGGGGTACCTCTTTGGAAAGTTAGCTCTCAATTTAAAAACACATATGTATGGCCCACATATATGGGACTCTCATTGTTTAGAGTTAGGACCACCCTATTAGCAAAAGCACCGTGGAGTGGTGGGTGTCTTTAACATACATTTGCAAATGTGTACAACTGAGACTTTTGCATTTTTATCTACAGTAGAAATAGCAGATCTGTTGCTGGCTATAGTAGTGTGCTGGGGGATCTTTCTGTGTTTGTTCCTTTTAGGATAACCCCACCCTTTCATGTACCTGCTATAGCCTATAAATTGATTTCGAGCAACTTCCATTTCTTTATTAAATTCTACAGACAAGCCTGCTTGTCTTCCTCTTCATCAATGACTCTTAGCAATTGAGCACTCGTGTTTGGGTGTATATTACACCCAAACCTTATTAGTGCAAATTAGGAAAAATACAGTTTAATCCCTGCTAGGCCCTCCACCATCCTTTGCATGTTAATAGTAGGATTGGTTGGAGTTATGGGCAAGGTCACACATGTTTTGGTAAAATCTTTCAAACCAGCCCAGATGTCAAACTGTTGTGGTCTGCCACCTGCGTCATCCCTGCTTCTGTTTGGAAAGTGCAATTTGGTGCCAGAACCTCATGTGCCAGAACTGCTGCCACTGATGCCACACTGCTGCCACTGGTGCAGGACTTACACAATCAACTGCATCCTCATCAGCACCCTCGTCAGCTACACAAATCTCCCCCTCATCCTCTTCTAATTCCAAAAGTGTCATCCTCACTTGGGGCCTGATTCATTAAGGATCTTAACTTGAGAAACTTCTTATTTCAGTCTCCTTAACAAAACCATGTTACAATGCAAGGGGTGCAAATTAAGATTTTGCTTTGCACATAAGTTAAATACTGACTGTTTTTTCATGTAGCACACAAATACTTGATAGCTTATTTGTACACTTAAATTTAAAGTTGATATTTGTGTGCTACATGAAAAAACAGTCAGTATTTAACTTATGTGCAAAACAAAATCCTAATTTGCATGTAACATGGTTTTGTCCAGGAGACTGAAATAAGAAGTTTCTCAAGTTAAGATCCTTAATAAATCAGGTCCTTGGTGTATTACGGGCTAGACTCGGGCTGTTCAGGCACACATCATCAGAAATGCTGAAAGGGCCCTTCTTTATGAGTACACTATCGGAATGGTCACGATTAGACATACCACTGGTGGATGGACTCTCCTCAGGGATTGGTGTCATTTCTGATTCTGAACATACATTTTCCTCTAATGCCTTACTGTTTTCTTGCAGCTCGGCTTTCACACGTAACAGTAGTTGTGCACCACTTTTGGACTCCAAATTACTTGCTTGGTCACGAGTGACCTTACAAGAAGAAGGCTCTGTAACATTTTTAGATCTCGCACTAATAGAGAAAGGCGAAGGCCTCATTCTTTCTTTGCCACTGCGTGTGTAGAATGGCATGTTGGCAATTTTTTTTCTTGGCAGTTAACTTTTCATCAGTTATAGCTCTTTTTCTCTTCAACACGGTAAAAGTTTTTGTTTTGTGTGTTTTTTTCCCTGACTTAAAAAGACTGTACTTTTACATAGGCTTTACCAGATGACGTACATGGAACACTACCATCAGGACTGGTGCCAGCAGCTGCTTGCTGATCCTGCTCATTTGTGGACTGCTGTGAATCCATTTTAATGAGACCCAAAGCACTTGTAGTGCAAATTCAGAAATATATAGTGCTGGTATCTAACAATTTCAGCACCAGAAAAAATTGTTTTTTCAAAAAGGGGAATATCTGACACCCCCAAACACTTGTAGTGCAAATTCAGAAATATATACTACTGGTATACAGCATTTTCAACACCAGAAAAATGGCTTTTATAGAACTGGGCAATATGTCACAACCCAAGCACTTGTAGTGCAAATTCAGAATAATATAGTGTTGGTATCTAATAATTTCAGCACCAGAAAATAGACTTTTTGGAACTGGGCAATATGTCACACCCCAAGCACTTGTAGTGCAAATTCCAAAATATATACTGCTGGTATATTGCTATTTTTGCAGGCAGAAAATAGTTTCTTCAAGAGGGAATATGACACCCCAAACAGTTGGTAATGTTTGCAAAAATGCCTCCTCTATTCTCCTCTCATCCTGCTGTAAGAAGTGCTGTAACTAATAAGTGCTCTCTCCCTGCTTTAATGTTGCCTGCGACCTAACCCTTCTCTCTCCCTCTGTCAAAGGGCGATGGATTGCTGTGGAGGGGGATATTTATGCATTTCAAACAATGCAAGAACCGAGATCCGACGACGTCACAATGACGTTTTGCCTCAATTTTGATTCCAAATAGGCGCCAGAGTACCGAGCCTGCTCGGCTCAGTACTCGGATACCTCAAGTTCGGGTGGGTTCGGTTCTCGGAGAACTGAGCCCGCCCATCTCTAGTTAAAATAAATAGGACCCTTCAGTAACAGTCGCACTGGACAAAGCCACCATGAGCTACAAATCTGAGAGTGTTGAAATATTAATGATTGTCCTTCAGAGACGGACTTAGAATCCTTTTATGATAATAGGATCATGAGTAGCTCTTGTCTCCACTAGAATATGGTAAACAGTGTTCTATTACTGAGTGTGATATGGGAGAGCCAATCACAGACTCTGGTCAGTGTTACAGGAACCCTTTATAATGGCTATAATTAGCATATGCTGACAGTGCATATTCTCTGCCATTGTAAGCATAGTAATATAGTTTCCAAAGATAGGTGTCACTAGCATCTATTTTTTAACACCACATTCATTCCTAATTGTCACATTGAGATAATGTTATGCACGTCTCACATGTAACATCTATTCCATTAGAAAATGACTCAAAAGACTCTTGGTGAATGGAGACTGAATAATTATACTAAAGGGATATTGGGATATAATATCATTGGATACTAATTGACTGCCCATATATTCAGCTATTCATCTGCTAGTAGCTGTGAGGTTTCTAATTAGTCCTCATCTGTGTAAGTCTCATGTTCTCCGAGAAGAACACTCCTATGTGCTGCCACAAGATTTCCCCACTTGGAATAATGGTCTCTAATAGGTACCGAATAACAGATAGTTAGTGGGCATCGATATGTGGATTGAATTGCTGAAATCATAGAAGGAGCCTGTTTTCTACAGAATCCAATATAAAATACTTTTACTAACCTACAAAGCCATCAACAAAGCTGCACCAACATACATTTCCTCTCTTGTCTCAAAATATCTCCCAACTCGACACCTCTGTTCTGCACAAGATATACGTCTCTCATCCACCATCATTACATCCTCCAATTCCAGGTTACAGGACTTTTTCCGAGCTGCACCCACACTATGGAATTCTCTCCCTCACACAATAGGAGTCTCCTCTGGTCTACAAGCTTTCAAGCGTTCTCTGAAAACTCACCTCTTCAGACAAGCTTATAATATTCCTCAACCACCCTCTTAACCTCACTACATTACCCTATTACCATCCGTTACACAATTTCACACAAGACAACTACCCCATGATCAACATTGTTGTGTGACGGAATCATTTAGCTTATGAATCAGTTTTACCTTTGCAGTCTGGCTGGACCAAAATGCAAAATGTAGACTTAACCTCATGTATCAAACTCCCATTGTCCCATAGATTGCAAGCTTGCAAGCAGGGCCATCTCACCTCTTTGTCTGTTTTACCCAGTTTGTTTATTAGTTTACTGTGTTTGTCCCCAATTGTAAAGCGCTACAGAATATGTTGGCGCTATATAAATAATTGTTGATGATGAAAGAGCGATTTACATGGACAAACTGTGCCGATGAACGCTGCAGCTGCATATTGATGCCCACTAACTATCTGTTATTCGGTACCTATTAGAGACCATTATTCCAAGTGGGGAAATCTTGTGGCAGCACATAGGAGTGTTCTTCTCGGAGAGCATGAGACTTACATAGATGAGGACTAATTAGAAACCTCACAGCTACTAGCAGATGAATAGCTGACTGTAACGATACTTACCTCTCCTCGCTCCCCCGCCGCTCCGTCGGACCCGTAAGCCGCACTTCCGGGTTCAGCGGTCACATGACCGTCAGACCTAGGGCGGGGAATTCAAATCTGGGACTTCCTATTTAAACAGCGCTCTGTGTCAGAGCAACTTACCTGTTCCTGGCTCCTGATTCCTGTGTCCTCCTGGTTCCTGCTTCCTGTGTGTATTGATCTCCTGTGTACCGACTCGGCTGGCTGACCTCCCTGATTGCCTGTGCTCCTGACCCGGATTGTCTCACGCTCCTTCCTCTATACGTTTATCTGCCATTTCTGTGTACCGACCTGGCTAGCTGACTTCGCATCTGCTCTGGTGACCCGTGTACCGACCCGGTTTGATTGACTCCGAGATTGTCTCCCGATTCTGTCTGCATTGCCTACCTGTGTACCAACCCGGCCTGTCCGACTATTCTCATCCTGCTCCTATTCCACTGTACTAAATCTTGAGGCAAACCTGAGGACCGCGACCTGCGACTCCTGGCAGCAAAGCCCATCCTGCCTTGCGGCGGTTCTTGGTGAATACCGGGGAGATCATTAGACTCCGCACCTCAGGTAAGCCAGTGCTAATCAAGATTAGTAGTGTATCCAGTAATCCGTTACACTGACTATATTGGGAGTCAATTAATATACAATGATATTATATCCCAATAACCCTTTAGTATAATTATTCAGTCTCCATTCACCAAGAGTCTTTTGAGTCATTTTCTAATGCAATAGATGTCACATGTGAGACGTGCATAACATTATCTTAATGTGACAATTAGGAATGAATGCAGTGTTAACAATTAGATGCTAGTGACACATATCTTTGGAAACTATATTACTGCTTACAATGGCAGAGAATATGCACTGTCAGCGTATGCTAATTATAGCCAATATAAAGCGTTCCTGTAACACTGACCAGAGTCTGTGATTGGCTCTCTCATATCACACTCACTATAATAGAACACTGTTTACGACATTCTAATGGAGACAAGAGCTACTCATGATCCTATTATCATAAAAGGATTCTAAGTCCGTCTCTGGAGGACAATCGTTGATATCTCAACACTCTCAGATTTGTAGCTCATGGTGGCTTTGTCCAGTTACTGAAGGGTCCTATTTATTTTAACACGCATTTTCTTACTTTTTTCACTATTTTTATTTAATATTTCGCCTATAATCCCTAAATAAAGGCTTCGGCCCTGATATATGTATATAGGTGTTTTAACCTGACATTTCAGTGGACTGGAGTGCCGTGCTTTCCAACTCTTCTCCTTTGATCCAATTTGTTGGTTTAACAAAGCAGATAACATGAAGGTTTGCTAAAGCTATGTGATTGAAATATGTTGCTGCACATGTGAAAGGTTTATATACCCTGACATAAGTGTATTGTGTGTAAATGCACATGTGTAAAGTTTATATATCCTGATATAAGTGTATTGTGTGTAAGTGCACATGTGTAACGTTTATATACAAGTTAACCCGTGCATGATACTCATGCATTCTAGTCAAATCAAGCTACTTAAGGTCTTAAAAAGGTTCTTGCAATGCATTTGGGCCTAGCCCAGGCCTCCTCAGGGGAAGAGCGTTACTTCTCGACGCAAGCGGCCTTTTTAATGTGTGTTCATGAGGTAAAATTACCTCACGAAAATGAGTTTGACCCCTCAACTCGTAAATTTAGCCTTTACTACCCCTCCCACGGGGGGAAGGGGGGATGATGGAAGTTAACTGACGTCCCTATTCTAATTTTTTTGTCAAATAATGTCAGTATACCAAATTTCAGGTCAATTGGATGAGCCCTTTCTGAGAAAATAGTTTTTTCCACACACACACACACACACACAAACACACGCCGCTAGGCTTTTACTTTTATATATTAGATAATGCTAAGAATTTAGTAGGTCAATGTATAACTCCGCCCAGCAGGTGGCGCTGCAGCTTGTTTTTTTTTCCACACACAGACTAACACACGCCGCTAGGCTTTTATATTATAGATCCTGATATAAGTGTATTGTGTGTAAATGCACATGTGAAACGTTTATATATCCTGATATAAGTGTATTGTGTGTAAGTGCACATGTGAAATGTTTATATATCCTGATATAAGTGTATTGTGTGTAAATGGACATGTGAAACGTTTATATACCCTGATATAAGTGTATTGTGTGTAAGTGCACATGTGAAACGTCTATATACCCTGATATAAGTGTATTGTGTGTAAGTGGACATGTGAAACGTTTATATATCCTGATATAAGTGTATTGTATGTAAATGGACATGTGAAACGTTTATATACCCTGATATAGGTGTAATGTGTGTAAGTGCACATGTGAAACGTCTATAGACCCTGATATAATTGTATTGTGTGTAAGTGCATATGTGAAACGTCTATATATCCTGATATAAGTGTATTGTGTGTAAGTGCACATGTAAAACGTTTATATATACCCTGATATAAGTGTATTGTGTGTAAGTGCACATGTGAAACGTCTATATACCCTGATATAAGTGTATTGTGTGTAAGTGCACATGTGAAACGTCTCTATACCCTGATATAAGTGTATTGTGTGTAAGTGCACATGTGAAACGTTTATATACCCTGATATAAGTGTATTGTGTGTAAGTGCACATGTGAAACGTTTATATACCCTGATATAAGTGTATTGTGTGTAAGTGCACATGTAAAACGTTTATATATACCCTGATATAAGTGTATTGTGTGTAAGTGCACATGTGAAACGTTTATATACCCTGATATAAGTGTATTGTGTGTAAGTGCACATGTGAAACGTTTATATACCCTGATATAAGTGTATTGTGTCTAAGTGCACATGTGAAACGTTTATATATCCTGATATAAGTGTATTGTGTGTAAGTGCACATGTGAAACGTTTATGTATCCTGATATAACTGTATTGTGTGTAAGTGCATATGTGAAACGTCTCTATACCCGTATATAAGTGTATTGTGTGTAAGTGCACATGTGAAACGTTTATATATCCTGATATAAGTGTATTGTGTGTAAGTGCACATGTGAAACGTTTATATACCCTGATATAAGTGTATTGTGTGTAAGTGCACATGTGAAACGTTTATATACCCTGATATAAGTGTATTGTGTGTAAGTGCACATGTGAAACGTTTATATACCCTGATATAAGTGTATTGTGTGTAAGTGCACATGTGAAACGTTTATATATCCTGATATAAGTGTATTGTGTGTAAGTGCACATGTGAAACGTTTATGTATCCTGATATAACTGTATTGTGTGTAAGTGCATATGTGAAACGTCTCTATACCCGTATATAAGTGTATTGTGTGTAAGTGCACATGTGAAACGTTTATATATCCTGATATAAGTGTATTGTGTGTAAGTGCACATGTGAAACGTTTATATACCCTGATATAAGTGTATTGTGTGTAAGTGCACATGTGAAACGTTTATATACCCTGATATAAGTGTATTGTGTGTAAGTGCACATGTGAAACGTTTATATATCCTGATATAAGTGTATTGTGTGTAAGTGCACATGTGTAACGTTTATATACAAGTTAACCCGTGCATGATACTCATGCATTCTAGTCAAATCAAGCTACTTAAGGTCTTAAAAAGGTTCTTGCAATGCATTTGGGCCTAGCCCAGGCCTCCTCAGGGGAAGAGCGTTACTTCTCGACGCAAGCGGCCTTTTTAATGTGTGTTCATGAGGTAAAATTACCTCACGAAAATGAGTTTGACCCCTCAACTCGTAAATTTAGCCTTTACTACCCCTCCCACGGGGGGAAGGGGGGATGATGGAAGTTAACTGACGTCCCTATTCTAATTTTTTTGTCAAATAATGTCAGTATACCAAATTTCAGGTCAATTGGATGAGCCCTTTCTGAGAAAATAGTTTTTTCCACACACACACACACACACACACACACACACACACACTAACACACGCCGCTAGGCTTTTACTTTTATATATTAGATAATGCTAAGAATTTAGTAGGTCAATGTATAACTCCGCCCAGCAGGTGGCGCTGCAGCTTGTTTTTTTTTCCACACACAGACTAACACACGCCGCTAGGCTTTTATATTATAGATCCTGATATAAGTGTATTGTGTGTAAATGCACATGTGAAACGTTTATATATCCTGATATAAGTGTATTGTGTGTAAGTGCACATGTGAAATGTTTATATATCCTGATATAAGTGTATTGTGTGTAAATGGACATGTGAAACGTTTATATACCCTGATATAAGTGTATTGTGTGTAAGTGCACATGTGAAACGTCTATATACCCTGATATAAGTGCATTGTGTGTAAGTGGACATGTGAAACGTTTATATATCCTGATATAAGTGTATTGTATGTAAATGGACATGTGAAACGTTTATATACCCTGATATAGGTGTAATGTGTGTAAGTGCACATGTGAAACGTCTATAGACCCTGATATAATTGTATTGTGTGTAAGTGCATATGTGAAACGTCTATATATCCTGATATAAGTGTATTGTGTGTAAGTGCACATGTAAAACGTTTATATATACCCTGATATAAGTGTATTGTGTGTAAGTGCACATGTGAAACGTCTATATACCCTGATATAAGTGTATTGTGTGTAAGTGCACATGTGAAACGTCTCTATACCCTGATATAAGTGTATTGTGTGTAAGTGCACGTGTGAAACGTTTATATACCCTGATATAAGTGTATTGTGTGTAAGTGCACATGTGAAACGTTTATATACCCTGATATAAGTGTATTGTGTGTAAGTGCACATGTGAAACGTTTATATACCCTGATATAAGTGTATTGTGTGTAAGTGCACATGTGAAACGTTTATATACCCTGATATAAGTGTATTGTGTGTAAGTGCACATGTGAAACGTTTATATATCCTGATATAAGTGTATTGTGTGTAAGTGCACATGTGAAACGTTTATGTATCCTGATATAACTGTATTGTGTGTAAGTGCATATGTGAAACGTCTCTATACCCGTATATAAGTGTATTGTGTGTAAGTGCACATGTGAAACGTTTATATATCCTGATATAAGTGTATTGTGTGTAAGTGCACATGTGAAACGTTTATATACCCTGATATAAGTGTATTGTGTGTAAGTGCACATGTGAAACGTTTATATACCCTGATATAAGTGTATTGTGTGTAAGTGCACATGTGAAACGTTTATATATCCTGATATAAGTGTATTGTGTGTAAGTGCACATGTGAAACGTTTATGTATCCTGATATAACTGTATTGTGTGTAAGTGCATATGTGAAACGTCTCTATACCCGTATATAAGTGTATTGTGTGTAAGTGCACATGTGAAACGTTTATATATCCTGATATAAGTGTATTGTGTGTAAGTGCACATGTGAAACGTTTATGTATCCTGATATAACTGTATTGTGTGTAAGTGCATATGTGAAACGTCTCTATACCCGTATATAAGTGTATTGTGTGTAAGTGCACATGTGAAACGTCTCTATACCCTGATATAAGTGTATTGTGTGTAAGTGCACATGTGAAACGTTTATATACCCTGATATAAGTGTATTGTGTGTAAGTGCACATGTGAAACGTTTATATACCCTGATATAAGTGTATTGTGTGTAAGTGCACATGTGAAACGTTTATATACCCTGATATAAGTGTATTGTGTGTAAGTGCACATGTGGAACGTTTATATACCCTGATATAAGTGTATTGTGTGTAAGTGCACATGTGAAACGTTTATATATCCTGATATAAGTGTATTGTGTGTAAGTGCACATGTGAAACGTTTATGTATCCTGATATAACTGTATTGTGTGTAAGTGCATATGTGAAACGTCTCTATACCCGTATATAAGTGTATTGTGTGTAAGTGCACATGTGAAACGTTTATATATCCTGATATAAGTGTATTGTGTGTAAGTACACATGTGAAATGTCTCTATACCCTGATATAAGTGTATTGTGTGTAAGTGCACATGTGAAACGTTTATATATCCTGATATAAGTGTATTGTGTGTAAGTGCACATGTGAAATGTTTATATACCCTGATATAAGTGTATTGTGTGTAAGTGCACATGTGAAACTTTTATATATCCTGATATAAGTGTATTGTGTGTAAGTGCACATGTGAAACGTTTATATATACCCTGATATAAGTGTATTGTGTGTAAGTGCACATGTGAAACGTCTATATACCCTGATATAAGTGTATTGTGTGTAAGTGCACATGTGAAACGTTTATATACCCTGATATAAGTGTATTGTGTGTAAGTGCACATGTGAAACGTCTATATACCCTGATATAAGTGTATTGTGTGTAAGTGCACATGTGAAACGTCTCTATACCCTGATATAAGTGTATTGTGTGTAAGTGCACATGTGAAACGTTTATATACCCTTATATAAGTGTATTGTGTGTAAGTGCACATGTGAAACGTTTATATACCCTGATATAAGTGTATTGTGTGTAAGTGCACATGTGAAACGTTTATATACCCTGATATAAGTGTATTGTGTGTAAATGCACATGTGAAACGTTTATATATCCTGATATAAGTGTATTGTGTGTAAGTGCACATGTGAAATGTTTATATATCCTGATATAAGTGTATTGTGTGTAAATGGACATGTGAAACGTTTATATACCCTGATAAAAGTGTATTGTGTGTAAGTGCACATGTGAAACGTCTATATACCCTGATATAAGTGTATTGTGTGTAAGTGGACATGTGAAACGTTTATATATCCTGATATAAGTGTATTGTATGTAAATGGACATGTGAAACGTTTATATACCCTGATATAGGTGTAATGTGTGTAAGTGCACATGTGAAACGTCTATAGACCCTGATATAATTGTATTGTGTGTAAGTGCATATGTGAAACGTCTATATATCCTGATATAAGTGTATTGTGTGTAAGTGCACATGTAAAACGTTTATATATACCCTGATATAAGTGTATTGTGTGTAAGTGCACATGTGAAACGTCTATATACCCTGATATAAGTGTATTGTGTGTAAGTGCACATGTGAAACGTCTCTATACCCTGATATAAGTGTATTGTGTGTAAGTGCACATGTGAAACGTTTATATACCCTGATATAAGTGTATTGTGTGTAAGTGCACATGTGAAACGTTTATATACCCTGATATAAGTGTATTGTGTGTAAGTGCACATGTAAAACGTTTATATATACCCTGATATAAGTGTATTGTGTGTAAGTGCACATGTGAAACGTCTATATATCCTGATATAAGTGTATTGTGTGTAAGTGCACATGTGAAACGTTTATATACCCTGATATAAGTGTATTGTGTGTAAGTGCACATGTGAAACGTCTATATACCCTGATATAAGTGTATTGTGTGTAAGTGCACATGTGAAACGTCTCTATACCCTGATATAAGTGTATTGTGTGTAAGTGCACATGTGAAACGTTTATATACCCTGATATAAGTGTATTGTGTGTAAGTGCACATGTGAAACGTTTATATACCCTGATATAAGTGTATTGTGTGTAAGTGCACATGTAAAACGTTTATATATACCCTGATATAAGTGTATTGTGTGTAAGTGCACATGTGAAACGTTTATATACCCTGATATAAGTGTATTGTGTGTAAGTGCACATGTGAAACGTTTATATACCCTGATATAAGTGTATTGTGTGTAAGTGCACATGTGAAACATTTATATATCCTGATATAAGTGTATTGTGTGTAAGTGCACATGTGAAACGTTTATGTATCCTGATATAACTGTATTGTGTGTAAGTGCATATGTGAAACGTCTCTATACCCGTATATAAGTGTATTGTGTGTAAGTGCACATGTGAAACGTTTATATATCCTGATATAAGTGTATTGTGTGTAAGTGCACATGTGAAACGTTTATATACCCTGATATAAGTGTATTGTGTGTAAGTGCACATGTGAAACGTTTATATACCCTGATATAAGTGTATTGTGTGTAAGTGCACATGTGAAACGTTTATATATCCTGATATAAGTGTATTGTGTGTAAGTGCACATGTGTAACGTTTATATACAAGTTAACCCGTGCATGATACTCATGCATTCTAGTCAAATCAAGCTACTTAAGGTCTTAAAAAGGTTCTT
This sequence comes from Mixophyes fleayi, assembly GCF_038048845.1. NCBI lineage: Eukaryota > Metazoa > Chordata > Amphibia > Anura > Limnodynastidae > Mixophyes > Mixophyes fleayi. The sequence goes on along the minus strand of NC_134404.1, from coordinate 31,725,651 downwards.
GCAATGCATTTGGGCCTAGCCCAGGCCTCCTCAGGGGAAGAGCGTTACTTCTCGACGCAAGCGGCCTTTTTAATGTGTGTTCATGAGGTAAAATTACCTCACGAAAATGAGTTTGACCCCTCAACTCGTAAATTTAGCCTTTACTACCCCTCCCACGGGGGGAAGGGGGGATGATGGAAGTTAACTGACGTCCCTATTCTAATTTTTTTGTCAAATAATGTCAGTATACCAAATTTCAGGTCAATTGGATGAGCCCTTTCTGAGAAAATAGTTTTTTCCACACACACACACACACACACACACACACACACACACACACTAACACACGCCGCTAGGCTTTTACTTTTATATATTAGATAATGCTAAGAATTTAGTAGGTCAATGTATAACTCCGCCCAGCAGGTGGCGCTGCAGCTTGTTTTTTTTTCCACACACAGACTAACACACGCCGCTAGGCTTTTATATTATAGATCCTGATATAAGTGTATTGTGTGTAAATGCACATGTGAAACGTTTATATATCCTGATATAAGTGTATTGTGTGTAAGTGCACATGTGAAATGTTTATATATCCTGATATAAGTGTATTGTGTGTAAATGGACATGTGAAACGTTTATATACCCTGATATAAGTGTATTGTGTGTAAGTGCACATGTGAAACGTCTATATACCCTGATATAAGTGTATTGTGTGTAAGTGGACATGTGAAACGTTTATATATCCTGATATAAGTGTATTGTATGTAAATGGACATGTGAAACGTTTATATACCCTGATATAGGTGTAATGTGTGTAAGTGCACATGTGAAACGTCTATAGACCCTGATATAATTGTATTGTGTGTAAGTGCATATGTGAAACGTCTATATATCCTGATATAAGTGTATTGTGTGTAAGTGCACATGTAAAACGTTTATATATACCCTGATATAAGTGTATTGTGTGTAAGTGCACATGTGAAACGTCTATATACCCTGATATAAGTGTATTGTGTGTAAGTGCACATGTGAAACGTCTCTATACCCTGATATAAGTGTATTGTGTGTAAGTGCACATGTGAAACGTTTATATACCCTGATATAAGTGTATTGTGTGTAAGTGCACATGTGAAACGTTTATATACCCTGATATAAGTGTATTGTGTGTAAGTGCACATGTGAAACGTTTATATACCCTGATATAAGTGTATTGTGTGTAAGTGCACATGTGAAACGTTTATATACCCTGATATAAGTGTATTGTGTGTAAGTGCACATGTGAAACGTTTATATATCCTGATATAAGTGTATTGTGTGTAAGTGCACATGTGAAACGTTTATGTATCCTGATATAACTGTATTGTGTGTAAGTGCATATGTGAAACGTCTCTATACCCGTATATAAGTGTATTGTGTGTAAGTGCACATGTGAAACGTTTATATATCCTGATATAAGTGTATCGTGTGTAAGTGCACATGTGAAACGTTTATATACCCTGATATAAGTGTATTGTGTGTAAGTGCACATGTGAAACGTTTATATACCCTGATATAAGTGTATTGTGTGTAAGTGCACATGTGAAACGTTTATATATCCTGATATAAGTGTATTGTGTGTAAGTGCACATGTGAAACGTTTATGTATCCTGATATAACTGTATTGTGTGTAAGTGCATATGTGAAACGTCTCTATACCCGTATATAAGTGTATTGTGTGTAAGTGCACATGTGAAACGTTTATATATCCTGATATAAGTGTATTGTGTGTAAGTGCACATGTGAAACGTTTATGTATCCTGATATAACTGTATTGTGTGTAAGTGCATATGTGAAACGTCTCTATACCCGTATATAAGTGTATTGTGTGTAAGTGCACATGTGAAACGTCTCTATACCCTGATATAAGTGTATTGTGTGTAAGTGCACATGTGAAACGTTTATATACCCTGATATAAGTGTATTGTGTGTAAGTGCACATGTGAAACGTTTATATACCCTGATATAAGTGTATTGTGTGTAAGTGCACATGTGAAACGTTTATATACCCTGATATAAGTGTATTGTGTGTAAGTGCACATGTGGAACGTTTATATACCCTGATATAAGTGTATTGTGTGTAAGTGCACATGTGAAACGTTTATATATCCTGATATAAGTGTATTGTGTGTAAGTGCACATGTGAAACGTTTATGTATCCTGATATAACTGTATTGTGTGTAAGTGCATATGTGAAACGTCTCTATACCCGTATATAAGTGTATTGTGTGTAAGTGCACATGTGAAACGTTTATATATCCTGATATAAGTGTATTGTGTGTAAGTACACATGTGAAATGTCTCTATACCCTGATATAAGTGTATTGTGTGTAAGTGCACATGTGAAACGTTTATATATCCTGATATAAGTGTATTGTGTGTAAGTGCACATGTGAAATGTTTATATACCCTGATATAAGTGTATTGTGTGTAAGTGCACATGTGAAACTTTTATATATCCTGATATAAGTGTATTGTGTGTAAGTGCACATGTGAAACGTTTATATATACCCTGATATAAGTGTATTGTGTGTAAGTGCACATGTGAAACGTCTATATACCCTGATATAAGTGTATTGTGTGTAAGTGCACATGTGAAACGTTTATATACCCTGATATAAGTGTATTGTGTGTAAGTGCACATGTGAAACGTCTATATACCCTGATATAAGTGTATTGTGTGTAAGTGCACATGTGAAACGTCTCTATACCCTGATATAAGTGTATTGTGTGTAAGTGCACATGTGAAACATTTATATACCCTTATATAAGTGTATTGTGTGTAAGTGCACATGTGAAACGTTTATATACCCTGATATAAGTGTATTGTGTGTAAGTGCACATGTGAAACGTTTATATACCCTGATATAAGTGTATTGTGTGTAAGTGCACATGTGAAACGTTTATATACCCTGATATAAGTGTATTGTGTGTAAGTGCACATGTGAAATGTTTATATATCCTGATATAACTGTATTGTGTGTAAGTGCATATGTGAAACGTCTCTATACCCGTATATAAGTGTATTGTGTGTAAGTGCACATGTGAAACGTTTATATATCCTGATATAAGTGTATTGTGTGTAAGTGCACATGTGAAACGTTTATATACCCTGATATAAGTGTATTGTGTGTATGTGCACATGTGAAACGTCTCTATACCCTGATATAAGTGTATTGTGTGTAAGTGCACATGTGAAACGTTTATATACCCTGATATAAGTGTATTGTGTGTAAGTGCACATGTAAAACGTTTATATATCCTGATATAAGTGTATTGTGTGTAAGTGCACATATGAAATGTTTATATACCCTGATATAAGTGTATTGTGTGTAAGTGCACATGTGAAACGTTTATATACCATGATATAAGTGTATTGTGTGTAAGTGCACATGTGAAACGTTTATATACCCTGATATAAGTGTATTGTGTGTAAGTGCACATGTGAAACGTTTCTATACCCTGATATAAGTGTGTTGTGTGTAAGTGCACATGTGTAACGTTTATATACCCTGATATAAGTGATTGTATTGTGTGTAAGTGCACATGTGTAACCTCCATATATCCTGATATAAGTGTGTTGTGTGTAAGTGCACATGTGTAACGTTTATATACCCTGATATAAGTTATTGTATTGTGTGTAAGTGCACATGTGTAACGTTTATATACCCTGATATAAGTTATTGTATTGTGTGTAAGTGCACATGTGTAACCTCTATATATCCTGATATAAGTATATCGTGTGTAAGTGCACAGTGACTTAGAGGACACAGCCTGGCTGTCATCTGTGTAACCCGCCTCAGTCCCCAGCCCACACTTCTGATTGGATGCCTGCCTTGCTCGGCCACACTGATTGGTTGGCCGGGTGGGATCCATGGGCACCTGCTCGCGGCAGTTCCATTGATCGCTACAACCTCGTCTGTCATTCATAGCCAAGGGCCACGCCCTCCGCGTGACGTCACCAGCTGTCAAGCGCTGCCCGGGGCCAGGTGTGCCAGGTGTACCAGGCGTGCCCAGTCAGCTGCTGAGGATGCTGGAGCTGCTCTCTCTCCCATACCCCGTGCTGGGGGTCCTGCTGGCCCTCCTGGCCGGGCTACTGACAAGGAGCTTACTCTCTAGAGGGCCCCAAAGCCTCCCGCCTCCCCCCTGCATCCGGGGCTGGATCCCCTGGCTGGGGGCAGCTTTGGAGATGGGGAAAGCTCCCCTGCAGTTCATAGAGAGAGCCAGGCAGAAGGTAAATGGCACTACTGACCAGACAGATGAAGTGGCACTGCCGGGCATCAGGCTGCACTCTCCACCTATTGCTTATTATTACAGTTATTTCAGTTTATGACTATTTAATTTTGCGATTGATTGATTGACACATTTTTTGCAATTCGTGAATGACAGTATTTTGCACCAGTCATTAGCAGTATGTTGTAATTTTTTATTTACACATTTTTTGCAATTCGTGAGTGACAATATTTTGCACCTGTCATTAGCTGTATGTTGTACTTTTTTATTGTCAGTATTTTATAATTTTTCAATGAATTTTTTTTTTTGTTTGCAACTATGATCCTTTTTATGTGGCATTTGACAGGTTGCATAGTGACTACCCTCTAATCCTTTAACATAATCGTTTTAAGATATGTGTACATAGTTGCATTAGTAGGACTGGTGCACAGTTGTGAATTACTGTATGTCACAGGATAGGGGATTCAGTCACTGCTTTGAGGAGACTGAAGTTACATTTTTGTTCACTTTGTCATAAGACTTAAATTGTACACGGAACTTTTATCATTGCTTTATTATGGGGTGTTCTCTATGTTCAATAACAAATATGTAACTTTGTACAATATCTTACTAGTATCTTCTTCAATCTGTTGGATAGCCGTAAAAATGACCACTCTTCTTATTATGGGCTTCATTGATCTGTCATGTCAGGTCATTACTAAATAATCAAACAAAAGAGAGAGTTTGAATAGATGATACATAAATAATTACATGTCCATGATCAGGGAATTGTGGGTAGTGGCCATGGAACATTGCTTCCTGGCCTATTTGCCGGACAATCGAGCCATTAGCCCTTGTTGGCCATTGGTCCAAACCAAGTTACAGACTTCATGATCCCAATGCCTGCACAATATTCAGAGCAATTTCCTCATGTCTGCTTAATTAGGGCTAAAAGAGGTCTTAGCCTTCTAGACCCTTCAGAGTCTGGTTTATTGATTATTTATTGATTCATTAATTAACATGGTACATTAAATAGAAAACAATAATTCATAAGAGGATTTCACCAAAACACAATTTCCTTGTTGTTCAATTGTAGTAAACTGGGCTTAATTAATTAATTAATTTACAAACATTATGCAATAATTTAACATCCATTCAATAAATCAGGCCAGGTTATTGAAGGTAGACATCCGGCGGGCGTAGGAAAAATGGGAACGTACAAGTGGGTAGCAAGAGAAATGGGTTATGTTGGCACATCTAAAAATCAACTTCTGTTCTTGGCAATCTGAGCCAAGGCTAACATGTTCCTTATCTCAATGACCTGATTTGTTTGCTTGTATTGGACCTCTGATATCAGGTATCGCTGTTATCACGGCTTCCTGATGGTGGCGGGAGTCTTGCAATCATCCATCTGACCAGTAGATGGAGACAGACTTTTCATTAAAATTAAAATAATAAAGTCACAAAAGTAATAAATAGAAAAAAAATATATAATTATATTTATGAAAGGGGAAAAAAATTCTGTATTTAAATAATAAAGCATTTTTCAGGTAGGCAGTCTCTGCTATGGCTATCCAGAGATGGTGATATCAGTAGGAGGTAGATGTGATACTTGTACCCCTACTGTGTATGGTAAATAGGCTTCGCCATGCTTTTCCTTTTCCCCATACCAAGTATGTTTTCTTCAAAAATATTGATCTCGCCTTCCACCTCAGTCCATGGCCTTCCCAGCTTCCACAACGCACGAAGATCAAATCATGTCCTCGCCTTCCTACCTGACAACCATATCTGAATATCGTTACCCTGAACTGTGTATAGTCATTAATCTTTCCATATTACAGCGTCCATATAAACCAGTACAGAGGTACAGTGCTAGAATCAATCCATCTTATCAATGTCTCCCAAGCTGCTCATATTCCGTACAAATGTACAATGTGGTCATATAATGAATACATTAACAATATAATGTAGTGAATTATTATTCCTTGTTAAACTAAAACTTCTCACCAGAGGCAAACATCAAACTATACCATACTTGCCAACTCTTCCTGAATGTCAGGGAGACTCCCTGAACTAGGGGAGATTTCTCTCACTCCCTGAAGAGTCTGGCATTCTCCCTGATGCTGAGCCAGTACAAGATGTGGTTGGCTTCGCCATCTGTGGCATGATGACAAAGTTCAGAAATTGTGTCCTATGTCCATGTATTGATGCCTATGGAGGTGGCCATTTTCATGGAGACCAAGATTTAATCAATGACTGGTAAGAAAACATGACTTCAGTAATGGAGACAGAAATGTAAAAGACACTTCAGTCTCTAGAGATTCATTAGCTGCTTCTCTTTAACGCATAGTTGCCTACTTTCCCGGAATGTGCGGGAGACTCCTGCATTACTGGGAGACTTCCCGTGCTCCCGGGAGAGCAAGGCAACCTCCTGGTTCTCACTCCCACATAGATAAGTGGCGGGGAGGGGGGGCTTAATGACGCAATTATCACGTCATCTTAGCCCCACCCCTGCTGTAATTGGCCAACATTGTGACAATCGTTTAGGGGCGGTGCCAAAATGATGCAATTCATCAAGCTCCGCCCCCGCATGCCCACCTCCCCCGGGATCTCCCTGAAGCTAACCAGGAAAAGTTGGCAAGTATAAACTATACAGGTATATAAGTAAAAATATAATAGATAAAAACAGAAAGAAGTAGGGTTAGATGCCAGAAGGAAGACAAAGCACAAATCAGTCCGGTTTAAAATGAAGAGATCTATTTATCATCCAGCAGCAATAACACAGATCTTCTGTTGCTGCGAGACACTTAGTTCACACGTGTGTAGTACAACTGTAAGCTGAGATGGCGATAGGATGACGCAAGCAGTTAATAGACTAACCAACGCTTTGTACCGCTGACTGCACAGCACTGCGGTATCTGTGTAACCTCATAAATAAATGATGATGGGTCCTCACAGTCGGAAAGTGTGACTTGGTTATTGAGCAGCTAATGCACTAGTAATTCTGCTCTTTAACGGTTTCCCCAAGTCCAACAATTCCCATAGTTGAATGGCCAGATATGTGCAGGACTAGTGCTGTACCCCTTTCTCTGGGCACTCTGATGAACAGATTGGTAGCTGAGCTGCCACCACAACTTTTAGGGGAGAATTCAATTGCCAGCGATGTGGGGATCAGACATCGCGCCGTGCACATTGCCGGCAATTACTGGAGAAATCTCCGCTCATTTACCCTCGCACCTGTATGGGTGGAGATTGCTGTTAAATCTCCACCGCAAAGTGTCTCATGCACATTGCAGAGACACTTCACGGCTAATTGAATTCCCCCCTTAATTTCATGTCTCCGTCTTTCTCTGTCTCTCCTCACTCCAACCTTATTACATCACCAGAAGCTAAGACTCCAGTCACCAATGTCTGCTTTATGGCCAGTGACTGATAATGGTTCTGTCTTACGGTAGCCACACGCACTTTCCCCCCCACAGCCTCTGGTCCATACCTTTTTTTTTTTTTTAAAGTAATTTTTATTGGGGTTTTTTCAAAACAAAACAATGAGATTAAAACATACCAAGAGAATGTATAAACATACTGTATACATACAGGGCTGCCAAGAGGAATTCAGGGCCCCGGTACAACAAATTCGTGGGGCCCCCCTCAAATTTTTCGGGAATGTGGTCATGCATTTGGGGGCGTGGCAAATGTGCCATTGGGGCGTGGCTAACACATCAAAATCACTAGGCTCTCAGCCCGAGCGTCACATATGTCCAAGCACTCCTGACTTTCAGGACGTCTAGCACCAAAGTGTAGTATAGAAAGAATGCAGTGTGTACACAAAGACTTCAGTCTTGGCCTCCACCTTACATTGGACACAACACTCACCAAAAATTTACATTGTCCCTACTAGAATCACAACATTTCACATACTGTCCTGCTCTCTCCTACCTGTTCTTCTCATTTCACCACCTGTGGCTGCATGTTTCTTTAGTTGCGGCTGGTCTTGATCCTGGAATGCTGGGGGCCCTATTTGGAAAAAAATAGCTACATTTAGATAATTCCAAACAACCCTGGCGTTAAATCAGTACCATCCACGATTAATAATTAGGCCTTCTTCCAGCTCCAATATTACAATAATGTGCCCCTTCATCATCGCCATGCCTTATGATCACACTGCGCCCTCCATGCTGCTTTTGCCCCTTTCATCTGGCTCCCCTTCATCACACTATACTATGCTTCTCCCCCCCTTTTTCAATCCCACTGTGCCATGCCTCCACTTATTTTTAACCCCACTGTGCCATGCTGCCCACCACTTTTTAACCCCACTGTGCCATGCTGACCCCTGTTTTTTAACCCCTCTGTGCCATGCTGCCCCGTTTTTTAACCCCTCTGTGCCCCCCCTAATTTTTTAACCCCTCTGTCATGCCGCCTCCCCGTTTTTTAACCCCTCTGTGCCCCCCCTCATTTTTTAACATCTGTCATGCTGCCCCCCCGTTTTTTAACCCCTTTGTGCCCCCCTCATTTTTTTAACCCCTCTGTCATGCTGCCCCCCCGTTTTTTAACCCCTTTGTGCCCCCCTCATTTTTTAACCCCTCTGTCATGCTGCCCCCCCTTTTTAACCCCTCTATGCCCCCCTCATTTTTTAACCCCACTGTGCCATGCTGCCCACCATTTTTTAACCCCACTGTGCCATGCTGACCCCTGTTTTTAACCCCACTGTGCCATGCTGCCCCGTTTTTTAACCCCACTGTGCCATGCTGACCCCTGTTTTTTAACCCCACTGTGCCATGCTGCCCCGTTTTTTAACCCCTCTGTGCCCCCCCCTAATTTTTTAACCCCTCTGTCATGCCGCCTCCCGGTTTTTTAACCCCTCTGTGCCCCCCCTCATTTTTTAACCCCTCTGTCATGCTGCCCCCCCCCCCGTTTTTTAACCCCTTTGTGCCCCCCTCATTTTTTAACCCCTCTGTCATGCTCCCCCCCCCATTTTTTAACCCCTCTCTCATGCCGCCCCCCCCCCCGTTTTTTAACCCCTCTGTGCCCCCCCTCATTTTTTAACCCCCCTGTCATGCTGCCCCCCTTTTTAACCCCTCTGTGCCCCCCCTCATTTTTTAACCCCCCCTGTCATGCTACCCCCCTTTTTTAACCCCTCGGTGCCCCCCCTCGTTTTCCTCCCTTCACTTACCTTTTCTCCTTTCTTGGTCTTCTCTGCTGCTCTGTGCTCCAGACTGACTGAATGCTGGGCATGACATGATGACATCACACCCGGCATTCAGACAGTCTGAATGGAGCACAGAGCAGCAGAGAGGAGGGATGCCGGCGCCGCGATCAGGTGAGTATGTTGTTCTTTTTTATAAACTAGCCCCCTCCCCCCACCAACGTCCGAGCCCCCCCGCAAACAAAAAAAAAAAAAGCAAAAAAAAAAGAGAATGAAAAAAATGTTTTGAAAACAATAAATAAAAAATCAGCAGCACAAGGGCCCGGGCCGGGCCCCCTGACATGCCCGGGCTGGGCCCCCTGACATGCCCGGGCCCGGGTAATTAGTACTCACTCCCCCCCCCCCCCCCCCCATCGGCGGCCCTGTATACATATGAAACTCAATAGAGTTTACACACAATAATAGAAAGACTTAGATTAATTCTCTAAAATCCGGTATGTTATTTATGGAAAAGAAAAACGTTGTTTGTTTTTATTTTTCAGAGGGAGGGGGGAGACGAACAATAGGGGAAGGAAAGGTGGGTTATGGTAATGGGGAGGGGAACAGGAGAGTATTCTACTCATTGTATTATGCATCAGATTGTAGGGTAGAGAGCCATTAACCCGTGTGGCTATATGAAGAACGAATTAAATCAGAATTTTCCAGAACTTATATGCGTAATGATCCTTCTTACACCTGACAGGGGTACCTATCCAAACCAACAGAGATTTGTCAACCGGTTGTCAAGGGAGGTTCAGCATCATAGTGATTCGTCCAGAAAGACCAAGTGTTTTTGAAGTTCACTGGTTTGTCTTTGAGGAGAGCTGTAAAGCTTTCCATCCTTCAAACTGACCAAATTTTGTTGATAGTGGCTGAGAATGAGGGGGGAGAGGTGTTTTTCCATAGAGCGGCAATTAAACATTTAGAGGCATATAATATATGATTAATAAGTTTTTGCGTGGAGCGACTAGTGCCCGGGAGCCGTCTAGGAAGAAGCGAGTATTGGGGGGACTCGGGCATTTTAACCAGTGCAATATCCTTGATGAGAATATGAATTTGTTGCCAATGAGGTCGCATTTTAGGGCAACACCACCAAACATGCAGCAGGGTACCCCGCAAGCCACACCCTCTCCAACATCTGTCTGCTCCATACATTATGTATCAGATGTTCCCCATACACCTTAGATTGTAAGCTGACGTGGACAAAGCCGGCTTTACCTTCTGTTTCATGCCTTTGTCCGGGCAGCACGGTGGCTAAGTGGTTAGCACTTCTGCCTCACATTGCTGGGGTCATGAGTTCAATTCCCGACCATGGCCTTATCTGTGGGGAGTTTGTTTGTTCTCCTCGTGTTTGCATGGGTTTCCTCCAGGTGCTCTGGTTTCCTCCCACACTCCAAAAACATACTAGTAGGTTAATTGGCTGCTATGAAAATTGACCCTAGTCTCTGTGTCTGTGTATGTATGTTAGAGAATTTAGACTGTAAGCCCCAATGGGGCAGGGACTGATGTGAGTGAGTTCTCTGTACAGCGCTGCGGAGTCAGTGGCGCTATATAAATAAATGATGATGATGATTGTATGAAATCTGCATTAAGATTCCCTCAATGTTCAGCGCTGTGTAATATGTCAGTGCTCTATAAATGGGGATGGTGATTATATTTGGACAGACCTGTTATAGGAGTGATGTGTGGAATTTTGTTTTCCAGCACGGTCCGGTCTTCACGGTGGTGGCAGCAGGAAACAGGCTCACCTTCGTGAGTGGGGATGAAGGAGTCTCCGCCTTCTTCACTTCCAAACACGTGGACTTCCAGCAAGCAGTGCAGAAACCGGTCCTGTACACGGGTAAGAGCTCCTGCCTCTGGCTCATTCCTACAGATGATACCTCACGTTGTCTTCTGTGCATTAGTTCATCGTTCTCCAAAGAAATTCTGTCTTTTTCTAGTTAATCTTTGAGAAATGTGGACCCGTCAACGGTTTTATATTTGATTGTTGGCCATAACACTTAGCGGGCTTTGACCGTGTCCAGCAAAGACAGTGCAGGTGGGATCTGTGCACCGGCTTAGCGTCTCTGTGTGACCCAGAGCCATTGTCCAGATGGAAGCCAGCTTAGATTGTGCACTGTATAAATACAGTGTTTGCTCTGTCTCCTTAATATACAGACCTGTGGAATGTTGGTAACTTGTTTATATAAGATAATACTAGCATCTAAAGCAGACCTGTTACTTAAACTCAGAGGAGACAGTCATTATGTGAGCAGAGCTAACATTCATGAGAGTGCAGCATATCGTTATTCCAGAAACCATTGACTCAAAAATATAATCTGGTTTTACGATTACTAGTCAGGCAGTGACTCAGTGATGATCCTGTGAGAAGGACCTGAGAGCTTTGTGCCTAAAGAAGAAGTAAGTTCACAGAATCTTTAACTTGCACAGCCAGAGACAAGTCTATAGAGTTACATCTTGTGTAGCGAACAAAGCAAGTATGTGCTTTTTGAATGACAGGATTTTGCTATCGAGTATATATAAAATTCTACTTAAAGACATTATCCTGGCAGAAACAAGTTCCCTGAATACTCCTTAACTCTGTTCCGGACAGTCGGTCTTTGTTGTACTTTAAGTGCCTTATGCTGAGTTGCACATACTCCAGTTTACGTAGTATAAATGATGAACGCTGTGTATACTCATAAAGAGAGGTCACGTATCTGTGCACATGCAGTGTTGGAAGCATCTGACTCCTTATCGCCAACAATAGCTAGCGGGTTCTGATTGGCTGATTGCGGATTCACCTCTGAAGCTGATAGATGATATCGCTGTTCATTGATGCATATATGATAGGATTTATTTTGTGGGCATATATTTTAAAGTATTTATTTTTTTCTACTTTTATATGCTAGAACGATTATATGCAGCCTAATAGTAAATGTGTCTTTTCGCTATCAAAACAATTGTTAACAAACTTTTCTTGTGCTTATGGGCATGTGGGTGTATGTATGTCCGACGTGCGGAGCTGGGAGCATCTTGACTCAGTATTTGGGCATATATATGCTATTTTTACAGGAGGCTTTTTTAGCGCCAAGTCTGCTTAACATGAGTCCTTTCAGCTTTCGGCCTTAAGAGATCTTGTTTTTCAGGAAAGAAAAGTCACATTGCACTTTGCAGAGTGTTGCTCAGCATTGGAGTTACCACGCTCGTAGGGTGTGGGGCCACTAAGGGGCCCTGCGATGTAGTGTTCCATCCCTGCTGTTGCTATATCCCTAGGTTAACTCTTTCAGCTCCCATAAGTCACTGGCAAATTATCAGGCTACATGTTTGAACAGCCTACACAATTGAATTCACTGTGTGCAGAGGACAGCTCAGCATTAAATAAGGCTTCAGGACCTTGCAGTAAGTACAAGAAAGTAACCCTCCTGTCTTTAATCACTATGTGCAGCTTCTATTGAGAAGAAAAACTTCTTCAAGTCGCACAGCGCTATCCACGAGATGATAAAGCTGAGGCTGTCCCAGAACAGGCTGAATCTACACGTTACCCGCCTGGGCAGTGAGTTTACCACCCACCTGGGGCAGCTGAAGCCGCAGGGCACCGAGGAACTCTACGACCTGGTCAGGTAAGAGGGTTTACTCGGGGTCACAGAGGAGAAGGGTGCCAGTTATGTGATACTTTTATGGGGTGATTCACTTTCTGCCGCTACAAAATCAGCTTTGGCCCCGCCCTTCTCTCAATTTGCGCAACTGCTTTTAGTCTTTTACTAAGGTACTTCGGTGTATGGAGCAAGATGATGGCGCTTGCAGAGGAGCAGCCGGCCCGAGGGGAGGAATTAGGGAGTGAAACTATTCCTAGTAAGGTAGATAGCAGGTACCAGGGTTTACGGTCATATTACTGTACTAATTTACACAGAGTAGCAATCTCTATGGAGAGATAAGATCGAGATAGGAATGCCACTATGGGAGTCATGTAGCGTAAGGGAATTTACGTATACCAGAACTGTTCAAATTTTAGCGCGTCTGTCCCTATTTTCATAGTTGCATGAAGAAATGTGGCCTACACATTGGGTGTGTGGTTATGGCAAGCTAGGGTCATTACTGGGTAGAACTGTATCTTTTGTTGGCAGGTTCTGGACACGCCTACTGCAAAACATGGGCGTGGCCAAATGTGCCTGATTGTTTATTTTACCTTTTTTTAAAAAAATTGAATATGGTGGAAGATATTCAGTTAGAATGATCAAGGAGGCTAGAAGGATGAATGGAACTAAATAATAAATGAACAGAAGTCAGTCGAGAGCAGACTAGAAGAGACGTAGGCCATTCATGTTCTACATAAATAATAGTGCTTGTATTAATTAGTGGTACTTCCTTGAGATAAATAGATTGAAAATCTGCTATGATCTATCCTCTGGGAAACTGAGATTGATCCCTGCCCTTTCTGCTGTGTTATCATTCTGGGCCTGACTCATGAAGGAGAGAAAAACAAGAAAAAAAAGGAGTAAATTTGCTACTGGACAGACCATGTTACAATGCAAGGGGTGCAAATTATTTTATTATTTTGCACATAAGGAAAACACTGGCTGCTTTTTCATGTAGGACACAAATACTTGATAGCTTTATTTTTACACTGAAATTCATAGTTGATCTAGGACATGTCCTACCCCAACAATCTGTCCCCATATTTTAAATTTACCTCCCCCCTCAAATGCAACATGGTTTTGCCAAAGTGCAAAGTTACTTCTTTTTTTTTTGCTTTGCTTTCCTTAATGAATCAGGCCCAGAGTGAGAACACAGCTGAAAGGGCAGGGATTTAGCTCAGTTTTCCAGTGGATAGGTCAAGGTAGTACCACTAATTAATACAAGCACTATTATTTATGTAGAACATTCAGTATCTACTATGCCGTTCATCATGCATCAGTATGAATAAGTTATTCCAGGTAGGTCTTCAATCCGTCAGTGATAATCTATGCTGTAGTAGCAGTTTATTATATATATCGGTATCATGTTGTTCCGTTGTTTAGAGAAGCTTCCCTCCGTGTCTCAATCTATATTCGTCATAGCACTTATGTTTGATACAGTTCTTATAAAATGATATCCAATAGACATAATATTGCCCCATTTAATATTTGTACAGCGAGTGGGTTACGCTTTGCAGCTATCCTGCTTCTGTTTACTGTGGATCGCAATTATTAATGTGCTGCTGGGTCGAATATTACTCTGATACCAAACATAGCTCACATTGTGATCCAATGGGATTCAGTAGCTATTGGGCATCCTTATTTCTGCCCCTTACTTCTACCCATAACCACCAATGCTGGAATGGAATTCCTTTAGGAATAATATGTGACATAAGTTAGCATATAGTCTGCAGTGCTCATATAACAAATAGGCTGTAGCTTGTACTTCTCCTGCTTGAATTATTGTGGACTATTCTGTATCTTGTAACACAAAGAGCTTTGCATGTAGCAAGTGTTGCATTATTGATTAGACAGATCCATTTCTATTCTGGTAGTCTGCCATTAATTCTCGACACACAAACACACACTCTATTCTAAATCCTGGTATTCTTTTGTTCATTCATGACCCTATAATGTATATTGTCACTTAGCACTAAACAAGCATCAGCACAGGCAGAAACACCTTACGCGTTTTGCCATATGGTTTCGACAAGTTGGAAAGTTGGTCGGCATGTTGTACATAGGCTGGTATTTTGTTTTTATAATTATATTCTTCTTCATTCAATCTAACTAAAAATACCATGTACAGATAAATATTTGGTGGTGGCAGCCGGTCTATGATGATAGGTATGGTAGGTGACTTCCAATAAATTGAAATGAGGGTTTTTGCTGCGTTCAATAAGTGTATTTATTATATGTTGTTATACTTTTGTACAGGGAATGGATTGTTGTGAAAGCAGGGCTACCAGGGGGTTAATTGCACCCAAAGCTGAAAATTTTGTTGTGAGTGGAATATTGTAAGTAAATCCTACTCCACGACGCATTTTGCGTGCCCACCCGCCATTGCTCTGCTAGTTTTCCCACATTCCTGCCGCCAGAAAAAAGCTTGGGTTTTGAAATGGATCTGCAGACCTGGGGGTAAATTTATCAAGCTGCGGGTTTGAAAAAGTGGAGATGTTGCCTATAGCAACCAATCAAATTCTAGCTGTCATTTATTTGGTGCATTCTACAAAGTGACAGCTAGAATCTGATTGGCTGCTGTAGGCAACATCTCCACTTTTTTCAAACCCTCAGCTTGATACATTTATCCCCTGGTCTTTCTTCAGTCAAGGCAAGATGTTCTCCATGGACAAAATGCTGCCAGTGGGAGTGTGCAGGAGCAAGTGGGTCATCACAGATATAAGGAAACGTTGGGGCATCCCCAGGATTCCGCACCTTGCTAAGTAACTTTTGGGATCAAGTCGTACTTAAAATATTGCACCTAAAACTAAATGTAATTTTCTGGTTAAATTAGGCTTTCAGGTTTCATGTAACAGTATGTGCAGTGTCAGCCAGTTGGGGCAAGTTGGGCTACCCGTCCATTAGATATGTATAGTGCTATCCATTCTTTTTTTAATACTGTAAGGTTTAATTGCCTTATGCAAATGAGCCTGTTAATCTACCATGATAATACTGTTACTTGTGTTCTTTGGTTTGGGCATTGTATTGTTTACTCTATAGCTCTCCTGGTTGTAACCTTTTGTCTGACTGCACTGGCACATCCTCTGTAAGATCACGTCTCAGTGAATGTATGTGACTCTCTGTCAGGCGTATCATGTATCCCGCCGTGGTGGACACCTTGTTTGGGAAAGGAATGTGCCCCACCAGCAAGGAGACAATAAAAGAATTTGAGGATCATTTCCGCAAGTTTGACGAAGGCTTTGAGTACGGCTCACAAATACCTGAGTGGTTCTTAAGGTAAGTGATTGCCCTACCTACCACAGATTACTGGAAATGGCATTATCACTATTGTTGTTCATTTATGTAGCCATATATAATGCAGCGCTGTACAGAAAATATTTCTTCTCAGTCTCTGCTCCGCTGGAGCTTACAATCTATCGGGCCACATACACACACTACAGTCCATTTTGTCAGCAGCCAATTAACCTACCATAATGTTTTTGGAATGTGGAAGGAAACCGGAGCACTCGGAGGAAACCCACGCAAACACAGGGACATACAGGTTCCACACGGATAAGGCTCTGATTGGAATCACACTCATGACACCAGCGCTGTGAGGCAGCAATGCTAACCACAGTGCCACCCTTTATTAGTGTTTGTAGTCTGTAACCGTATTTGTAATGGTGATGTATCAAGCAACAACGTGATGTGGCCACATACTCTGCTAACTCTTTGTTCGCACACTGTCCCCATTTGGAACAAACGAGAGTTGGAAGGTATTAAACATGAGGTGTTTGTTGCCTGTTGCATTTGTTGGGGACATGCGGTTCTGCGGCTTGGAACCTAGAAACTCAAACTGCATGCGATCTGCGACGGTTTGCAATCACCTAAACCGCATGTGGTTTTGGCAAAAGTGCATTTTTCAGACATGTTTCTGAGAGGTGAGATAGCTGAAACATCATACTGTTTGAGCTATCCGCTCATTCAGGACATAAGGCAGACAACATTGGTGTATTAAATTATGTGGGCAATAATTATTTGTGCATTGAGGAGACAATATTAATTTATACTTTTATTAAAGGGGCAATATTACTCCATACTTTAAGGGGGTATTATTAACATATAATTTACTTAAGATGGCAATGGTATATATTATTTTAGTATGTAGGTAATAATATTTGATTTATAAAGGGAACAATAATAATTTATGAGGGGCCCCCATCATGACATTTCATGTGTCATGATGGGGGCACCGTTTATTGTGCATACTTGTGGCACTAAAAGATCCAGCTCAGACTTGCGCCCAACATATATTTTCATATTGAATTGCTGTGCTTGAGCTTATATTTGTCCATGAATATTAGTAACAGTCAGACTGCAGGTGAGTGACAGCTGGAGAAGTCTTCAGTAACAGTCACACTGCAGGTGTGTGACAGCTGGAGAAGTCTTCAGTAACAGTCAGACTGCAGGTGAGTGACAGCTGGAGAAGTCTTCAGTAACAGTCAGACTGCAGGTGAGTGACAGCTGGAGAAGTCTTCAGTAACAGTCAGACTGCAGGTAAGTGACAGCTGGAGAAGTCTTCAGTAACAGTCAGGCTGCAGGTGAGTGACAGCTGGAGAAGTCTTCAGTAACAGTCAGACTGCAGGTGTGTGACAGCTGGAGAAGTCTTCAGTAACAGTCAGACTGCAGGTAAGTGACAGCTGGAGAAGTCTTCAGTAACAGTCACACTGCAGGTGAGTGACAGCTGGAGAAGTCTTCAGTAACAGTCAGACTGCAGGTGAGTGACAGCTTGAGAAGTCTTCAGTAACAGTCAGGCTGCAGGTGAGTGACAGCTGGAGAAGTCTTCAGTAACAGTCAGGCTGCAGGTGAGTGACAGCTGGAGAAGTCTTCAGTAACAGTCAGACTGCAGGTGAGTGACAGCTGGAGAAGTCTTCAGTAACAGTCAGACTGCAGGTGAGTGACAGCTGGAGAAGTCTTCAGTAATAGTCAGACTGCAGGTGTGTGACAGCTGGAGAAGTCTTCAGTAACAGTCAGACTGCAGGTGAGTGACAGCTGGAGAAGTCTTCAGTAACAGTCGGGCAGCAGGTGAGTGACAGCTGGAGAAGTCTTCAGTAACAGTCAGACTGCAGGTGAGTGACAGCTGGAGAAGTCTTCACTAACAGTCAGACTGCAGATGAGTGACAGCTGGAGTAGTCTTCAGTAACAGTCAGACTGCAGATGAGTGACAGCTGGAGAAGTCTTCAGTGACAGCTGGAGAAGTCTTCAGTAACAGTCGGGCTGCAAGTGAGTGACAGCTGGAGAAGTCTTCAGTAACAGTCGGGCTGGAGAAGTCTATAGTCCACTACGCTGTGCACATTGTAGTATAAACATTAGAAGCCTGTAGGTAAGATGCGTGTAAGGCACAGGTCAAAGTCACCTGTAGGAATACCTTGTACTTTGCTATGTAGATAGTTACAGCCTATATGAAGGACACGTTGCTGATAAATGGTCATTTAATAACTGTAAAGAATGCAAACCTGCAGGGCTGTTAGATTTGCCCACATGCACCCTGTCTGTGCTCCTACAGAGCTCTGACAGTGCTTCCAGTATCTCTGATGTCAGACGTGTCAGTCATATAATGGTTTTGGGCAGAAGAGGATAAAATAAGTGAGAAGGTGGTATCTGTGTGCACTGGTGTCTATAACCAATGCAGCTTCCAACGCCCAATATATAGTACAGTCTCGGACAAAAGCTGCACTACAGACTGAGCAATGGAAGGGGGATTCGACATAGCTCCCAACGTGTATAATCCCCAAAGCAGGACAGAACAAGCCGCCTCTGCCCGCCTAGTTGCATCAACCCCCCCAAAGGAGGAGATTTGTTTAAACCGCACTTTTCCCATAAAACCCCGCCCCTTTCTCAGGCCACAAATGGGGATGTCACGCCAAAATAGTGAAAGTCGCGAGGTTTGGGCTTGGTACAAATTTTGCACGGCTGCCCAGGGTCCACCGGATACTGAAGAAACTTGCTGGTGACCCCTGTTTTAAGCCCAGTGCCAGCACTTTGTGACTCTCTATCTGTCCCAGCAACTAAACTGATTATAAGATCAGCCAGATATAGACACTGTGCATGGACAGTTCTCTGTACAGTGCTGTGTACATTGGTGTATGTTGTATAAAAATGTTTTATAATCTTATTCTACCTTCCCCTACCTTCTATCTTCCACCTTCCCTCTTCTACCAAAACTCAGAATTGGAAGTTTTAGGAGGAAATATCAGTGGACATTCACTTTAACTTAATTGTCACTTCTACAAATTGACAATTATTTCTTATCGTCTACATTCTTCTTACACTGACCATTTGTCCCCCCCCCCCCACTTCATCCACCTGTCATACCATGCTCATCCCAGCCTATGGCTTGGTTATTAATTAGGAATGATTAGTCCAGACTCTACTGAATCACGCAGTATTCCGTCTGGTGTTTGTATGCTTAACTATATTGTAGATCGGAACTGACGGAACTTTCTCATGTTGATGGGCAGCGATCCTCTAGGTCTATGATCTAAGCCCTGCTATTCTGTCTTGCAGAGATTGGTCCCAGTCCAAACAGTGGCTGTTGAATTTGTTTAAACTTATTGTAGCTGAAGCTGAACAAAGTAAACCGTATGAAGACAGTGCCAAGGTACAGCCTTTCTTCTTTTATTCCTGAGCAGTGACAATGTTGGATTGGGGTTTACAATAACTGTTATTAAACAATAACCCCTCATTCAGCTGAATATTTACACACAGGCGGAATTCGGAAATACTTTCTTTTCAGGGATGGTCCTATACCGTAGTGTTTATTGTAGCAACCGTTCTGCAATGTTCCAACCCAAAAGTGTGTGAAGCAATAGCCGGACAAGGCGTTTCGGCACTGCCGGACAAAGACTCCCAACCATGCATCGATTCAGACAGATATATGTGGGGTTATCAAACATTCTAAACAGGTAAAGGGAAGCTGTTGCAACCAATCAGATTCTAGCTTTGATTTATTTAGTACATTCTAGAACATGGTTCTAGAATCTGATTGGTTGGTGTTGGCAACACCTCCACTTAGAAGGTTTGATAAATCTACCCTGTGGTGTCATCACATAGGGCCTGATTCATTAAGGATCTTAACTTGAGAAACTTCTTATTTCAGTCTCCTGGACAAAACCATGTTACAATGCAAGGGGTGTAAATTAGTATTCTGTTTTGCACATAAGTTAAATACTGCCTGTTTTTTCATGTAACACACAAATATCAACTTTAAATTTCAGTGTACAAATAAGCTATCAAGTATTTGTGTGCTGCATGAATAAACAGTCAGTATTTAACTTATGTGCAAAACAGAAAACTAATTTACACCACTTGCATTGTAACATGGTTTTGTCCAGGAGACTGAAATAAGAAGTTTCTCAAGTTAAGATCCTTAATGAATCAGGCCCTTAGTTGCTGCGTGAGAACACACTGGGATTTACATTTCATCCATCTGTGTAAGTCCCCGTGACTTGTACCTAAGGCAGCTGTTCCTTCTGCCCTTACCGTCTCATTACGACCCTGGCAAGATATATACTGGACACGTATTAAAGTGCAGTGTGCGCCATGTTCGATAACACGGTTGTGGAGTACAATAATCGATTAGGACATGTCAGAGAGTAAAGTCATGATTCAGTTTTTGTGCCTTCTCTGCCGCTACCCTTAATAAACGTATATATTATGTGCAGTCTGTTTTAATTGAAGACTTTTCCTTAATGTAAGATTGATGTCCTTGTCAGTAAGGCTTCCTGACTTATTACAGACGCTGCTGCAACATCTTCTGGACACCGTCAATGGAAATTCCACCTATAACAACAGTTTGCTTCTGCTGTGGGCATCACAGGCAAATGCCAATCCTGTAAGTACCAGCAGACAGAATGCCCTGCTCTAATCACATTGTTACCTGGGCATAAACCTGTGTGCCCTAGTGACTTCTTGGAATAAGAAAACATAATGCTGGGACCCAAAGTATCTGTCTGCCACTGTCCTGGGACCCCAAAAGAGAGTTCTTGTAGGTGCAGAGATCCAGAATCGCTCAATCCCATCATCATCATCATCATCATCATCA
The DNA here is from genome assembly GCF_038048845.1 of Mixophyes fleayi. NCBI lineage: Eukaryota > Metazoa > Chordata > Amphibia > Anura > Limnodynastidae > Mixophyes > Mixophyes fleayi. The sequence continues at coordinate 31,704,542 of NC_134404.1, read as the reverse complement.
TTTATATAGTGCCAACATATTCCGTAGCGTTTTACAATTGGGGACAAACACAGTAAACTAATAAACAGACAAAGAGGTGAGAAGGCCCTGCTCGCAAGCTTACAATCTATGGGCCAATGGGAGGTTAAGTCTACATTTTGCATCTCGGTCCAGCCAGACTGCAAAGGTAAAAAGTGATTTGTAAGCTAAATGATCCTGTCACACAGCAATGTATGTCAGGGGGTTGTTGTCTTGTGTGAATTGTGTAGTGGGTCGTGGTAATAGGGTAATCTAGTGAGGTTAAGAGAGTGGTTGAGGAATATTATAAGCTTGTCTGAAGAGGAGGGTTTTCAGAGAACGCTTGAAAGTTTGTAGACCAGAGGAGAGTCTTATTGTGCGAGGGAGGGAATTCCATCCCAGTTACTGTAACCATCCCATTCGTCTCATGCCAGCCTCCCAAATGCCGGGTTTGGCAGATTGGTGTGAATGTTGAAGATCATGTACACGTGTGACTCTTCCATAATCTGTGATCCGCTGGTTGGTCTCCACACTAGAAAGCCCTGATGTGTCAGAGAGTCTGGATTTGAAACTTCTTCTGCCTCCATTAGAAGAATTAGCCAAGTGTGCGGTATTGGCGGAGGTCCTGGGCTTCCGTTATACTGCTAATTGGGAGACGGTGTATGGTTGCTAACGCTTGCTAATATATTTTAGTGACCATTTAAAAAAAAACTAAATGACTGACGTCTAGATAATGAACATAAATGGGACACATACCCAGTGTATAAAATAAATGTATTTTGCACACATTAAACATCCACCTTCTTCCCCATCGCCACCAGAATTACAGATACTAATAAAATAAGAAAAAATGCAAAATCAAATATTGAATTGTGAACCAATGCAGGGACTTAAAGGGCAATCTGCTGCAGTGTGACCTGCAACAAAATACTACTTGTAGCAATGCAGCTCAAGCTTACGGTGTGGGAACGCAGCCTTATAGGTGCATTACGTACCCCATGTTCTTACCATATGCACAGACCTACCAGGATTTATGTATATTCCTGCATTTACCTTGTCTGTGATGACAGTCATGTATCCTTCTTTGATAGATAACATTTTGGGCACTTGCATTCATTATTTCGGAGCCTGAGGTGTACAAGGAGGTCATGGAGGAGATTACATCTGTGTTTGGTACAGCAGGTAATTGCTTTTTATTGATATTTTCTCAGTACATCACCATCTATGTGTAGGAGCACGCAGTAAACCTTACAAACTAATACAGTGTGTCTTTACTTGAGGTTTTCCAGCTAAACCTTTTAAAAAAATTTGGGTCCACTAACCTCTAAACAGTGAGCACCTCATCCCTATTTTTTCCCCATGTCCTACCAAACAGCAAGCAGTATATACAGCATAATAAACACATAGGGGTAGATTTACCAAACCTTCTACAAAGGAAAAGCGGAGGTGTTGCCCATAGCAACCAATCAGATTCCAGTTATCACATTCTAGAATGTACTAGATAAATGATCTGATTGGTTGCTATGGGCTTACTGTTCTTTCTGTTTGCAGAAATGGGGCTTTTTGACCACCTGTTATATAACCCACATTCTGGTGACATTGTGTCCTGGTGGGTAATGCTCTGTACAGCAGTTTGTGGGGTTAGGGGTCCAGCTGCAAATGTACACGATGAATAGCATGAAAACTACAATTCCTAGTCTACCAGTGGCATAACAATAGAGAAAGCAGCGCCCCCTAGAGGCCCACGGCAACCCCAGTATGGTACATGGGTTCTGGGCTGCTTGTTCTTACTGTGCTTGCCGTAATACAAGGCTTTCAATATTGGGAGCGCAGTAGCTATGTTATCGCTGCGCAACTCTCTCGATTCAAAGCTAGAAGGTCTTCATGGGCACCCACGTGCATGCTGGCACTTGTAGTGCCCCAAGTGTGCTTAATGTTGCCCTCTTAATTCATAAGTGAGTGGTGGCTCCTCTTATGTTCTGAATGGTGAGATAGCGGCCTGCAGTAATCTCACCTCTCAGGTCCACCTCTTTTTTTCTGTTGTTTTTTTTCCCAAGAGTTTTACAAAACTGCGGCTTTATATTCTCATCGTGGCTGAAAGTCCGGATGGTGATTTGTAATTTTCCAGCGGTTCTCTATCCGTTCACCATTTCATACAGCTGCGGTTTTAAAACAGCCCATAAAAATTGCAGAAAACTGGCACTTTTGCAACAAAAAAAATCCTGCTTGATACATTCCCCTCTATGGGTGGGGGGGATTCAATTGGAAGTGATGCGGAACGATCCATGAATTGGCTACTGGCGATGTATCTCCACTCATTGTTCCTTGCACTTTAAAAATGAGCGGAGATTCCTTACCGTAACAGGCGATAAGGTGCGCAGTCAGATATTGCTTCCAAGTAAATCCCCGCCAGGTGTAGTATCAAATAGCAATGTAAATACACAGCTAAAGCCATGGCTGAAAAGCGCAGAAATATTCTGAAAGAAAAAGCAATTCAGTGTTAAACCCGGGCACGTACAAGTCAGTAATTTGAAGTGTATGCCTGGGTGTACCAAGATGGCAGCTACTGTGAGGTGCAGTGTGTTAGTCTTTATGGTAGGAACTGATCGGGGCGTCTGTACTAAGGGGCTGAGTCATTAAGGACAGTAAGGCAAAAAAAGGAGTAAATGCTCTCTGGGAAAAACCATGTTACAATGCAAAGGGTGCAAATTAGTTCATTATTTTGCACATAAGTTAAATACTGGCTGTTTTTTCAGGTAGCGCACAAATACTTGATAGCTTTATTTTTAAACTGAAATTTAAAGTTGATCTAGGACATGCCCTATCCCAGCTATAAATCTGTCCTCACATTTTAAATTTACTTCCCCCTACAATGCAACATGGTTTTGCCCAGATACAAAGTTACTCCTTTTTTTATGCTTTGCTCTCCTTAATGACTCAGGCCCTAAATATGATCTAACTGCAGACACAAGTCATGTTTAAGGGATGTTTCATTCTGAAAGATGGAAATGATCATTCATATGTCATTACTCTCAATGGGGTGTCTTTTGCAGCGTTTTTAGACAAAAAATTGCATTTATAGCCATTTTATGTCATTAAACGTCTTCATTTACCTCCCTCAAAGGGGGCAAATCTTTAGCAATTGACATTTATCTGTTTTATTCAGATTAGGCAATGATAGTGAATTGCTATCTGATTTTAGTGCAAATTTGCAGCTTTAAATAGTTTTGGCAAATAAATCAAAATATCTGTGTATTAAATGTATTTTGTCTTTCGGGCAGCAGGTGGCAGTCACGGTTCTCAGGATTTAGGATCACTGTGATTACCTTGTACACGGGCATAAGGTTATTTTTTGCCTTGTGGAATGTTAAACATGACATTGAAATTCCCTTTTATCACAAAGGATTTGTGGCTGTATGTTCAGAAGAACAATTGCGCTATTTAAAATGAAAAGAACACCTGGTCTGCCTAAATAATTCTTTATGCTTCTTGTAAAATATTTCTACATATGTTACATGCCTTTAATAATAGCTAAGTGAAAATACTCTTGGGGGGGATTCAATTCTCAGCAGTAATTCAGTCAAATTGAATATCACGATTTTTAACGCTGCGTTAAGTGAAAACGGCCGCGATTGCATCTCCAAACCCACCTGGATCGTTTGGCATTTTTTAACGCAGCATTACAAAAAAAAAATCCGCGGACAATAGAATTCCCCTCTTGGTGTTATATACTAGTGATCTCACCTATGATCTTGTGAAAGGGACTTGATCACAATGTGAGTGCAACTCGTGTTTAAAACAAAGTGCATGTAAATTTCACGCACATCTGCCAGTATACAAATACCAGAGGACTTTAAGAAACATTTCCATCTGAATCTGGGTATAAGTACGCTCTGGTTATACGATACTTCTATGTAGATAGACACAACACGGCGCAGGTACCCACATGCATATCTATAATATAAATGTCTAGTGGCGTGTGTTAGTCTGTCTGTGTGTGGAAAATATAAAACCAAGCTGCAGCGCCACCTGCTGGGCGGAGTTATACACTGACCTACTAAATTCTTAGTGTGTGTGGGAAAAAAATTCAGAAAGGGCTGTAATTTGGTATACTAAGATGTTTTTAATTTGTTAATTTAATTTGTTAATTGTTAAAAGTGTTTATAAAGATTT